>NC_141693.1:592153634-592606134 GCF_964263255.1 Lissotriton vulgaris
CAAACAGAAGAACACTCAGGGTTCCTCCTACGCCACATCCTCAGACACCGACTCCTCTAGCTCAGACAGCGAGGAAACTAGCCAACCAAGGGGCAGAGGCCGAAACAATCGATCCAACAGGAGATATAATGGACGGGGCAATATGTATCAGACAGGACCATGGTGGCCACCCGCCCCATGGGGTTATCCTCAATTTCCCCCACCAATGTCTCATTATCCTATGCAGCCTCAGTATTTTGACAACCAGGCTTTTTTAGGACAGGGCCGTGGTTGGAACCGAGGCAGACGGAGAGGCCAGGGACAAGGCCGCGTGCAATGGGCAGTCGATCAAGATCCCCCGATGACCCACAACAAACGAGGCCAGTAGACTCTACAACACAGCCCCTTGAAGATCTGGTTGTGAACTTGAGCAGCCGGGTCATAACCCCCAGCGAACAGGAGGTTCTCAACAGAGGTCTCGGGTTTGTTCCTACTAACTGTGGAGAACCGTTTTTGTTAAGGAGTGAAATCGAACGATTTTTCAGGACAATCAGGCTACATTATTTCTTCAAGGATAAAGAGCCTGTCACACCGACTGAAGACATGAGCACAGGGCTAAAAGTCAAATCCACTTTTATGCCTCTACTACAACAAGTACCACCCAAGGTTGGTACTTTTGAGGCAGCAGTGTTGCAAGATTTGAAATCTATCGATTTCTCTAAAGAAGGCAACTACCAGAACCTTTCAAAAAGAGACAGAGCCGCCTTAAAGACCCTCTCCAAGGACACTGCAATAGTGATCAAACCGGCGGATAAGGGGGGAGCCATTGTCGTGCAAGACACCAATGCATATCGCACTGAATGTCTCAGACAATTAGGCAACACACAGTTTTACACCCCACTTACCATTAATCCTACCGCCAGACTCACCAATGAGATCAAATATCTAGTGGAAGAAGCGAGCACTGAGGGATGGATCACCTCACAAGAGGCTAATTTTTTAGTCACTAAATGTCCCACTATTCCATATTTTTACACTCTTCCAAAGATTCATAAACCGGCCAGACCACCTCCTGGCCGCCCGATCATCTCAGGAATTGGATCTTTGCTAGAACCTCTATCAACTTTTGTTGATGTTTTTCTCAGTCCGATTGTAAAAACCATGCCAACATATCTCCAGGATACAAAGGACATCCTACGCAAACTACCTGATGTCCCTTTCGACACCAACACAGACATCTTAGCAAGTTTTGATGTCGAATCATTGTACACCAGCATACCGCAAACTGAGACACTAGAGACGGTCAAAACACTCCTAGAAGACTTCTCGATGGACAGTGTTACTCCTATCCATTTTATAATGGAACTGGCAAGGATTGCCATGACTAAAAAATTTTTCGCCTTCGAGGAATCTCTGTATTTACAGATCTCGGGGACGTCTATGGGCAGCAAATTCGCACCCAGCTTAGCGAATCTATATGTCCATCAATTTGAGACTCAACATGTACTTAATAACACCAATCCACATTACAAACAACTGAAATTGTGGAAGCGGTACATTGATGATATCATAGTAGTCGGGCAAGGGGATATACAATCACTCTAGCTTTTTCAAGAATGGTTGAATGGACAGAACCCCTTTCTCAGGTTCACTTTGGAGTACAGTAGAACTGAACTCCCTTTCCTTGATTTGACAATTTTTCCACAAGAAGGACATCTGGCGAGCTCTTTATATCGGAAACCTATGGCACGAAACTCATTGCTCAGGTTTGATAGCCATCATCCCCGTTCCCTGAGGGAGAACCTTCCTTTTGGGCAGTTTCTCAGGGTTCGGAGGAATTGTTCTGACACTGCTGATTTTCGCTTAAAAGCGGGAGATCTCTCCAGTAAGCTGAAAGCGCGGCGCTACCCCAAATCTTTGGTTCGCAGAAGCTATAAGCGTGCTGCCAATAACCATCGTGAGGCCTTACTAGAACCGCCAGTTGTGAAACCACCCCTGAACAGAATGGTGTGCGTCACTACATACAACACCTCTTCGTCTAAAATTCAAAAAATTATTAGACAAAAATGGCGCATTCTTAACAGCTCGGGCGAACATATTCCTTTACCAATGTTCTCTTTCAAGAGAGGGGCAAATTTAAGAGACGTTCTTGTACACACAAGACCTCGTGAGGGATTTGCTGAATCCACTTCCAACCTGTGGAATCTTCCCCCAGTGCAGGGACATCATCCCTGCGGAAACGGCTCAGTGTGTGCCCAAACTAGTAAGACCCTTGAAGTCGATATTGGTACCAACCGCCCTTGGATACTCAGGCGCCACACTAATTGTAACAGTGACAAAGTCATTTACCAAATCACCTGTCCATGCGGCCTCAGGTACATAGGCATGACAGCGAGGAAAATCAAATTGCGCATCCAAGAGCATAAGAGCACTATTAGACGCAACAAACAGGCCACCCGCCTTACCTCGCATTTCCTTGAGGAAAAACACCACCCTGACGAACTCAAGTGGTTGATCTTAGAACAACCACACATACCCAGTTACATTACTGACATTCCACTGTTTCTCCTGAGGAAAGAGCAAAGGTGGGTCCACAAACTGCGCAGTGACAGTGAAGGGTTAAATGATGACATTCCCTGGATGCAACTATAAGCATCCAGCAGTCATGTAGGATTGACACACTATCATGCCTACACTGGAAGCCTTACATTCAGCCTTCCTGGGAGCCGCACTGCATTGAGGTTCTTTTCCGGACAGTACACGCCGTCGTGGCCCTCCATCTGTAATCTGACCATCCTGCTACCCTTCGCACTATTCCAGCAGCACACGCAGTTACATCATGTTTGGTTACGCATACTTTGGCTACCTACATTAACACTGTCCCCTCACAGATGTTGATATACACTCTTGCTGACACACAGCTGTGTGAAAATCCGCTGTGCTGACATTAATCAACCACCTCTACATCTTGGGGTTGACCTTACAGCAATATCATTTTGATGGTTTTACCAGCTACCTGCATTAAACTCCCTTGCTCTACGAGCCTTCGTGTGAGAAGTTTACACCACCACGATTACGCTCTCTGTCTTTAATTGTTTAAGTCTTTTAGACACGAGATTGTTAAGCCATTGGCCACAACAAGCAACCAATGTAAATACTCCTTCCATGACCCTATAATGAGGTCCGCTACCCGGACGGACTGCGTATAATTTGAATGACTTTGATAGGTTTTTTGTGCTCGTGCTGCTGATCCACACCATCTCTATTGGTTGATATTACCAAACCAATGGTAAGACTTCAGTGGGTTCATGCTTACTGATAGCCTTAGCAGCACGCGCAGTTACATCATGTATGGTTATGTACACCACAATTACCTGTACAAAATACTGCCCCCTCACATGTAGTGATAGACCCCTGTGTTTATATACAGTTGCGTTTATATCCGCTGTGTTCGACATTAATCACCCAGCTTAAGATCTTGGGTTTCACCTTACAGTAACACTATTGCGCATTGAAACAGCTTTCTGTTACAAACGTGTCCGTACGAGTTTTTACACCATCCCAATACGTTGTTTGTGTTCAAGCTTGTTAAGACACGAGTTTGGGGATACACTTACAGCCATTGGTTGGCCCAAGTAACCAATGGTTATCCTCCTACTACCGTCTTACTCCAAGGTCCGCCACCCGGACGTACTTGGTTTTAATTAAATGACTCGAAGATACGTGCTCGCGCGCGTTGCCTCCAGTACTGCAATCAAGCATATACCTGTGCCTTTAGCCAATAGCATTTAACCAATGGGAAGGCGTCACAGGGTGCACACTTCCTGCTGGCTTAGCCGGCACGGAAATTGATTGGCTTACATAACATAACCAATAGCGAGGCACTTAGGGAGAGTTTTCTCTCAGGTCCGCTACTTTTTGCTAAAAACATCCACGCTACGGGAGCTCTTTACCTCCCCCTCGGCTCAGTCTTTCGACCCGAGGCAACAACGGAGAGGTAGGTTTTTGAGCGCTCCATTCGCGCTTTATCTCCTGAGGGCTTCAGCCATGTGAATGCTTACTTTTGCACGGACTTAGCGCTAACATGTAGTGCCTAGTCCCTTTTTCTTTAAGATACTACCCGGGCATTGGCTGGCCCTTTGTAACTATTTTGTTACTGTTTAGAGAAGGATTTTGGTAGTCTCTGACTCTCCTGATCTGGCCTTATACATCTGCCTCCATTGATATTGCTTTTTGAAACGCATGTTATCAGCAGTCACTTGATAACTAATCTCAATCTCATGCGCTTATTTCTAGTGCGTGGCCTCCTTCCTTCCTGAGCAGTTGCCAGGCGAGGTGAGGCTTTCTCTCCCCACATTTAGGGTGAGTTTATATTATAATTTCGATACACTTTAATATTATTATTGAGGTGTGAGGTGTGTACTACATTATGTATGTATTTAAACACTGTGTCTCAATGTTTTTTTCCCACACTGTCTATACAGGAGAAGATACACCTTTATCCTTTGAATCCATGGGAGATTGGTCGCTATTCACGATAAGTATGGACCAAGTAACACACATGATAGATAGCAATTCCTTGCATGCTATCAGCATACTGCTTTTAATGATACCACTTTGATGGTCAAATCCAATAAAGTTTCCTTATGTCATCAAAGTAGGTATTTTTAACCACTAGGATTACTTTCCTTTTCTTGTCTTTATTTTCTGCACTGCAACTTTTTTGCCCTGTCTGCTCACACACTGTCTTCTGTGGGTTGGATGCCCGACCTAAGGGTCCATGATTAGGCAACCTCAGACTTTCGCTGGGGATAAGCCTAGAGGACACCTTTTTTCCAACTACCCAGATGACGATACTCCACTTTTGAGTGGGCTGATGGGTACTGTTTTCTAGTCTCACAGACTTTGTATCTTCTCTATTTCACCTCTTTGACATAATAGTGTCATCTGTTCAAGATCAACGGAGTGATCTGAACACATACATTGGACACCATTAGGTTCCAACACTTTTCCTTACCCAGACTTTGAGTACCTCTCGTGTTTTTTTGCTGTATGAGTTGGGGGACAAGGTACCTTCTCTGTCTATAAACTATTTCCCCTAGGACCCTCCAATACTCTGTATGTTTTCGGTATAGTTTGGAAATCACATTTACTAATCAAAAAGAAACTTCCTAAGGCTTTTCTTTTTATGTTGTCTTTTCTATTTTCAGGTCTCGCGTTAACCAGGGCCTTTTGATTTTAATAACACTATAGATATATATTACACAGTGGGGGCTGCCAGTGTGTAGCTAAACGTGAATCAGAGATTCTATAGGAACAGCATTTTTGTTTTGCTAATAATTTTGGTGCTGTTTGATGAATCTTCCAGAAACTTTCCAAATGAGAAAGCCTCATCCAATTAGCTGCCTTCTGGAACGTTTCAAGGTGATCCGTCAAGCGAGGGCCAAGAGAAAGGTGGCCAGAAAGAGGACTGTTTTGATACATATACCAGATTGGCGGTAGCCACTCTGTAGTTGTAGTTAGGGCCACGAGAGATAGGGATTTTATGAGTTTATATCCCTTATTATCTTTGCAACCATTTGACAAATGTCCGCAAAACTTTGCAGATCTGTGTACCCGTTTCAGTGTTAGAGAACTGAAAGTTTCACGGCCTTTGGTCAAGGGGATGCAAAGAAAATAGGATCCAATGCATTTTACATGGACTTTTGTATTTCACGTACAGCAAGAAATGGGCAGTTGGAATTTGCTGAAGTTTGGCAGCATTATATATTTTGGTGCGCAGAAAATTCTTGTTGGTACTGCCGATAAGTAGACTAAATATTTTTTTTAATTATATGATTTTTCAACGTAGTGATATCGTGTAGCACAAAGCTACTACAAGTAGCAAGGAAGCCCAAAAAATAAACTAGACTGCTTACGTAAAGTGTCAGGTTTAATACATGAACAACTGAAAGATCCATTTATGGTCACATGCTAGTGGAAACCTAAAAGGAAATACATAACAAATAGGATGCATCTTAATCTACATACTTTTTCTTGCATGCTTTCTGACACAAAATAAACATGGCCCAACAAGTCAAGCAAAAAACGTTGTTTACTGCATTTTTGTGCAACAAAATGGAAAATGCTCCTAGCAATGAGCAATACAAACTCTTATTGGAAGGACATGATAATTGGCCACTAGGAAAAAAATAATATTCCAAATTAAATGTTTATAGTAAAAACACTGATTGCCTTTCATTCTACTTTGGCCTTCATATGTAGCACAATGCAACTAAAAGTAGCAAAGAAGCCCTAAGCATAAACAAGACTATATATGTAAAACTTAATATTTACTGCATGAACACCTGAAAGACCCATTTATGGTCACATGCTAATGGAAACCTATAAACAAATACATAACGAATGGAATACATCCTAAACTACGTACCTTTTCTTTGCATACTCGCTGGCTCACAAAATAAAAGTGGCTCAACAAGCCACGCAAAAAGCATCTTCCTTATGCACCACTGTGTAACAAAATATAAAATTGCCATAGCAGTGAGCCACACAAACTATTTTTGGAGAGTATAGGAAAATGTCCTCTTTTATGGTCACCCGCCATGTTTTGCTCAAAATGCTGATGGTTATGACTTTGATAATACACTGGAGTTTGCTGCAGTGCCTGTTCTCTCTCCCAAAACTATTATGTTCAATTTGGTAATCCCAAATTGGTAAACATCTTACCCCTTATAAGTCCCTTGTATATGGTGCCAGGGGTACCTAGGACATAGGTGGTAAATGAGCCCCTAGAGCTGGGCACAGTTTTGAGCTACCTTGAGTGACCCAAGAAACTACTTACAGCAGTCTTGACATTGTAGACTATAGGAGCAGTGAAAACTGCTTAAATTTGACTGTGCCCTCATCATGTGTGGCATAGTCAACACACTATTTTTAATATATGTCAGGCACCCCTAAAGGAAGGCCTCCTAAGCCTAGGAGGCAGTGTGCATCATATTAAAGGTGAGGGCATATAGGCGGAAGCCTATATGTCCCTATAGTGGCATTCCCAATTGGAAACTACTAGTAAGTGTAAGTAGTCCATAAGAGAACATGGGCTGCCACCCATGCATTCTCGAGGTTAGCAGCTCCTTTATGATACCACTGAAATATGTCAGGTTTGGTATCAAACAATGTGCTTTCTCAACCCTGACATCAATCCCATGTCTTGGGTGACGTGGCATACACCCAGGTGGCTACCTTAGAAGTTGCCCGCCTGGTTGCCTCAGCTTCTGTGTGCTATGGCTAGCAAGACTGCACTTCCTGCATTTGCTGCTTTCAAGACAGCAGTCTGACCTCCTGAAAGGCAATGTGATCACTCCCAGGAGTTCGGAACAAAGGTTTAGGCAGGAAGGAGGTCACTGGGCTAAGTTAGCGCGGTACAAGATACAATTCATTCATTCATTCATTCACACCTCCCTCCTCCAGAGAAGATTTGTGAAGTGGCACATCAAAGGCTACACTGTCTCAAGATATGCATCAGTGCTGACTCCCAGTTGAAGAAACAGCCTTCCCCTCGGCATATTTGCATGCTGGCAGGTGGGAAATTAAATTTTTCAAGAAGGTGTACACCCCTAGAGTTCTAGCCACACCTCCAGGATTAGCAGTGTTGTCTCTACAATAAAATGAGAATTCTGCCATTCCTAGAAGTGGCAGAATAGAGGGTTCTGGGTAGAGAATGTGACCCATACCTCTGGATGTGGTCCCCTCAGGGGCAGACTAAGTGCACGGATTAGCTGCTCATAGGCTACTAGCTCCCACACTCCTAACTCCCCTAAATCTAAGATTTAAGGGACCCCCGACACTAGAAGCACAGTTCTGAACAACATGCATCAAGGAGGACAGAAGAAGAAACCCGTGTCAGCAACAACAAGACTTGCACAAAGCAAAATAGAGATACCCTGCATTTGTGGCAACACTCTTGGAATTGACTGATTGAGACTCGTCCTAGGCATTCTCTCAGTAACCCCAGACAGAGGGACTCCTGTGGAAGCCTGAAGCACCCTCGGACTCCCCTGGATCAGTAACACTAGCCCCCTATAAACTACAGGCAAAACAACACTCCAGATCCAAAGAATTGCTCAGAGGGATCGCCCAAATCCAGATGGTCTAGTGCATTGTGGGAAGTGTAGTCATGTATTCCACTAAGTTACGGGCAGCTACCACATTTCCCTGGACCACCAGACATCAAAGTTACATTCTGCTCTACTGACTGCTGCCAAGGCTTGTTGGTCACCAGTCCAGCAACCAACCCCTTTAATAGACACAGCATTAAGATGGAACTCCATCCGAACTTCGACCAGTGGCAGCAGCCACACCTTTGATGGTTTTTTCCATATTTCTCCCCTGCAGCACCATTTCAGAGGTATATGCAGCTCTCCGGCGGCTCCCGTTAAGCACCAGAGACAGCAAGGACAATTCTGCACCCGGGTTCTCTGGGCCAGGTAAAATAGAACTGACTGTCATGGCTTGGTCCTGGGACCACATCACTTTTACCCTGCAAGTGTTCCACACAAGCCGCAATTGACTAATTGTCACTAGCGGTTTTTCCTATTGACCTCAATGATAAAGTTTCACTGTATTACTCTGCACTGATTTTGATATTGTTTCAGTTATATGTATGCTACTCGATTTGTTTGGGTGTCTAAATTAAGAGAAAAAGACACTCTAGTTTTATAAATTGTTGTTGAATTATTATTAGCTCAAATTATTCACTTATTGTCAATGCTGGCACTCTGAAATGCTTAACACATGTTTCTCTAATAAAGCCTGACTGCTCTTTGCCACACTACCAAGACTGAGCTAAGGATGTATTGGTTTGAATGCAAGGGCAATCTTTGAGGTATTGTGGGGGTACTACATGGTGAGGTCTAACCCTAACACCACAAAATACTCAACTTTCATACATAGGACATGATAATTGGCTATTAGGAAAATTATTATAATCTCAATTTTTATAACAATAACAATATTTGCCTTTCATTCACTTTGGCCTTAATATGTAGCACAATCCTACTAAACAAGACCCGGTATATTGGTCAGAAACACCGGCCTCCCTTTTCATACTGTCAGGCAGTATCGGCTCCTACCCGCATTGTGGAATAGCTCCATTAACTCACCGATTTATAGGGCCTGCAACAAAACCTGCCCAAAAAAACGATTGTCTGATTGCACTATTAGACGTAGAGGCAAAATACTTCTGGTATCCTACTCACAAAGCTACAGGCCTGGGCAAAAGAGAATGAAATAATCTCCCCTACCAAACAGGGTTCTGCAAAGACACTGGAACAACAACTAACATACTAACTATGTCACTACTTATTGATAAGGCAAAACTATCCAAACTTCACCTTTGCTTTATCGATTTCAAGGCTGCCTCCGATAATGTTAATCGAGCAATACTGTGAAGGAAACTGGCACTCTGGAGAATCCCTTCATCTCTTTTGAACCTCCTGATACATCTTCACACTAACACATGGATACAGGTCAATCTAGACAATTGCTCCCTTCTGTCGAGGCATATACCAACCACCAAAGGACTCAAACATGGATGTGTGCTTGCACCAACACTGTTAAACCTCTATACAGCAGACATGACATCACCCCTTACTGCCTGCAATGAGCAGGCCCCATGACTTGGGGGTAAAGCCATCTCCAGCATTTCATATGCAGATGACGTTGTCCTGCAAGCCATACTCAAGTTGGCCTGCAATGGTTACTCAATAAAATGCACAAATATGCACTTGAAAATCACCTAGAAGTGAACATTAACGAACAAAAACTCTGACAATCAACGGCATATGACGGTCCCTCTTCTGGTGTTTGGAAAAAGACCATTTGTGAATACCCTTCGTATAAATACCTAGAGGTGATCATTGACGAGGGTGATCAATTCACCAACCAACTTGAGTACATCAAGAGACAACAGATGGCGATAGCGACAACACTACGGCAACTAAAAGCAAAACTTACAGGCCCTTTTATTACCCCTCTGCCCCGGGTAGCGCAAGCTAAAATTCCACCTTCTATTACTTATGGCAGCAAAGCTCTGAAGGGCAGGCATGCCAAACTGCTGGATATCACCTTAGCCAATGCTTATAGAGTCATGCAAACCTCCCATCTTACTTTTCACATGCACAGATCCAACTGGATTTGGGCCAACCAAACAACTTTTTGCAAGGCAAGGATCCTATGTCAAGTGTTGGTACAAAATTAAGATCTCTCCCAGAAATACACTGAACCATCAGCTCTGGCAAGAACTGTGTAGCACATCCATCTCGCCGGCTAAAAAATACTTGGCCATTACTAGATTAGTCGACTCTTGGGAAACCCAAACTACCCACTCGCTCTTCAAGCAAGCAGTAAACAAGGTCATCAAGAAGCTCTCTCTTGCTGAAGACAAAGCTGCCTTTGCCCGTAATAGCTATGCCTTGTTGACATTGAGCGGCTACAAACTACTCAGGCCACAGACATATTCTAAATTGGGGTACTCAAGGAAGACCAAATAGCAATTTTTAAAATACAGGCTAGAAATCCTGCCAGCCATACCACACCTTCCTCCCTGGCAGAGAGAGAGCTATAGAAACTCTTGCAGCCTATGCGGGAACGGTATTGAGGACATGGAACACCTAATATGCTCCTGCATCAAATTAAAAGAGGAAAGGGTATGTCTACTAAAAGCGCATTCCAATGAGCGAGGGATTCGAACTCGGAGACAGGCTGTGATTGCATGCTTCAATCTCAAGGACCCGCAGCTAAATGAGAAGCTAGTAAAATTTGTGTCATTAGCAGAATCTAAGCAAGGATTAGCGGCACCCCGGGCAATCGCAAAAAATGCATAAGGTTTTAGCCTACGTAACTGTTCTCTGTGAGTACAGATATTAGACCCTCTTTAGCATAACCCGAACAAGGGCGTTTCTTACACCGGAGACTTTTTAGTTTTTAGAAACATATCTTGACCTGTTTTAATATATATGTGTATTTTTGTAATGGTTTTATTTAATCAAAAACAATCAAAAATGTACTTACTTACTTACTAATAGTTGCATGGAAGCCCAAAGAATAAATTAGGCTTCATATGTAAACTTTCAGATTTACAGGGTGCGGAGCTAGCCGGAAAGCGAGATGGCCGCTAACTAAGCGAGCTCCTCGGATACGCCTACAATATCCTTAAGAAACATCCTTCACTTCGACCGGAGACATCTGGAGAGGCATGGGAGCCATGAGGAAAGACGGTGGACCTAGCAACACGCCATTAAGACCTCCTACAGCTGCTCTGATGTCCTGAATCGGTGTGCGGACATTTGAGGCCCAAGAAATAAAAACAAAAGTGAATCCACAGACCACAGTGCTCAGCCGACCCGTGATGTTGAGCACGTAGCGCTGCACGCCAAGCTGGGCGGACCCGATTGTAACCAGCTTCGGAGCCCTGGGGAATCAAC
The DNA here is from genome assembly GCF_964263255.1 of Lissotriton vulgaris. Classification (NCBI taxonomy): domain Eukaryota; kingdom Metazoa; phylum Chordata; class Amphibia; order Caudata; family Salamandridae; genus Lissotriton; species Lissotriton vulgaris. Next base: position 592,165,094 of record NC_141693.1, read on the forward strand.
TGAGGTCTTGCGCCCTGGGGGGTGCGAGACACACCTTCCCTGACCTGCGGGGGCTGACGAAGTAGGCTGTGGGGGAAAGTAGAACACGTTGGGAGAAAACAGATGGAGGCCTGTTGGGGCGGGCCAACTACGCAACCGACTCCCGGTCCCTGGACCCTCACACTCCCCTGGATACTAGCACTAAGTCCCTGGGGCCCAGAGGGTGGATAGCGGGCACACCAGAGGAAGCGTTGAGTGCTGCCTGGTGCCCCACACAGGGAGGAGTAACAGCAACTGGCCAGGTCACACCTGAGTACAGTGCTTGCGTAGGCCGTGTATCGGAGGAGCCGGGACTGCCCTAGTACCGTAGCGGTGTGGAACGGAGCCATAACCGGGGGGTTTGCAGCAATTAGCCTCCAATAAGGGACACCTGAGTCAGCGGCCCACCGAGTGGAACCCCGATTACTGGTGACACCACACACCACATAGAAAGTCCTGGGACAGGTGAAAAGACCTCCTGGAAATTCGCCCATTTGCAATAAGTCTGCCAGCAATTCCGTATCACACTCCCCCTTACATCTGCATGTAGGGAAACTGCATGATCTGGTGTAGCGCTTTGAGTTGGTGATGCCCGGACGCCGCAGTAGTACACCCATATGAGGCTACAGAGCCCGGACATCCGAGACTGCGCCGAGGGCCCATTGATCAGGAACACAGGCAGTGTCTGAGGAATAAACAAGGGAACATCAGGACGACTGTGTTACAGCGCAGCCCATGAAGTAGACAATAGAAAAGTGCCTGTGGCTGTGAATTAGAGACGGTGTGGAGAAATGCTAGAGGAACTCAGGCGAGCTGGGGGAAGACATACGCGCAGTGATCTCCTGGGGTTCTGCCCTGCTGGTGTGCTCAGGCCTGCAGTACTGAATATCTAGTGACTATATCATAGTCGAGGCTACGAGACAGTCCACACTAGTGCTGAAATATGGGGAAGCCGGACCTCACCCAACCAAAAATACACTTTGACCAAGCTAAAAAACACAGCAAGAACCAACTGCTGGTGAACAATCTGCATCTCAAACTACACTGGGAGCTACAGGAGGGATAACAAATTATGACATACAATCCATGTTCAATACAATCCAAGCCGCACTAACCAATATCGATGGGAAGATTGACTCCCTGACTTACAGAGTGGCTAGGATGTCCGAACGACTTGACAAACACACAGAACGCATTGATATGGCGGAGCGGAGAATATCGGAGGCAGAAGACTCTCAAGTGCAACTGGAAGCGAAGCAAATGAAGATAGAGAGGCAACTGGCGGCAATGACGGCAAAGACAAAAGACTTGGAAGCCCGGTCGAGGAGAAGCAACATCCCCTTGATGGGAATTTAGGAAACGACAAACCCGGGCCCAATGGAACAATACGTCGAGAAGCTGCTGATATCCATGCTGGAAAGGGATATATTTTCGGAGGTGTGTATTGTCGAGAGAGCCCATAGTTCTCTGGCGCCTAAACCACCTACTGGGTCCAGACCGCGGCCAATCATTGCAAAAATCCTGAACTACAGAGACCGTGACGCAGCACTTTGCAAAGCCAGGGAACTGGGGAAACTGTAACATGACGGTATGGACATCTCCATATACCAGGACTTGCGGTGCAAAAAGCGCCTAAGAAATTTTCTACTGCAAAGAAGAAACTGAGGGAGCTGAATTTTCCATACACCATGCTATACCCGGCCAGACTCAAAGTCACCGTTGAAGGTAAAACGTGGATCTTCAATGAAACATTGGAAGTACAGAAACTTCTACAGCAAAAAGGACAATTGTCACACGGAGGAAATCGCCGAGAGGAGAACATGGGGAACAGTCCAGAATATCAGATGTCGAATGATCTGGACTTAACAGACACACATTGGACGCTGTAACGATACCACTACATGCAGTGGAGAGTGCTAATATCCAGTAGTCGATGGATGATTAGGATTCAAATACAGGACTGCCCCTGATATGCAACGTCAGATAAGTTGACAGCCAATAAGATCGTACTGTAGTATTAATGTGATATACTATGCAGCAAGGGCATTGCGTGATGACCGAATTTGGACGACATCTGCCGCTGCTTACGCGGATCCATACACACTCAAGAATACTGATGTTAATTGTTGAAGGGATGCTGTGAATGGGCGGGCGTAGTCCCATGTGGCCTAGGCTACAATTAAAGGGTAGGCAGCTCTGGCCCCTGCGCGTGAACCGCACCAGAAAACTCTGACCAGCGACATGACAGCAGGTAAACTCGAGACTGACACTAACAGACAAAATAGACACTTACACTGGACAGATGATGGCTTGACAAAAAATAGATGACACCCTAAAACAACATAGACCACTGGCGCTCCTCTCATGGAGCGTGAGAGGCCTGCATAACCCACAGAAAATACGTAAGGTGCTGGCATACTTGGACAGACACTAAATAGATGTGGCTTGCCTGCAGGAAATATATCTCACTGATTCAAGGGAAAAACAAATCGGAGCAAAATGGGCCTCCTTCAAATTGACAGCCTACTCCTCCTACGCTAGAGGCGTCCTGTAACGTACAGTACCGTTCACGCTAATAAAATCTATACGTGACGATCAGGGGTGCTATGTGATAAGGTAGGGAAATTATGGGGCCACGGTGTTAACCATAGTAAATGTGTATGGCCCAAACACCGATCATCCCTCTTTTTATGCTGGAATTTGGACACAATTGAGTGATCTCCAACCTGGCACTATCCTCTGGGGAGGCGATTTTAACACTTGTTTGGACCCCACATTGGATAGATTGACAGGACTAGATAGATATGGTAAACATTCAGCTAAAGTTATATGGGAAGGGATGGCGGATTGGGACTTAGTAGACATATGGAGACAGAGACACCCGGACAGGAGGGAAGGGACGTGTTTCTAGACAACACACCTTATGTGGTCCAGACTAGAATACTAGTTAGTAACACAGGATGTATGCACATGGACTATTGAGGTGGTACATTTGCCCAAGACATTGTCTGACCATGCACCGGTCCGAATCCAATTAGAAATACCGACGCACAGTCCAAGACAATTTACATGGAGACTGAGACAGACGGCATTACATGATTAGGTATTCAGAGAGGGGCTCCGCCAGGCCATACTAACCTTCTTTAAGCAAAACACCAGCTCTGTCCAGAGTACAAGGACACTCTGGAAGGCATTTAAAGTCACCATACCCACCATACGGGGACATTGTATAAGTGCACACACAGGCATACTGAAAGATATACAGTGACAGATAGAGACAATTGAGACTGACATTATTGAATTGGAGCGCAAATTTGAAAAAACAATATTGGCTGAAATTAGGAAACACATTGATAAATATAACAAATTTGCAGATGATGAGGTTAAATACATTTCATGGAAACACATAGCTTGGAATTAAGGAGAGGGGGCAGACCTGGCAGAGCATTATCATATAAAATCAGACCCACTCATACCACAGCATATATCACGCAGATCCAAGACACACAGAACGATCCAGTGTACGACACACCAGCCATACTGGAATGCTTCACTAAATATTATACCCAATTGTACATCCACTTCAGATATACGGGAATATCTGAATGACATTGAGTTGGCATGGTTGTCTGACACTCATAGAAAATATTTCTGCCTCCCTATCTCTAAGGAGGAAATAATAGACACATTTAATTCTCTTCCCAATAATAAAGCTCCTGGGCTTGATGGACTTCGGGGAGAGTTCTAAAAAGAATACCGGGATATACTAGTACCACATTTCGCAGAAATTCTTGAAGAAGCATATGAAGAAGGCGCCTTACCGGCCACGCTAAGCGAGGCTCTCCTAATAGCACTCCTGAAATCAGGTAAAGATCCCCAAATGTGCAAATCCTGCAGGCCCTTATCCCTAATAAATATTGATGTAAAAATCTTAGCTAAAATAATTGCGAATAGAATACAACCACTTCTCTGTAATTTAGTACTACCGGATCAAGCGGGCTTCATGCCAACGCGGTCTACTACCCACAATCTTCGCACCATATTCTCGCTCTACCACCAATTAGACACGGATGTGCCGGCAGCTGCAGCTCTCTTGGACGCTGCTAAGGCGTTTGACTCCGTGGAGTGGGGCTTTATGTTTGTCACTCTGCGTATGATGGGGTTCCCCGAACCCTTTTTAAAATGGATCTCCTTACTATACACGACGCCCAAAGCACGAGTCAGAATAAATAGCTCCACTTCTGACCCCATAGCTATTACACGTGGTACGTGACAAGGATGCCCACTATCACCAATGCTCTTTGCTCTAATACTTGAGCCATTGGCCTGCAAAATTAGTCAGAAACATTCTGCAACGGCTCTACAATTTGACCTCAGACCAATTGGTATAGCATTGTACGCGGATGACATGGTCCTATATACCACACCCCCGGACAGGAACCTAAACCTGCTCATCAGAGAATATGTTAAATATGAAAATTACGCTGGCCTCCGCATAAACTGGGATAAATCTGTTGGGATACCACTTACCAAAGACACAACGGAACCCGAGCTAAAATTCCCCCTGAACTGGCGCACAGATCCGGTTAAGCGCCTGGGGATCTGGATATACAGAGATCCAGAGATAGTCATTAGGGAAAACTATGGAAAGGCAATGACAAGACTAGAGGACCAGATAGACATATGGACGAAAATGCCTTTTTCATTGGCATTCAGGATATCCCTTCAGAAAATTATAATTTTGCCTAGGTTCCTGTATCTGTTCTGGAACATACCAATTTGGCTGAACAAGACCTTCTTTGATAGATTGTGATCTGCCCTTCAAAGACTAACATGGGCTGGTAAACAGGTTAGGGCAAGTTGGAAAGTACTTACACAACCATATTACCTGGGTGGCTTTGGGGCACCAGACTTTCAATTGTACTCTCTTTGTGCGCAGGCACAATATGCGGACTATTGGACGAAACCACACGCATACATACCACACATTGCAGTGGAAAAAGATAGCATTTCCCCTATGCCTCTGAAAGCGTTGCTAGCCGACCCAATTCATTATACACCAATTTTTGGGGTGAATTGGGAAGGAGGTGCAAAGATAAAAATGTTTCCCAAAATGCATTTTTCCACCAATGCATTTTCCATAGACTATTGTATTTGACATTGAGAGAAAACAGCTGAATGGATTTACATGAAAATTGGCAGAATTATACATTATGGTGAAGAAATTATGCTTTTTGTGTTCTGCAGTTAAATAGGGTAAGTATTTTTTTATAAGTCATTTAAACTTAGTGGTATCTGTCACTGTGGTACTTTCACAGAATTTCACAAAATTTGGTGAAAGTACTGCGGCACATGGTGGTAACATATTTTAAAATATATATTTTTTAAAATGTGCCTACCTATTGCCACTTTATTATACTGGCAATAGTTGAACTACTACTTACCTGTATCTAAGGCACTAACATTGAACACAGCCATGATGTAGTAAAAAACAATATGGCTGCATTTTCAATCTCTGAAAACAGCCATTACCCAAATATATACGGACTTGTCATTGCCATGCATTTGTATACTGCAAAGTTAACCTGGTATATCATGGTTCACAATATAACTAAGGCCTAGCTGTATTACTGGATGATAGTGGTACCCTTGCTTCATGTAATAATTAAGACAGATTTACAAAGGAATGCAAGGTCACCATGCATGGCTCTGCATTGATTGGTAAATCTGGAGAAATGCAAGGTAGCGCAATTCACCGTTTGATGCATCTCTGCACACCATAATCTACATTGCTGCTACATTTCACATGCATTTGTACGCACCATCTCTGCAGCAAATCCAGCATATTCTATTCCACTCTATGCCACTCCACTCTACGCCTCTCCACAGTATGAGACTCCACTCTCCACCAGTCTTCTCTAGGCATTTACACCGAATGCAATGCCACTTTACACACAATCCAGTTTATGTCACTCCACTGTATGTCATTTCACTGGACATTACTTAACTATACAATATTCCTCTCTGCAAATCTGCTGTACACCACATCACTCTACACTATTCCACTCTATGCCACTCCACTCTACAACACTCCACTGTACCTGCTCCAATGTATGCCACTCCACTGCATGCTACTCTACTCTATGCCACTCCTGTTTATGGCACTTCACTCTATGCCACTTCATTCTACGCTACTCGATTGAATCCCATTCCAATGTCGCCACACCACTGTATGCAGCTAATCTCTACTCCATGACACTGTATGCCTCTCCAAGCTACACCACTCCATTATACACCACTTCACTGTATGGTACTCCACTATCCACTATTACACTCTATGCCACTCCACTATAAAACATTCTGCTCTACGCCACTCCACTCAATGCTATTACACAGTGCACAACTCCACTCCACGCCAGTCCACTCTATGCTATTACACAGTATGCAACTCCCCTTTATGCCTTTTCAGTATATGCCACTTCTCTAAATGCTACTCCAGTATATGCTATTCCACTCTATACCATTCCACTGTTGCCACTCAACTGTATGCTGTTCCACTGTATGCCATTCCACTGTATGCTACTCCACTCTATGCCACTCCAGTGTATGGCACTCCACTCTACGCCACTTCATTGTACGCTATTTGGTTGGATCGCACTCCAATGTATGCTATTACACTGTATCCCACACCACTGTACACCACTGCAGGCTACACCACTCCATTATACACCACTCCAATGTTTGCTTCACCACTATACACTATTACCTTCTATGCTACTCCACTGTACAACACTCCACACTTCGCCACTCCACTCCACACAAATACACTGTACACAACTCCACTGTACGCCAGTCCGCTCTAAGCTATTACACTGTCGCAGGGATTCTGCTCCTACACAGAACTGTCTATAGAGACTTGGAACCTCAGTGAATTAGGGTGTACTAAAACTCACCTTAGTATCCAAACTCCCCTACCAGACTAGCAATCAGTGTCTCGTTGCTTCTTATACACCCCCAATGATTAGACAACCCAGAACATGTCCTTAGAACCTCTCAGGTCACGTGGAACACATGAACACTCTTTCGATATACTAACATACCAGTCCAGAGCGCGGAGTAAATGAGGATACGTGCAAGTTTGAAATATTTATTTCTAATGCTGTGTTCTCAGGCGCAGTATCTTAGCTAATACAAGCAAACATATTATAAGCAACAAGGTTATGAGTATAGTTACTATTCCATAAAATACAAAGGGAGAAAGCATGTTAAAATGCTAAAGGGAAGAACGCTAAATTACACCTAAGTCTTACCCTCCCTTGCTAGTATATTATATTATATATAAAGAAGGTCTCTTTGAGTGAGTTTTAGCAGGGCGGCCCCATACCTCTGGTCTTAGTAGAAAAGGATCACATCATCTTCTACACCAACTCTCTGCATGCGAATATTCATCAAGTGTGTGTGCATGCTCTGCGCAGTGCATTATCAAACGTACCAAAAGCCAGAGTTGGCCACAGCTGCATATGTGTTATGTCTAGGACGTGCGCTGATCTGACCGAACAACAACCACTGTGTTGAAATGACCTTGAGGGCCTCGGCACTCACTGTTGAGACATAGCTTACGAAGCCTAGCTGATACTGTAAGAAAACATATAATTCTCGTGTGAAGCAAAAGATTATACTAGGCTCAAAGCATTAATAACAATATGTGTCGTGTGCAGAAGCAGCAGAAAGGAAAAATGGCATTTAAACTTCTAATAAGCTCATGCTAACTTAACACAGTGTGAAGGCAAAACCTATCTCCATGACAACACTGTATGCACCTCCCCTCAATGCCGCTTCAGTGTATGCAAATCCAATGTATGCAACTCTGCTATACACTACAACAGTGTATGCTATTCCACTCTACGCCACTCCACTGTATGCCACTCCTCTCTATGCTATTCCACTGCATGCCACTCCAATGCATGCTACTTCACTGTACATGACTACAGTGCATGCCACTCCACTCTACTCCACTCCATTCTAAGCTATTCCATAGGACAATACTCCACTGTATGCCACTCCACTGTATGCATTACACTGTACCCCATTCCAGTATATGCCACTCCAGTGTACACCACTTCACTGTACACCATTAAACTATGTGCTGCACCACTATACCATATGTCAGTGTATGCACACTACTGTACACCGCTCCACTTTATTCTATTGCACTTTATGCCACTCCACTCTATGCCACTGTACTCTATGCCACTCCAGTGTACTCTCTTCCACTCAATATAACTCCTCTCTGCAAAACTCAACTACTGTCTATGCTACTCTGCTAGACTCTACTCCACTCTATCCCTGTACACTCCACTATCCAAATTTGTACTCAATTCTATGCCCATACACTCTATTGCAAAAAGAACAATTGATGGACAGAATGCAGAGCAATTCCATACATTCACCCCAGTACAGAGATTTGCGCCTGAATCCATCTTTTTTTTTGCTCCCCATGTCTTTCCAGTCTGAACCCAGCCATGTGCAAATCAGTCTGGACCCTGCGTCCAATGGGAACAGTCCAGCTTGATCTGCCAGTCCAGGTCCTCCCTGGACTGGAAACAAGCATCCTAGGACCGGTTTCCATCCAGGATAGCTTGACTTCAGTGGCATGAGAGCACGGGCCCACACCATACACTCTATTGCACAAAACTGTACTCCACTCTGCAACCGTTTCCAACACTGTACAACACAGCACTCCTCTCTTCTAAATGTGAAGTTACTACAATTTATAACAGTTTCCTCAACTCTATGTTATGCCACTTTCAGTGTATGCCACCAGGCTCTATGGTAATCCACTGTACCCTACTCCACTCTACACCACTCCACTGTAAACCACTCCACTCTATTCTGTTCCACTGTATGCCTCTCCACTCTTCTAGAAGCCACTACCCTGAATTCCACTGTATGCTACTCAGCTGTATGGTAATCCACTCCATACCACTCCACTCTACGCTACTCCATTGAGTCTACCACACTTCATGACACTCTAGGACATTCTACTCCACTCTATTCACGTAAACTCCACTGTTTACTATCAACGCTATGCCAGTACACTCCACTCCATGCCACTCTACTCTACAATGCAGCACTATACTGTATTGTAATTTACTCCATACTATTTTACACCACTGTACAAGACTTTACCTCTCTCTACACTACTATACAATAATACACTCTACACAGTTCCACTGTTCCACACACTACTGCACTCAATGGAGCACAACTTTACTATACTGTATGTATTCTTGTGACACTTTAATATTTTCCATACTCCTTCACTCCACTGTACAACACTGCACTATACTGTATTCCACTGCACAACACTCTACTCCAGTCTACTCTATGATACTCTACTCCATTATACAACACCGTACTCAACTCTTTGTATGCCATTGCCCGTCCCTTTACTCCACTCTATTCTGACACACTACTATACTCTACTCCACACCACTCAAAGCCATTGCACTCTAAAACACTGCATGCCAATCCACTGTTCCACACTCTCCAAGTTGTTAAGCCTACCCTCATAAGAGGTTTCTCCCCCAAATTACCCAGCCGGGGCCTATAAAAAAAAGCCCAGCATGAGTAATTTAATGCATGAGCCTAGGGAAAATGATTTAGATGTTCCAAAGAGGATTTTTCATGGTAACCATGGGTATCGTACTGAGGTGATGATGCAATCTCCCTCAAAGATTTTCCTTGAGGGGCCTTGCCAAGCCACCCTCCGCGCCATCAAAATGTCATTATGATCCCTGACAGAGTACACAGAGTGCAGGGCTAGCCAGTGGGAAGCTTTGTTAATCAGTTGGGCAGTAAATTTCTCTTTGTGGGCAGATAGACCAGGCACCCTTGACAAGATCACAGTGTAAGGTGCGCATGCTGGGGGGAGGTCAATTACTTGGAGCTGTGAATCCTTGGGTGGCTGCATCCCTAAATGGGTGGGTATACCAGGCCTAAGGCCCGGGTAGACCAAGCAACATGGGGTGCACCATCTCCCTCATCGCAAGATCTACTAGGCCCCGGCACTGTATGCTGTACCATAACTCCCTTGGGCTTTGGGGGAGGATTAGCATGCAGGGAACTACTGCTCCTCAGGGGAATAACAAAGGTGTGTTATCAACTAATGAGGGTCACTCTGGCAATTGGTGAGGTGGAAGCTTCGCCAATGAAGTTAAAAGAGTGTCCATTTTGCTTGCTAAGTCCCTGGAAAATGACTCCAGCTTGTCCAGTCTATTCAGTCAAACCACTTTAATCAGTTACTGAAAACCATAAAAGTACAACACATACAACATAGTACATTACACAATAAAAAAACAATTAAATACAATTCATTAAAAAATATGGGCGGCATAATAAGCAATACAAAGTCAGATTTCATTTACAAACAAAAACCCACAATGCCATACATATCTATATATATATATACAGTATATTCAGAAGTGGGGGTAAAAGGTCAGTGAGAGTTGCCGTGATTTTGTGGAGAGCTAGTGGCAGGTGGTTCAGCAATTCCTCTGCGTTGAGCCTGGTTACAACACTCGCATGTCGCTGAGGTGTGGTCACAGGAGCTTTCATGGCACTCTTAGCCTTTCGTTTCTGTTTGGGGGCAGGAGAATTCGCCGGATCAGTGAGTGGGGTAGACGGGAGAGGGGAAGGCACAGGGCTCAGGGCTAAAGGCTCAGGATAAGTTGACTCAACTGGTGCCGGATTTAAGGGCAGTGGAGGTGGAGCTGGAGGTGGGCGGGCCAGGACCTGGAACTTGGAGATTGATGGTAAAGTAGGTAAAAGACACAACCCCGAGCTTCCTTTGTCAACTGAGAGCTGCCTCGCAACCTGATCGATCTCCTTGTTATTAGCTCCTACAGCCTTTGCCAGGAATCTGTTAATAGTGTGACGCAGCGCCCCGTGGTAATCACTAGCTGTGCTTTGCTTTTTCCCATGGAGCTGGATAAATCAGGGCCCAACAACAATAAATCCATTGCCCAAAGCGAGTCAAAGGGGTGAGACTAGGAGGTTAACATAGCTCGCTCAAGTTCTGTGCGAGTACCCAAGATAACTAGTCAAACAAAAAGGGTACTCACTAGTGGTCCTGTGTGCTGAATTAGCCCCTCGGTGTAGCAGGGGTTGGTGAAGACTTTCACGGACCCAGACTGTGCCCCTAGGGAGCCAACCAAGAGGGTAGACCCAGCCCAGGCTCAACCAGGCACGGACGAGTGCAGGCAGGCCTGCTCTTGGCTCGGTTCTTGCTTGCGCATGCACCGCAGGAAGTGAATTGGCGCTTTGAGTGAGTGCGCTCCCCGACTCTCAATTGGCAGCAGGTATCAGGCAGTTTGGTGAGCCCTGGGACAGGTAGTCCCACCAGGGCTGGGACTGATCAGGGAGCAGCAAACACACAGAAAGTCCCACACCACGGGAATTAAATCGACGTTTTGAGTGCTCACTCCCCCACTCATCAATTTGCAGAGGTGTCAGACAGTTTGGTGAACCTTGGGACAGGTAGTCCCACCAGAACTGGGAGCGAGCTGGGAGCAGCAAACACACAGAGAGTCCCGGGCCACATGAAGTCAATCGGCAATTTGAGGGCGTTTGCTCCCTTACTCCTCAAGTGACAGCAGGTGTCAGGCAGGTTGGTGAGCCCTGGGACAGGTAGCCCCACCAGGGCTGGGAGCAAGCCAGGAGCAGCAAACACACAGAGAGTCCCGCCATGGTCTCATAAATCTAGAAATATGTAAAAAAAACATGGTAGTTGCATGGAAACACTCACACAACGAATACACAATGAGTGATTGTAGGTCTAGAAAACAAGAAAAAGAGTTTGATGAATTCTACCTGTCTATCAAAAGGAAATGCCAACAACTGAAGGAAGGAATCAATCAAGTGGCCACGGATAACTCCACGGTTGTAAAGGTACCCATCAATTGTCGATCGGTTCCGCCCTGTTCATCACTTGGGACTCCCCACACCCAGGGAAGTAACCAGCAACCACTCGATGTTGAAATGGTGCTTGCCCTGGTGTGTTTGTAGATATAAGGCCAATAGCTGTGACAACTGATTCTAGCAGTGCATGTGAGGAAAAATAGTGGTGTGTAAACAGTGAAGGAATATAAAATTGGAGAAAAAGGGAGAGATAAAACTTTATTGAGTATCAAAATTGAACAAAAATGGGTGTTTAAACTCAACACCGATAAGATTGGCCTGAATGAAGAGATACCGTGGGCGTCTCTATGACATGCATGAATTACATAGGAGAAGAGGCCCACCATTCAAAACACGATCTCTCAGGCCTTTCACTTAACACACAGGGACCATGTAAATGTGAGCTACTAGTAAAGGATTTTTCTAGTTCTGTAAAACATATGACTAATGAGACATTTCCCAAAACAAGGAATATCCCTATTACACTCCATGGTATCGATGCTCTGGACATGGGCTTAATACAAAGGTTTTGTCAGAAGAATGACCCCTTCTGCATAACTTTAAATCATTGGCAGCGCTGACTGGGTTAACTGGGGATTGCCTGCAAGATAGCAAGAGGCACATGAACTACACCCCGCACCATGCCCGATGACACAATATAGGACTCTCCTACAGGGCTGGCATTATTACACATGCCCAAATAATGGTCTCCTTCATTTCCAAATAAGAAGTTCGGTTCAATAATGGCCCCGCAAATGTAATACTTTTTCGAACTTTTGGGTTCCCCATAGAGTTCTGTTTAAATACAATCTTAAATAGAAGGCTGGGACATCACTTGGGGGTGTATAATGTTAATGTTATCTTGAGGGACCGGCCTAGAGGAATGATGCCGCTCCTTTAAAATATACGAACACACAATATTGCAGTTTACCGAGGTACGGTTCGGTAAAGAACATGCAAGAAACGTGGAATGAACCACATTTCCCAGAAACCCCACGGGCTGACATGGGTCACATGACCGGCAGGGATAACGGTCCGAGCGTAACAAAAATTGTGCTTACCTTCTCCGCTGTACCTCCCCAAACGGCGCAGAGGACGCCTGGAGTACCGACAGGAAGGTAAGCGTTCTGTAGACAATGGGCTGGGGGTAAATATTCCCACCAATATGAAGGGGCTAAGGCAGGCGGTCGCTACTTTAATATCGCCCCTCATTATTAATACCGGCCACATAGAGCTCTTAATGCCACGCACCGGGTGCATAAGGTATTCAGGATCCCTCGGGCGTGCTGTTGTATAATCATCGACCACGCAGGTTGGTCGTTTCTCTGAAGGTTCCAGTCCGTTTGTCCTAGGGCTGATTAGGGCCAAGTATGGACAAGTGGAGTAAACGATAAAACCACAATGAATGAGACACAGTAATTCTTAAAGCCACACACCTGGTGTACAATGATATTTTAATATACCTCGGGCGGGCTGTTGTATAATCATCGACCACGTAGGTTAGTCTTTATACACCAAACACTAACCATGCCGTTTCTCTGAGAGTTTTAATCTGTTTGTCCCAGGGCTGACACGGGCTAAGTAGGGACAAGTGAAAAAACAATAGAACCACCTTGAATGAATGAGACACAGTAATTCCAATACAAACGTAGTAATTCAAACACAAACTTAACCCTCTCTTGAAAAGTCTAAGATTGGGTTTATGAAATAATGTTGTGACCTCTATTTACCGACTCTGAACATGGTCATGTTTATCTGTGTATGTACACTTCTTTCTTTTTCTCTGTAGCGCGGGGCTCCATCTACCTGAGCCGTAGCCAGGTGAGGCATAGAGCGTACCTCCTACCACAAAGGTAAGCGGGGGTACATACTAAGAGCCTGAAACTCAATGTCCAGTCCATAGGGTATGCAATATACATACCCTGGGTGTCCTCTTAACTGCCAATGTGTTTTGAAGCCACTGATTTTTCCATGTAAATGTGATGCAATACCTGTCTGTCTCTGCTTCTGTCCTAGCCAGGAGGACCTGAACCAGTCGAATGGACATCCGGTTCACTTAGCAGCCAAGTAATGTAAAATCCTTTTTTATATTTCAAACACACCTCCAATCCTGAATGTTGGGGGACTAAGCAGTAGCAAATCAATCGTCCTGAAGAATGCAGCAGGACACCTAGGCGGGTCCAGAGTCTGCAGAAACATGTTAACCTTTTAAGATCATTAGTAGATATTTGTTTTCCTACTAATTTTTGCACACTTTTTAAGTCTTGGAAAATTAGGGGATACTCAAATAAGTTTTTTCTCTCCCTTTTTCTGCAATTTTATATTCCTTCACTATTTACACACCACTATTTTTTCTCACATGTACTGCTAAAATCAGTTGTCACAGCTATTGGCTTTATATCAACAAACACACCAGGGCAAGCACCATTTCAACATCGAGTGGTTGCTGGTTACTCCCCTGGGTGTGGGGAGTCCCAAGTGATGAACAGGGCAGAACCGATCGACAACTGATGGGTACCTATACAACCGTGGAGTTATCCGTGGCCACTTGATTGATTCCTTCCTTCAGTTGTTGACATTTCTTTTTGATAGACAGTTAGAATTCATCAAACTCTTTTTCTTGTTTTCTAGACCTACAATCACTCATTGAGTATTCATAGTTTATATGGGGAGCGTGATTGTACATGGTCGTTAACCTCTCCCTTGTACCCTCTTTTCAAATTGATTGTGATATAAACACTCACACAACACCCATGGATTGCCTACCCAGGACAGTGCACAACAAAGCAGCGATTTGCGCAGCGTTGCATTACTCCTGATTTTTTGAGTCACTCAAAGCCATGCAAAGTGGCTTTGCATGGCTTAAACAATTTGGCTTAAGGTTTGTGTCACTCTTGCAACATTTTTGTGGTGCAAGAGTGACACAAACTGAGTCATAAATATGGCCTGCTATGACAGCTTCTCTACTGTTGGGCATGCCATTCCATTGTACTCGCTGCTCCAGTCTATGATACTTGACTCCACTATATAAAAAACCATGCCACTAGACTATATGACACTTTACTACACTGTAAGATATGCTACTACACTCTACTCTACTTCTACAATACTCCAGTCCATGACAGTAGACTTTCAAAGCACTCTCCTTCACTGTACTGTATGACACTTCATATAACAATTCTCTACTTGCAACACTGGACTGCATGATTTGAAAGAAATGTTGTTAAAATTTTAAATAAACCATTAAAATTCAATTAAACAAATTTAAAGCTTTTTTTTACTATACAAACCAAGTTTAAACTATACAAACATTAACATTCTAAGGTTATAGTTATAACTTTAATTTGCAATTTATCCACCACCTATTATTATTATATTATTATATAAAATTTATAATGCGCTCAGTTACCCAGGGGCATCCCGGCGCAGTACAGAACAAGAAAGAAGCGCCGGTTGATCACTACAATGGAAACAGATGGGTCTTCAGGAGTTTCCTAAAGAGTAGGATCTTAGGCTCTGAACGGATCTTAAAGGGAAGGGAGTTCCACAGTGCCGCCACTTGCACTGAGAAACGCCTACCCCCAGAGCGAGCTCTCTTTACTCTAGTTGACTGCAAGAGGTGTCTTTGGTCCGAACGCAGTAAGCGTGTGGGCTTATAGGGGCGTACCATGGGGGCAAGGATCGGTGGGCCCTTACCATACAAAATTTGATGGGCCGTACACAACGCTTTGAATTTTACCCGTTCCCTGACGGGGAGCCAGTGAAGCATTTTCAGGGCCGCGGCAGCTGAATGTCTTCTGGGAACATCCATCAACACTCTAGCCGCTGCATTTTGTACCTGTTGGAGGGTCTTCAAGGTCGCTTCGGGGGCGCCAAGAAACACTGCGTTCCCGTAATCAAGCCTCAACAAGATTAGGCCACGGATCAGGAGCTTCCTCGCTGGATCAGGGAGCAGTGGTAAGACCTTGCGGGCTGACCGAAGCAAACCGAAGCACACCCCTGCGGTCTTCCTGTCGTGGGTCCTAAGGGACAGATCTTCCTCCAACCATACTCCCAAGGTCTTGATCTCCTTCTTGGGAGATGGATGGTCACCCAGAGACCGAGGCCAGCAGCTAGCAATAATAGAGGGACTGGATTTACCCAGGAGCATAAGCTCAATTTTCTCCCCATTCAGCTTGAGGGCAGAGTGAGACATCCAACGATGGACATTGGCAAGGCAGTCATGAAGGACTTCAGGTTGTTCCGCCAACTGGGTGAGCCCTACCACCAGCTGTGTATCATCAGCATAGCTGATGATCTTAACTCCTGAAGGGGCGACCACTCTTTCAAGCGGAGTCATATAAATATTAAATAAGGTAGGGCTCAAAGATGAGCCCTGCGGGACTCCACATTGAAGAGGGAACAAGGCTGCTCTACCCCTTCCCAGACTTGATAACAGCGATTAGAGAGGAAGGATTTGAGCCATTTTAAGGCCAGCCCTGTCACACCCACCTCTGACAGGCGTTGGAGGAGCACCTGATGACTTACGGTGTCAAAGGCAGCACTCAAGTCCAGGAGGATCACTGCCACTGACCCTCCTGAATCAAGAATGCTCCTAGCTTCCTCCACTACAGCCAATAAAGCTGTGTCCGTTCCCTGACCAGGGCGGAAGCCCATCTGGGAGTCTCCCAGCAAATGCTGGGACTCAAGATGGTAAGAAGGCTGACGATTGACCAACTTTTCAGCGACTTTAGAAAAGCCGGGCAGAAGTGAAATCGGCCTAAAGTTGGCCAAATTAGAAGAATCTAAACCTGGTTTCTTCAATAGTGCGTTTACCAAAGCCTTTTTCCTTCTCTGAGGCACAGTGCCCTGAGAGAGTGAAAGATTAATGAGGTTCGACAGCGGAGAGGACAAAGAGTCTGCCACTAAGTTAAGATATTTCATGGGCACTGGGTCACTAGGGGACCCACTCTTCATCCCCTTCAAAACATTTGTGACCTCTTCCTCTGAAAAGGGGCCAAAGGAGGATAACTCAACGGGGCATATTACCGGGCTAAGGTCCAGCTCAGGGAGCTGAGAGGTCGTCGGCAACGAGAGTAGGATCTTCTCTATTTTCGAATGGAAGAAGCCCGCAAGTTCTTCACATTTTTCCTGAGGGTTGTTATGAACAACTGGGGGGACTGGGGCTTTCAGGAGTTCCTTAAAAATTTTAAAGGATTCCCCTGGAGAGTTACTTGCTCTCTCGATCCTATCACTGAAGAAGCTCCTTTTGGCA
This sequence comes from Lissotriton vulgaris, assembly GCF_964263255.1. Lineage (NCBI taxonomy): Eukaryota > Metazoa > Chordata > Amphibia > Caudata > Salamandridae > Lissotriton > Lissotriton vulgaris. The sequence continues at coordinate 592,182,324 of NC_141693.1, forward strand.
TCCTTCAGCGTGTTTTTATATTTCCTCTAACCGACAATCTTCCGTCCGCTTTCTCCTCCATGCACGTTCTAATCTCTTGCATAGAGTTCTGAGACTCCTAAGTTCGGGGGTGTACCAGGGAGCAGAGCCCACTCTTCTTTCCCTAATAAGCCTTCTCTTTTTAGGAATTAGTGCATCCAAGGAATTAGTCAGCCAGTGACCAATATGCTGATCAGCAGTAATGGGGTCTGTGGCAGGAGGAGGACAGGTTCTTGCTAACTCTGCCACCCAGCTATCCACTGGCAACCTCGACCAGAGTCGTTCCACTGTATGCTGTCTAGGAACAGGGTCTCTCCACTTCCCCAGCTGCCATCTGAGAGGGACTAAATAATGGTCCGTCCAGGGAAGCGCCAGCGGCTGGAGGGCTTGCTAATTCTCAGAGTTAGCAAAAGCCACATCCAGCCGGTGACCCCTCTGGTGGGTACTACCGACATTCACAAGATGAAGATCGAGCGCAGCCAGCGTACTTTGAAGGTCTCTCGCCACTATATCGGAGGGGTCATCAAAATGTACGTTGAGGTCCCCGAGAACAACAAAGTTGGAGGACTTGGCAGCCAATGGTATCACTGCCTCAATAAAAGAGTCTACGAAATTACCTAGCGTTGCGGGAGGCCAGTACACCAGAAGGCCAGATAAAGAGATGGTAGAGGATATGCGTAGGGAAAACTGGCAGGCTTCCGAGTTATTAATGCTGCAATTTTCCGCTTTGCATACATATTCATCTCTATACATTATGGCCACTCCTCCCCCCCTCCCGTCCGGCCTATCCAGATGATACATGAAGTATCCCGAAGGAAGGGCTTTAACAATATCTGGATCCGAACATGAAGCAAGCCAGGTTTCCGTAAGGAACAAGGCATCCAAATTGTAATCAGAGATCAGGGAATTGATTTCTGTAGCATGACAAGGTAGAGACCTGCAGTTAAGCAATGCCATAGAAAACAAGGTCCGATCCAAACTAGAGTTGCCAGCGTCACATACAGAACATTGGGCAAACGGAGAACCTTCCGCCCACTGATAGCTACAGTTGGTATGTCTGGGAATGCGTAACGACAGCAGGGTATCCCTAGAATACCTGAGCGCAGAGTCCATATCGGCAATGGGTCTGGGTTGAGTAGAATGCCCTGAGCCCGTCTGGGCCCGGACGGGCACAGACGGGCTTAACTCTGGCGAGACTCCGGCGATAATCCGGTGATGACGCTGCGCGTCAGCATGGCTGACTTTATGTACGCTGAGCGCCTGGAAACTATCGTGCTAACCGCGCCGCCGGCAGTGTACCCCTCCCAAGATGGCCACCACAACGAGGCAATGGGCAGGGACCCGCGAAAAAACGCGGTAATCAGACGATTAGAGTGGGGTTAAGGTGGCAGCAGTGCACCTATAAGTAGCAGACCTTGTTACAAAAACTTTCTAGCTCGCAAACCGGACAACACTAACTCGCCACTTTATCATGCAATGTGTTTTCAAAAATAATTGTAATTTGAAAAGTAATAATTTTTGACATGAATGCTATGATTTTACCTACTATAAAGATGTAATATGCAAGGGTATAAAAAGTGCAGGGAAAAGGCATGAGTTATAGTTAATGTAGTGGGGCCAGTGAGGTGACAAGACTGTGTTCGGAGGTGTGCGACAAATTAATTTGAAGGTAGGGGTAATTATAAATTAAAGAAATAATTTAACTGATGACCCCCTCAATAAATACATTGGGCACCCTGGGGCCAATAACGGCTCAGCACAAAATTTCCCAATGGTATTTTAGACATGACTGCAGCCTGAATTGCTGAAAAGAATTACACCGAATTTGTCAGAAAGCTAGATCTTAATCCTGAAATAGTGTTGTTGGAATATGGCTCTATCTGAAGGATCACCCCAAACTTTTTGCCTTCCTCCTCCTCTTTTTGCTGAACTCTTTTTGTTTGCCTTAGGACTCTGAGCACTTCACCACTGCTAATCAGTGCTAAAGTGCATGTGCTTCTTCCCTAAACATGTGTTTTGATAGCTGTATACCTGATTGGCTTATTTCATTTAAATATAAGCCCCTTCTAAGATGGTAAACCATATACAAAGGGACGGTAAGTTAAATGCTACTAGTGGGCCACAATACTCATTATGCCACCCACAAAAGTAGCCTGTCAAACCTGTATCAGGGCTCCCACTGCAGTGCCTGTGTTTGCTGTTTACTGCCACTTAGAAGTGACATGTTAACCTACTTGCCAAGCCTTAAACTCCCTTTTTTGTTGTATATGTTACCCCTAATGTAGGCCTCGCGTAGCACTAGAGGCAGGGCACTATGTAAGTAAAAGGTAGGACATGAACTTTCTAGGTTTTGCATGTACCGGTAGTGACAAACAGCTAATTCTGTGTTTCACTACTGTGAGGCATACTCCTCTCATAGGCCAGCATTTGGAATACCTTAATAGACTTTTAAGCTGTAATTCCTGATAAGAGAGGAGTCACTTTTTCATTTTTTATATGCTGGGAATGGTACTGATAAATCCTACTTATTGGTGGAGTTGGATTTACCATCACTATTTTAGAAATGCCACTTTTACATGTGGACACTTCTATGCACTTACTGCTCGGTGTGTTTGACAACCTGTCTCCAATACATGTCTGGGGTGGGTGACAGCTACACTTTGTGCATTCCATCTAGACAGCCACAACACTGGAAAGATTGGTGTGTCTGAGTACATCTGCATTCTGGTGGCCCTGCCTTTGCTGGATGAAAGGGAGGGGCTAACACATCACTTGAATATGCTGTGCCATGCCCCACACAATGGACTGATTACGCCCCTGGTAGACAGGACTGGGATGAAAGATCTAGAAGGCCTAGTTTTCTGTGTTTGCCCTGCTGCTTGCTGCTTCCTGACTCTGCTGGAGGAGGGTTGGACTTTACCTTCACTCCAAATGATCTCCAAGGGTTTGTCACCTTGCCTCCTGTTTTGTGAGACTCAGGGATATCAAGGTTTCTACACCTGCTCCTGTGCCTGGTTCACTGGAAGATGATGGCATCAACAGAACCGAGGTGAAGCAACTCAAAGCACAGCAAAGCCTCATAGCACAGCTTACAGCTCCTAGGAACCAACACCGGATGGCGCATAGCCTCGCATAACCCCACCTCACAGCATCTCTGAACCGATGCTTGATAATGCAGAGCCTCACAAAGCTTTGCTGCAAAGCTTCTCTGAACGGATACCAGCTGACGCAAAGCTTAACCGTGCAGACTACATCCCAGTATCCAAGGTAATGTGTTCTGAAGGCCCAAGTGGGTCCCTGTAGCCGGCCCAAGCTCCATGGCTGTAGGCCTGACATTTTGGCTTTGTCCCAGTTCGGCATGAACAGAAACCACCATTGGCGCTTTTTAAGGCTATTTTTATTCTTTAAAAACTCACAAGTTGTCTTCTACTTACTGGGTTTTTATCGTTTTGGTCTTGTTTTGTTCACAATATAATACCCTATTTCTCTAAACCTGTGTGGAGTCTATTTGTGGTGCATACATTTTGCTTTTGTGTATGCTTGTGTTGCAAAAGTACTTTACACATTGCCTCTTTTGATAGGCCTGACTGATCTGTGCCCAGCTGGCAGAGTATGAGCACAGGTTATCTTTTAGTGTGTATCTAGCTTACCCTGACTAGAGTAGTGGCTCTAGCCTGGCCTGGGTGAGTACCTCAGCCAATCAGGAATCCCTTTTCTAATGAGTGTTGTTTGTAATTTGGTGTAAATCTGTTCAGTAGTTTTTGAGTTATTAAAGAAAAAAGATTTGTATATATATCTAGGGACGCGGATCTGACAGATATCATGATGAGATCTGACTGGCAGCAAACATTTCAGGAAGTGTTGACAGACAACTTGGGATGCCAACTCGCCCAAGTCCCAAGAATAATCTATGAAAAAAACAAGAAGGGGCAAGGTAGGAATTCCCTGACCCATTAGGCTTGAAGGTGGGGTCTTACAGGGACCCTGACGGGACCCAGTAAGATTCTTTTTTCAAATTTGCCACAAAATAATTGAAGGATTCGCAAACTTAAAAAAACAAAACAAGAACTAGCTACCACATGTAGTTTTTATATGCCCCTCCCCCCCCAGTGGGCCAGGTCCCAGGGGGAATTCATAATGTTTTCAACCTTTACAGTTTGAGGTGAGCATTGCAAATCAACAGCAGCAGTGCAGGACTCCGGGACCAGCTTGGCCTCATCCATGCTCAAGGCAGGTAACTTTCCCATGCGTCTTACTCCTTGTGCCTGTCCTGTGCGCATTGCTGGGCTGGGGCGAGATGGCAGCTTTAGGTCAAGCGCCCAAGGGGGATTTGGGGGCTGCCGAACATAGTGAGATCTGCCCCCGGGGCAGTTTGGGACGGGTTTGGGCTGGCCAGATCGGCCATTTTGTGGTTTTGGGCTTTTTCCGGACATAGCCCAATTATAGCCCAATGCTTATATAATCCTATGAGGGGATTTGCCAGCCACCATTTTAGGTTTTGGTGACCTGGTGGCTGGCAGCAGGGTAGCAAGTAATAGTTTTCTTGGCCTCACCCTCCCATCGCTCTTTGTAAGAATTTTAGCTGGGTGGAGTCTTTGTGGTTTGTTCTTTTGTTTAGGCCAGGTTTGTGGAGACAGGTGCATAAGGGATCTTATCGAGTTTATCGATTGGAGCAGGTACTTGCATGGTTTTGAAAAGCTGGCCAGGGTTGGCACAGATTTTTGGTTAAGTTTTGGAAGTTTGTGAGCAGGGGCAGGAAAAATTTAGGCAGGTAGTCTAAGTTTCAGGATAGACATTTGTTAGTTCAGTTGCAGATAAGCAGGTAGGGAACAGGGTGTCATTGAGGGAAAAGGTTTTAACTACAATACTGTGTAATGTTGTTGTTATGTTAATGCCAGGGTGAGGGAACTTTTGAGGTGATCATAGGGACAGGGGGGATCAGGGGTCACCTATTCGATGTATAGTGAGGCTTCAGTTTTGTAAAGCAGTGGGGTAATTTGTAATATGCACCTGTTTCAATAAAGCGGCCTTTTTTTACTCACAAAATGGGTCTCGGTTTGGCTTCCCCCTCCATCCCAAAGACTAAAACCAAACCTCACTGCCTGTCGATGTGGCACTTGATGCATGAATCTTGTTTGTGGTTGATGCCCTGCTTGTTCCACCTTCACGCCAGGATTGGCACATCAATGGTAACCCAAGTGTGTTTCTGTAAAAACTTTAATACAACACACATCAATATCACAAGAATAATTTCCCCTCTCCAATCTGAAATAATTTCAAGGCAGCCTTATTAACAATTACCGCTTACTATGTGATGCCTTCCACAAAGCTCCTACAAGCTTGCTTCCAAGCACTGGCATTCATGTATGCTTCCCGCTACACTGAATCAGTCCATATCAGGACACAAAGGGCCTTTCTAGTGATATTTAGGATAGGAGGTTTTCACACAGCGAGCTGAAGCATCTGCCTGTTCAATATGTACATAGATGCAAAACATAAATGCAGATGCCCCTAAGGTAGGCCAATGGATCACACCAATTTTACTTAACACAGATGATACAGTACTCATATCCAGGTCGAAAATTGACCTACAGCGACTAATAACACATTTGATCTTTTTAATGGAAAGTAGAGATCTAAAATTGAATGCAGTCAAGACCTTTACCATGGTATGCAGGTAAAGCCAAAAAAGGGATTTAGTCTCTACGCAAAGGGCCAAAAGCTTCAGGAGGTGAAAACCTTCAGTTACCTGGGGATTTTTTTTTTCTCAGAAAGGTGACAGGCCACCCCACTTGAAATCAGCCAAGTTAAAACTCATAAAAGCGGCTTTTGCAGTATCTATTTTCGCTAATAAAAATCATAGGTAATTAACTCCTGAGAGAGATCACTAAACTATATAGAACTAAATTGCTCACAGTGGCCCTCTATGGCTCCCCATTATGGGGCAGGGAAAAAAATAAACTCTTACAGTTGTAAGATAACATCTACTTATGTAGACTTTTGGTGGTGCCCAAATCAACACCAGCATTTATCGCTCATAAAGAACTGCGTTTAGCGTTCATGGAGGATGCCATTGACCTTAATACACTAAGAAAACTGTATAGTATCTGGTCAAAACAGGGCATTAAGCTCACTAGGCAAATTATCAAGGATTGTTTGGGGTTGGACCACTATGGAGAAATACATTGGCTCCAGTATATAAAATCTTTGTTATTAGAGCTGGGCATACATTTTTATCCCGTAGAATCCCACAGTGGTTTGCAATTTAGAAAAAGAGAAATTGAACTGATCTTGTTGCGGAAAAGGGCGGCCCTTAGGGAATTACAAGAGAAAATGTAACTTACAGTGACTAGATACGGTATGTGAAGAACACTTATGACAGATTTTTGCTAATGAGACTTAGCCTTGAGATGATTCATCACTTATTGTTTTTCTCCAAATGTTTTACAAACAACTCTAGTAGGCATTTTTTGTGATCAGTGGCAAGCGAGGGGTGTGTTTAAAGTCCATAAGTTAAATTACTGTTCTTTCTGTACTAATACTGAGTGATACATTTTCTAACATATGTCATCTGATCTAAAATCCAGTTTTTAAAGTGAGTTTGCCATCTATGGGTAAACTGACCTCTAGACTGACACATACCACTTGCTTTTAGAAGATAATAATTTTATGATTTTTAGGATTCTTATGTATGTCAGATTTTATCTTTTTTAAACATGGAAAGACACATCGATTATTGTACTTTTAAGCATTTTTACTGATGCAAAATAAAGTTTATTGATGAGGATGATGATGACACATGTCACTTGCTGATGTATGTGTTGCGGGAGGCGTGAGTTATAGTTATAGCAGAAATCAACGCCCTACTGAAGAAACCAACAGCAGATCCCAAGACCTCAAGAACTTCCGCCCCATCTCTCTCCTCCCCTTCCCAGCTAAAGTCATCGAGAAGACCGTCAACAAACAGCTGACAGCATTCCTCGAAGAAAACAACTCGCTCGACCCATCCCATTCCGGATTCAGAGCCAACCACAGCACTGAGCCCGCCTTCATCGCAGCCACCGATGACATCAGGACCCTGATGGACAACGGAGGGACAGCCGCCCTCATCCTCCTCGACCTCTCGGCAGCCTTTGACACCGTCTACCACCGCACCCTAATAACCCGCCTCTACAACACTGGGATCCAAGGAAAGGCCCTAGACTGGATCACATTGTTCCTCTCCGAAAGAACCCAGAGAGTCCACCTCTCACCCATCTGCTCCGAGGCCTCCAAGATCATCTGCGGCGTACCCCAGGGCTCCTCACTCAGCCCTACCCTATTCAGCATCTACATGAGCCCCCTCGCCGCCATCGCACGCAACCACAACATCAACATCATCTTTTAAGCCGACGACACCCAACTGATACTCTCCCTCACCACAGACCCCTCTCACCTCCATAGACAACTTCCAGGACGGAATGAAAGATGTCGCAGAATGGATGAAGCTGAACTCGGACAAGACGGAAGTCCTCATCCTCGGACAATCCCCATCCACCTGGGACGACTCCTGGTGGCCCACGACGCTGGGCAACGCACATATACCCACAGACCACGCACGCAACCTGGGATTCATCCTAGATTCCTCCCTCACGATGACCAAGCAAGTCTACGCAGACTCGTCCTCATGTTTCAACACCCTGCGCATATTCTGAAAGATCTTCCGGTGGATCCCCACCGAAACCAGAAAGACGGTCACCCAGGCCCTCGTCACCAGCCGGCTTGGCTACGGAAACGCCCTGTACGCAGGAACCACAGCCAAACTTCAGAAACGCCTTCAACGCATACAGAACACCTCCGCACAACTCATCCTCCACATCCCTCCCCACAGCCACATATCTGCCCACCTGAGAAACCTGCACTGGCTCCCCGTCAGCAAGAGGATCACGTTCAGGCTGCTCACCCACGCACAAAAAGCCCTCCACGACTCGGGCCCCGAATACCTCAACAACCCGCTGTCGTTCTACTCTCACACCCGCCAGCTCCGCTCCACCAGCCTCGCCCTCGCCACCATCCCTCGAATTCGCAGAACCACAACCGGAGGAAGATCGTTCTGCTAACTGGCAGCCAAGACATGGAACTCCCTCCCCGCACACCTACGACTGATCCAGGACCATCTCACCTTCAGGAAACACCTCAAGACCTGGCTATTCGAGCAGTAGCGGCACCCCTCCTCCCTTCAGCGCCTTGAGACCCTCACGGGTGAGTAGCGCGCTTTACAAATTGATTGATTGATTGATAGTTAGGTCAAGCAATTATAACTACTGAATTTCTATGGTTTTGTGGGTGTAAAATCTGAGCCTAACTATAATGTCCCTGTAACCTTTGGTTTTCTTCAGTGGAGATATCAGTGGCGGCTCGCAGAGGGAGTGCTGTGGGACAATGGGGCAGGGGAGGGCCAGGGTGAGGCTGTAGTGGACTCGGACATACGACGGAACGGAGTAATGTAAGTAAATAAATAGATAAAACTATTTACCTTGCGTGTGCTGCATGGGCGAGTTGGCAATGCAGCCCACACAAAATAAATTGTTTTATTTATTTATTTACTGACTTTACTCCGTTCCATCATATGTCCGAGTCCAGTAGCCCCCCACCCTGCCCCTCCCTCCCCAGGTCTCGGTCTCACCAACCCACAGCACTCCCTACACGAGTCGCCACTGGGAAATATATGTGTATATATATATATATATATATATATATATATATATATATATCTATATATATATATATTACCTACTGGCTATCGCCAGTAGGTATATATAGTTAGGATTATTTGTCTATGGAACTTTTGAAAATTCTATGTCTAATAACTTTGGCGTTTGTGGACGGAATCGGCTGAAATTTCCAGGAAAATAGCACATTTTGTTTCTGAGCAGCCCCTGAAAATTTGGGGGGGTTTCGTCAAGGGGGGGCCGAGAAAAAAGGGGGGTCCTAAAACGCGTTTTTCCCATGTTAATTTCCATAGGGCCTTTGGCCTCACTTTTAGCTCGAACGGCTGAATGGATTTGCACGAAACTTGGCAAAATTGTAGGGACTGTTAGCCCGATGTGCCTTTGCTAGGTCTCAATATATGTGCTCCAGTCGATTTTGAAAAATTAACGTTCAAAACAAGATATATATCTGTAACAGCGCTCCGGGCTGCGCTCCGGTCCGCTTACTTTTCGCGAAACTGAACTTTGCGCGCAGAAAGCTGATTGGCTCTCCGGTGTCTGTCAACATTCTAAACAGTCCGGAGCAGCCGCCATCTTATCTCTCGGTAGGATCGAGAGAGAAGAAGAGGTGAAAAACGAAGGGGGAATTTAATGAAAGGGGGCAAGGTATACCTCTCTTGACCCCCTAGGAATGATGTTGGGGTTATTAAAGGGTCCCGTGGGGAAAATAAAAAAATATATATTTTTCACGGTAGAAGCGCTTCCCGGGCCGCGAACTGGGCCGCAAACTGGTAGCGAAACGGGAATTCGCCATTTTGTGTTTCGTTTTAATTAAATTACTAGGTATAAGGGGGTGCGGGAGACGTATCCTGACCCCTTATGTTTTCTGAGGGTGGCTGAGGAGGCTCATATATGTTGATACATGTCTTCCAGCGGCTGTGCGTGACCTTTTTTTTTTTTTTTTGCTGCGTGACGTCTGTTAACGTTCGATTCGATGGAAATCAGGAAGTGTTGACCGCCATTTTGACACTGCGAGTAAATATTTTGTTATAAATGAATCCTTATTGATAAACATTGTCTGCGCCATCTTGCCTTTTTGTCCAATGCCACAATTTTGTCGTGCACGGCAGCCATTTTAGATGCCTTGACCAGACCCACTCTCTGCACGCTGTCGATTCTCAGCACGGCTCCCCACCCTCGCAAGCATCTCCCCCACGCACTGGTCACCCCCGCTCTCTGTCTCATGCATGGGCCATATACTTCTCCCCATCTGCGCTGCTCTTCCCTGAGAATCACACCCTGTGCCCGCCCGACACCTCCCTTTCACCCTATTCACTACCGCACCCTCTGACACTCCTCTTCCTCTGTGTCCGATTGTCCAGGCCGGACCCAGGCTATCACCTAGCCCTGCGGATGTAGTTTATGGCCCCAGCTGTAGAGAATCCAGACATACCAACCCTCCCGATTCAGGCGTGAGACTACTGATTTCAGTGCTAGTCTCCCGCCTCCCGATTTCTGCAAGCAAAAACCCGGGGCATATTACCAACAACTAGCGATAATGTTTGTCTCTAACTTGTTTAGAGACAAAAATTATCGCCGCACATCGGCGATTTTTATCGCAGATAAACCTTGCTATTAGCAAGGTTTATCGCAAATGCGATAAAAAACGGCCGCAATGCATGAATATCGCTGAAAAGTCAGCGATATTCATGCATTATCGAGCAAATGCTCTTAGCCATGTTATCCACCTCCCATTGGATAACATGGCTAAGAACTGCTCAGGTCAGGTGTTAGCTTTTGGAGATATTCGCGCTTAGCGCGAATATCTCCAAAAGTTGGTAATAGGAGATAGCGATGTTAGGGACTGTTTCCAGTCGGTAACATCTTGGCACGCCCACTTTGCATGTCATTAGTGATAAATATCACTGACATGCAAAGCGGGGCCCAAGATGGTCGCTATCTCCTTTTAGCTGTCACTAACTGGTGTTAGCGACAGCTTGGTAATAGGGAGATAATTTTATCTCCGCTTTCTTGGCTTTTAAAGCCAAAAAAGCGGAGATAAACCCCCTTGATAATATGCCCCACGATTCCTCGGGGGTTTCAGCTGACAGGGCTTGGTATTGTGTTACGTGGTAATTTTTCCAGGAAACGTCAGAGGGTCGATGCAGGGGTTCTAGAAGGGGTGATAAACCATTTAAGCCTCATGAACAAGCGCATGGTCTTTTAATGATCTGTGAAGTACTCGGGGCGGCGGTGTGTGTGTGTCCTCTTTCAGGAGCGGGCGGGGGGGGGGGCACTGCCAGCAACTTGCCAGGCCAGGCAGTGTTCAACACTTGCATCACCCTTTCTCTGCCTGCTATTGCGCTCCATGCTTCGGAAAGGTAAGAAAAAGAACGTGCATTTGAGTTTGAAATGTCCGATCCTGTAGCAGTACACTTGCAAAGCCCACACATGACAATAACCCGATTCAAGGCCCCATTCACCCGATTTTTTAAAAATATATAGCACTCCAATAAAGTGGGATTATAAAACTTTATTAACTTTTAAATATAACGAACGGAACAAAAACTGTAACAAACATTTAAACATTTTTGACAAAAAAAGCAACAATGGTCAGAAGCTGTCTTTTGTGCGAATAGTCCCAAGGCAGCACAACGTGCTGAGTTCTGGACGGCACCCAGGTGATGTCACTGGTTTTTGGGATCCTACAATGCAGCAAAGAAAAACAGCGTGGGGCGTCCCGGGTGGTGCGGAGGAGGCCTCGTCAGTAGCGGTCTGTTGTGCGAATAGTTCCAAGGCAGCAGAACGCGCTGAGATGTTGATGGCACCCAGGTGATGTCCAGTAAACTGCTGCACTGGTTTTGGCATCCTACAATGCTGCTCCGAAAATTGGCGTGGGGCGGCCCGGGGGGGGGCGTGGGGGAGGCGGCGTGAACGGGCCTCCCCAGGTGGCGGCCATCCAGCTGAGTTGCGCCCGCTCTTGCGGCTACAGCGTCTCGCTCACCATGTTGTTGATTTGCTCCCACTCTTGCAGTGCAGCGATAGGCGGCTGCCACATGACTCTTAAAATTGCGGACGGCTCTTCGGTTTTGGGCCTGGTCCACTAAAATGGCCCTGGGACACCTTGGAACTCGGACGCTTGCCTGCTAGGGCTTGGGCTCCATTCTCGAAAGCGTCCCCTCAGCCGTGAAGATTCTACAAAAGTCTTGGGGGCCCTCGACTCCTGCAGGCTTCCGGTGGGGAGCGGCTGCCATGATTGCTCGCGGAATGACCACGACGGAGCCACGAGATGGTGGTGCTCTCATGCTGACGCCAGCTTCAGTCTGAATCATCCAGAAACAAGGTGGGGCTTTCATCGTTTGGGAAAAAAAATGTTCTAAACCAATGAAAAGTGTTATTTTTAGGTCATATGACCAAGCCTTCCATCTTTAGGAAACCAAAAGTAAAATGAACCAATGAAAAGTTTTATAAACAAGTCACATGACCTGTTATGCGGCATAGGGCTACAAAAAGCGTAGAAAATCCGTTGGCACGTGAGGCGGCGTCAGTAGCGGACCGATGTGCGAATAGGCCGAAGGCAGCACAACGCGCCGAGATCCGGATGGCACCGAGTTAGTGACCAGCAAGTTGCTGCACTGGTGTGGCTATCCTACAATGCTGCGCCGAAAGTCGGCGTGGGGCGCCCAGTTGGCCTGTGAGGTTGCGTCAGTCAGTGGGGGCTGTGCGTCTCCCCCAAGATGGCTGCAGTGCGGCGCCCTTTAGCGTTTCACTCGCCGTCCAACTGAGTTGCGTCCGCACTTGCGGCTACAGTAGGCCAAAGGCAGCACAACGCGCCGAGATCCGGATGGCACCGAGGTGGTGTCCAGCAAATTGCCGCACTGGTGTGGCCATCCTACAATGCTGCGCCGAAAGACGGCGTGTCCAGCTGAGTTGCGGTCACTCTTGCGGTACAGTGACTCGAACGCGCAGAGATCCGGATGGCACCGAGGTGGTGTCCAGCAAATTGCCGCACTGGTGTGGCCATCCTACAATGCTGCGCCGAAAGACGGCGTGTCCAGCTGAGTTGCGGTCACTCTTGCGGTACAGTGACTCAAACGCGCCGAGATCCGGATGGCACCGAGGTGGTGTCCAGCAAGTTGCCGCACTGGTGTGGCCATCCTACAATGCTGCGCCGAAAGACGGCGTGTCCAGCTGAGTTCCGGTCACTCTTGCGGTACAGTGACTCGAACGCGCCGAGATCCGGATGGCACCGAGGTGGTGTCCAGCAAGTTGCCGCACTGGTGTGGCCATCCTACAATGCTGCGCCGAAAGTCGGCGTGGGGTGCCCCGTTGGCTTATGAGGTGATGTCAATAGTGGACCGATGTGTGAATAGGTTGGAACCAGCACAAGGCGCCAAGATCCGAATGGCAAGTCCTGGATGTTCAGTGCCATAGTTGAGAGTTCTGAGCAGTGCTTGTAAGACTGTCTGAAGCTTATTTGCACCTGCTGCAGCTTCACTATTGCCCTGGTGTGGCCAAAGGTCGCACATGACATAGGCGGCCGGCTCCCGAGGTCCGACGGAACTTTTTTCCTTTTCCTTTTTGCTTCTTGTCCCACAATCCGTTTCATCTGAAGACATGACCAGGTCCCTGAATGTGTGCAGGGGGACGTTATTGATTGAATCAAAATGGCGGCTTGACACAAAGCTGACTCAAGCGTTGCTGTTGATGCTATACAGACAAAAATTGGTTTTCAGTTTGTACATTCTTCAGGATTTTTTTTTCCATCCAAGGCTGATTGAGAGTTTGTAGAAAAATGGCTTCAGATTTTCCACATACTACTCTTCAACATTCTTCCTAAATGTAACAATGTGAGACTCACTAGGAGAACGGCTGTTTATGTTTCCTTTCAAAATGCTGCCAACAATATTTTCTGAATGGAAGACACCATCTTGTAGCATAAAGGGCCGAAAGGGGTTCTGGTCTGGCCGATTGTTGGTGGAGACATTTTGACTATATCTTGGACCTGCCCGGCCTCGCCCAAAATGGCGCCAGTATAAATGGGACTCGTAACTCCTTGTTGTGTACTGGTTGAACAACCTTGATATCACGAGATATGAATGCAATTTTGATGCTCATGGCGGGCGGGGACGAGAATTGATTGAATATTTCGACATCCCTATTGATATTAAGTTCTGATGTGTTATTGATTACTGTACTATTGAAAGTTCGAATTTCAGTTTGCTCCGTGGCCGGCCCACGTGGTTATAGGCCCGTATTTGTATGCTGACATTTTCACAATAAAGGTTTTTAAAACAAAACATGGTAGTAGTATTTACATTGGTAAAGTTTTTACTTTTAGTCACTGTTTTCGAATCAGTAAAAGGCAAGTGAAATAAAGCAGTCCAATTACATGACGGATAAAAGGTATAATATGTAGGAACGCAGTAAAAATAAATGGTCAAGGGCAGTTGTGTTTTCCTCTCCTGCAACATAAAGTGATCGATAAGAATCTGATAATCAGGCGTATCGGCGACTAAGACAGCAGGCCGAGTCTCTTTTACTCAACGGCTCCATCATGGAACGAAGAAACGCCCTTTTTCTCGAAAAAGGAATATATTTTACTTGCAGGACAGTTGTAAATTTTCCGGGAAAGTACATTAGCCTGGAATATTCTAACATATATGTTATTAAAAAAAAAAGTTCGAAACCAATAAAAAGCGTAATTTTTAGGTCATATGACCAAGCTTTTCATCATTAAAATAACAAAAGTAAAATGAACCAATGAAAAGTTTTATTAACAAGTCACATGACCTGTTATGCTTACGTTACGCGCTGCGCGCCGCGCCCCGGATCACTTCCGGGTGCGCTAACGCGGCGTGTCATATAACGCATTACGCGACAACGTAGGTCAAGAATATAGTCAAATTGTCTCCACCAACCAGCGTTCGGAACACAACCCCTTTCAGCAGTCCAAAAAGTTCTGTTAAATGACAACAGAGGGGACAGGCAACAAGAACCATCAGTCAAAGAGGGGAGGGCAAGTTCTTCTCTACCGGGTCATGTTGGGGTGCTACCGGAACTGATCGAATTGGTAGTCTACAGTGTTTCTGGATGTTTCAGACTAAAGCTGGCGTCAGCATGAGAGCACTACCATCTCGTAGCTCCGTCGTGGCCATTCCACGAGCAGACATGGCAGCCGCTCCCCACCAGAAGCCTGCGGGAGTCGGGGGCCCCCAAGACTTTTGTAGAATCTTCACGGCTGAGGGGACGCTTTCGAGAATGGGACCCAAGCCCTATCAGGGAAGCGTCCGAGTTCCAAGGTGTCCCAGTGCCATTTTAGTGGACCAGGCCCAAAACCGAAGAGCCGGCCGCCATTTTGAGAGTCCTGTGGCACCCGCCAAGAGCGGGAGCAACTCAACTACATGGTGAGCGAGACGCTGTAGTCGCAAGAGCGGGCGGTAAACAGCTGAATGGCGGAAGAGGCACAGTGTAGCAAAAGCGGGCGGAATGGCAACTAAAACGGTAAAGGGGCGCCCCACTACAGCGTGTCTTCAGGTCAAACGGATTGTGGGACAAATTCCAGAATAGAAGAGTCATCAAAAGGCAAAAAGTTCCGCCGGACCCCGGGAGCCGGCCGCCTATGTCGGGGCGATCTCAGGCTACACCAGTGCTATAAGACTTGGGGAGGGGGTCGGAGCCAAGCGTCTTCTCCGAGTCCGTGCCATCACACCGCCCCTCGGGGGCCTCCGTCAAGCTGTTTAGGGAGGTACCATATAACATTGTTTTCAAATGCAGTCAGGTCCACAAACGACCCTCACTTACTTTGAGAATAGTGAAGCTGCAGTAGGTGGAAATAAGCTTCAGACAGTCTTACAAGCACTGCTTTTCTAAACATTTTTTGATTTTTTTGTATTTTTGCAGTTTTATATTTTTTTTTTGTTTTTGATGGAGGGGAAACAACAAAGCACAGGCATTAAAAAAGGCTCAAACTCAGAACTCTGAACTATGGCACCCAACATCCAGGACTTGCCATCCGGATCTTGGCGCCTTGTGCTGCTTCCGACCTATTCACACATCGGTCCACTACTGACATCATCTCATAAACCAACGTAATGTAAATAGTTATTTGATAAAATGTTTTACCCTGTTTCTTTGCTGGTGTGTTGTCTATATTTTTAATATTTGCATAGGGTTTGTCGTTATTTTGGGCGGGGTGGGTGACGGAGCCGAGCTGTCTTGCAGCCCTCATGGTGTGGAGCTCAGTTCATCTCACTATTTTCGTATTTCTCATGAAGGGTTGTTCCTAATATTTCTATTTTAGCGAGGTCAAAAAGAGATCCAATTAGTGGCCTACTGATTTTGCTCGATTACTTTTATTTTTTTACACGATTTTTCACGATTTTTCACTATCTGCAAAGACTAAACAGAGTATTGCGACTTTGTGCTTGTTTGTAAATAGAGAATGAACCAAAGAGAATCAATTGTAAAACAGTAAATGCTTGGATAACAATCAATCAAATGGAGAGACAAGCAGGCACAACGGATTACAACGGGGGTAAAGGCCTGCGTTAACTACTCTTCACTATCTGCAAAGAGAGAGTACTACTAAGAGAAAAGAGGAGAGGGGGGCAGCGTTCAAAGCACATCAGCGTGCATAAACACAAAAACGTTTTTACCTATCACGTACTTGACATTTTACAGCTTTTGATATTTGCTATTAAAAAACCAATGTCACTGACCATGTCATGAATGATGTAATATGTGACAACAAGGGGTGGTGAGGGACAGAGTCTCTGAATTAAGCAGAAAGCTCTCACCCAGTCAAGAGATCAGGGCTAGGTCCAACACCGTTTTTTAGCTCACTGCACCATCCCAGTTTCAGAACCTGGCTGTATGCAAATTAGTCTGTTCCTGTCCCAGTGCATGATGGGAACAGGGCAAACCAAACTACAAAAGCCAATTCTTACACTGGGAAGGAAACAAGCTCCCGGGGACCGGTTTCTGGCATTACAGCCGTCTTCGGCCCGGTTTGCTTCAATCCTGATGGTGCAATGAGCAAGGGTCTCACATCTGAGAATACCCTTCCACGCTTAGGGTGGACAAAAATATTTACAACAAGGGGTGGTGAGGGACAGAGTCTCTGAATTAAGCAGAAAGCTCTCACCCAGTCAAGAGATCAGGGCTAGGTCCAACACCGTTTTTTAGCTCACTGCACCATCCCAGTTTCAGAACCTGGCTGTATGCAAATTAGTCTGTTCCTGTCCCAGTGCATGATGGGAACAGGGCAAACCAAACTACAAAAGCCAATTCTTACACTGGGAAGGAAACAAGCTCCCGGGGACCGGTTTCTGGCATTACAGCCGTCTTCGGCCCGGTTTGCTTGAATCCTGATGGTGCAATGAGCAAGGGTCTCACATCTGAGAATACCCTTCCACGCTTAGGGTGGACAAAAATATTTACAGCAAGGGGTGGTGAGGGACAGAGTCTCTGAATTAAGCAGAAAGCTCTCACCCAGTCAAGAGATCAGGGCTAGGTCCAACACCGTTTTTTAGCTCACTGCACCATCCCAGATTTAGAACCTGGCTGTATGCAAATTAGTCTGTTCCTGTCCCAGTGCATGATGGGAACAGGGCAAACCAAACTACAAAAGCCAATTCTTACACTGGGAAGGAAACAAGCTCCCGGGGACCGGTTTCTGGCATTACAGCCGTCTTCGGCCCGGTTTGCTTGAATCCTGATGGTGCAATGAGCAAGGGTCTCACATCTGAGAATACCCTTCCACGCTTAGGGTGGACAAAAATATTTACAACAAGGGGTGGTGAGGGACAGAGTCTCTGAATTAAGCAGAAAGCTCTCACCCAGTCAAGAGATCAGGGCTAGGTCCAACACCGTTTTTTAGCTCACTGCACCATCCCAGTTTCAGAACCTGGCTGTATGCAAATTAGTCTGTTCCTGTCCCAGTGCATGATGGGAACAGGGCAAACCAAACTACAAAAGCCAATTCTTACACTGGGAAGGAAACAAGCTCCCGGGGACCGGTTTCTGGCATTACAGCCGTCTTCGGCCCGGTTTGCTTGAATCCTGATGGTGCAATGAGCAAGGGTCTCACATCTGAGAATACCCTTCCACGCTTAGGGTGGACAAAAATATTTACAACAAGGGGTGGTGAGGGACAGAGTCTCTGAATTAAGCAGAAAGTTCTCACCCAGTCAAGAGATCAGGGCTAGGTCCAACACCGTTTTTTAGCTCACTGCACCATCCCAGTTTCAGAACCTGGCTGTATGCAAATTAGTCTGTTCCTGTCCCAGTGCATGATGGGAACAGGGCAAACCAAACTACAAAAGCCAATTCTTACACTGGGAAGGAAACAAGCTCCCGGGGACCGGTTTCTGGCATTACAGCCGTCTTCGGCCCGGTTTGCTTGAATCCTGATGGTGCAATGAGCAAGGGTCTCACATCTGAGAATACCCTTCCACACTTAGGGTGGACAAAAATATTTACAACAAGGGGTGGTGAGGGACAGAGTCTCTGAATTAAGCAGAAAGCTCTCACCCAGTCAAGAGATCAGGGCTAGGTCCAACACCGTTTTTTAGCTCACTGCACCATCCCAGTTTCAGAACCTGGCTGTATGCAAATTAGTCTGTTCCTGTCCCAGTGCATGATGGGAACAGGGCAAACCAAACTACAAAAGCCAATTCTTACACTGGGAAGGAAACAAGCTCCCGGGGACCGGTTTCTGGCATTACAGCCGTCTTCGGCCCGGTTTGCTTGAATCCTGATGGTGCAATGAGCAAGGGTCTCACATCTGAGAATACCCTTCCACGCTTAGGGTGGACATCACCACCCCCTTTTCTAAATCGTTTTTGGCCACTATAGGTGTGGCAGGGTATACTCAGACATGAGTCCCTTTCTCACTGCTCCATCAGGATTCAAGCAAGCCGGGCCGAAGAAGGCTGAAATGCCAGAAACCGGTCCCCGGTAGCTTGTCTCCTTTCTGGTGAAGAATTGGCTTGGTAGTTTAGTCTGCCCTGTTCCCATGATGCACTGGGCCAGGGACAGACTGATTTGCATATAGCCAGGTTCTGAGCTGGGATGGGGCAGTGAGATAAATAACGGTGATGGATCAAGCCATGATCTTTGGACTGGGTAAGAGTGGTCTGTTTAACTCAGACACTCTGTTCATCACCACCCCCTTTTCTAAATCGTTTTTGGCCACTATAGGTGTGGCAGGGTATACTCAGACATGAGTCCCTTTCTCACTGCTCCATCAGGATTCAAGCAAGCCGGGCCGAAGAAGGCTGAAATGCCAGAAACCGGTCCCCGGTAGCTTGTCTCCTTTCTGGTGAAGAATTGGCTTGGTAGTTTAGTCTGCCCTGTTCCCATGATGCACTGGGCCAGGGACAGACTGATTTGCATATAGCCAGGTTCTGAGCTGGGATGGGGCAGTGAGATAAATAACGGTGATGGATCAAGCCCTGATCTTTGGACTGGGTAAGAGTGGTCTGTTTAACTCAGACACTCTGTTCATCACCACCCCCTTTTCTAAATCGTAATATGTGACATCATCAGCAGTGGATTGCGGGTGCGCGATATATAGTTAGCGCATCTAACTATATATGGAATTTCAATGGTTTTATGCGAGTAAAATAAGGTTTTGTAAATGCAAATTCCTAACTATATATGTTCTATAACCAATAGTTTTTTCATTGAATTTTCAAGGTTTTGTAAATGCAAATTCCTAACTATATATGGCCTATAACCTATGTTTTTTTCAGTGAATATATATATATATATATAAAAAAAAATATATATATATATTTTTTTCGTTGCCAAAAATAAACCTATTTTGAGGCAGAATCAACTGATTTGGCTCCTTCATTACTGGACACTGCAGGAGAGGCTTGTTGTATTTAGATTTTATTTTTTTCCTCTGAAGAAATCCAAAGGTTACAGGGACATTATATTAGGCTCAGATTTTACACACACCAAGCCTTGGAAATTCAGCAGTTATAGTTATTTGAGCTAACTATAACTTACGTATATATACATATATAGAGCTGTTTTAAAGCAACGACGCATTTAAAGCATTAACGGGAGTTTATTAAAGTGATACCCCGGGTGTCCCCACTTATAGCTGAAAAATTATACAACCAAAGGACTATTTGCTTCTCTATCTTCAGTGCAGATGGTGCTCCGTGTGCGAGCCTCACAAAGCTCTCCTATGGGAATTCATTAAACTGTGATTCAGCAACCAATCTTATCCTTTCTGCAGGCAACAGCCTCAGCATCTGTCTGAGACGTAACATCTGGAGGATGAACGCTTCATGGATAAATCCGCGATCGCAGGCGGCCTTATGCTCCTATCAATGCAAATCCACATATTTACAAAGTGGTTGTGTATTCCCTTTTTGGAAAACATTGATCAGGTTCTATTAGTATTAAAAGTAGGTGCACTAACAGTTTTGCCTACTCTGAGCCGCTTCAGTTCCCTCTATAGATTATACCACCATGCTGCTCTTCACTCGCCAAAATAGAACATTTGTTTACTTATCCTTTCCCTTTATAATTAATTGCAAGACACGCAGCTTTAAACTGTATATTTTATCCCACATAAGTGAGGTGTTCCTTGCTCTTCCTTTTTACCCAATGAAATCATTTTAAATGTACTTGCTATCAGCCCCAACTGAATGACTCAATTTCTTGCATAGCATGAATAGTGAATCTAAAATCTCATGCTGATTTGTGAGTCATACATGGCAAGCGACTATAAATCTCAAACCACTCGAGGCACTTTGCGATTACAGATGTCCTAGTTTGGCCGCTTTGTCTAACTCCCAGTCATATCGAACATGCTGGTCTCGATGCAGAAGGGGAAATTATTTTAATTGGGCTCCCAGACATGTTTTCCTTGACATTGTTCTTCTATATGAGGAAATTAACATGAGGATTGCTCATAATAGCTCACATCTCTTCTTAATGAGGCAAAACTATTTTGCTGTCTCAGGCTGCGTTTTGCTGCCAGGGCGGTTTTTTCACCCGGTATCCTCAAAAGGCTAGGACAACTTTAAAATCAAGATCCGGACTGGGATGGAAAGAGGCCCAGGCAACAACATAAACGTGGCCCCACTTAGCTAATCAGATAACCAAATAAGCATTTGCAATGCATCGGTCTCGCCTTTGGCACCTTGTATGTATTTAGCTATGCAGCACATTAGCCTGGGTGCCTAAACATTTACTGTTCTTTAACATGGAGGGAAAGTAAGCACCAAACTGCGTGACACTCCAGGTATGGGAACACATGGAGAGAAATATTGCCTTTTGGTGGGAAATGGCATAGTCCAAAGCTCCTGTTTTCAATATAAAATCAGGGCCTTCAGTGTTCATATTACTGAAAATACAAGGGGGCATATTACCAAGCAATAGCGATAATTATCACTATTACTTGGTTAGAGACAAAAATTTACCGCTGAGCTGCGGCGATTTTTATCGCAGATAAACCTTGGTATTACCAAGGTTTATCGCAAATGCGATAAAAATCGGCCGCAATGCATGAATATCGCTGAAAAGTCTGCGATATTCATGCATTACCGAGCTAATGCTCTTAGCCATGTTATCCACCTCCCATTGGATAACAGGGCTAAGAACTGCTCAGGGCAGGTGTTAGATTTTGGAGATATTTGCGCTTAGCGCGAATATCTCCAAAAGTTGGTAATAGGAGATAGCGATGTTAGCGACTGTTTCAAGACGCTAACATCTTGGCACGCCCACTTTGCATGTCATTATTGATAAATATCACTGACATGCAAAGTGGGGCCCAAGATGGTCGCTATCTCCTACTAGCTGTCGCTAACTTGTGTTAGCGACAGCTAGGTAATAGGGAGATAATTTTACTTCCGCTTTCTCTGCTTTTAAAGCCAAAAAAGCGGAGATAAACCCTCTTGAAAATATGCCCCAAGATTTGAAAAAAATATTGTCTACGGGTGATCGTGAGAGACAATTTCTATGGACTGGAATCTAGAAAACAGCACAGGAAAGCCTATCACCAACCGAGCACTGGTAAGGGTTTAAGACCAAGGTTCTCTCTCACAGCAGGCCTGCCTGCTGCACTCAGAGCACTCACAGCATAGATATGCCTACCACCAACCGAAGTCTGTCACAAACCACACACTTCTAGACCAAGGCTCTCTCTCATGGCAAGACAGGGCCTGCACCCAGAACACAGACACCTGAAGCTCTCATTGCAAGACTGGCCTGTCTGCACTCAGGACACGGTCCCAATACAAGAAGATCTACCAGCAACGGAACCCTGTCACAAACTACACATAACTAGCCCAAGGGTCATTTGGGGTGTGCACACTAGAACCATTGCTGTCTTACGTGCCTCTGCCAGTGTGTACTGTGTGCATTGAGGACTAGGGTGACCAACTGGAATGGGTGTATATTCAGGACAGTAATTGTACAAATTCAGGACAAAGGGTCAAAATTCAGGACAGGAGGTCAAAATTTAGGACAAAAGGTACGTTTTCCAGACACATCAGAGGAGGTTGCGCAATAGTATAGAAGTAAGTAAATAGACAACCACTTAAGTACAAGTGAAAATAAGTTTATATGAGGTTGAGATAATTGTGCACTTCATGGGTTTTCAGTATGCGCACAGCTTTAAGCAAATGTGCCGGTCTTTTGTGGTAACAAAATCGCCCCTACCTTTCCAGCTCCCTGAGAAAACACCTGATGCCCGGTTGGGCCAGTCTGGCCTTGCTACCACCCTCTAATTGCGCCCCTCATCTTCACTTAGACCCTCTCTCATGTGCATTTAATTTCTTCTATAGTGCTGCTCATTCAAAGTATGTTGGGCAGAGTGTTGGGCTGCGTTACAACACACACACATATTATATAGAGACAATCACTCATATAAATGTGAAAGTCAATGTAAAGGAAATGTTGCCTAAGATAATGGGGCTTACAATGTGTAATTATACTTTCTTCCATCATTTAGTCTTTCACCATTCATTCTGTCCTTCCATCTGTGTGCTCATCCATGTCCATATTCAATAATTTACAGACCTATCTATCACGTATTCGTCCATCCATCATTTCACTCATCCATCCCTCATCCACTCTATTACTCATCCATCCATTCACCCTTTCATCCTATCCATCTGTGCACTCATCCATCCACTCTTCCACCCATCCATCAATTGAATCATTCATCCAGACATTTACCTATCCAGCCATCCTTTCACTTACTCATTCATCCATCCAGTCATTCATCATTCCTCCGTTCAGTCATCCATTTACCCATCCTCCCTTTCTCTCTCAATTCCCCTTTCACTTAGCCATCCATCCTTCCATCCATCTATCCACCCATCCATCTACTCATCTACTCATGAATCCATCCATTGAACCTATCACTCATCCATCCTTTCACTCATCCATCCATCCTTTCTCTCATCCATCCACCCTTTCACTCCTTCCCTCATCTATCCATCCTTTTGTTCATCTACGAACCCTTTCACTCACTCATCAAGCCTTACATCCACCCCTTCACTCATCCATCCATACATTCAACCTTTCACTTATCAATTCATCAATCCAGCCTTTCACTTATCAATTCATCAATCCATCCATCATTTCACTTATGCATCCACCCATTCACTCCGTCATCCACATTTTCTCTCATCCACCCATCCATCATTTCACTCATCCATCCAGCCATCCTTCCACCCATCCCTTCACTTACTCACCTGCCCACACTTTCACATTAATTTTGAGCTGCACCTTTGTCTGCAGACATCATGAACTCCACTTTCGCTGTAGTTCCTAATGCAAGGGGTGGGGTGGGGGAGGGTTCACAGTGCACCTGCACAGAGGCAATCTGAAAAAGTGGAAGGCATGATTCATGCATGATGCACTGTGCCTATACATGGGGCGACTTAACATGGTGTTGTTTCCAGAGCTTTAAGTGGGATGAAAAAAACTAGGGGGGTCTCTCCAAAAGGGTGTTCGATGTAATTAAGAGCATGGCTTAAAAACACAGGGGCTGATTCACAGAACTAACTTAAGACAAAATCCTAAAATTACTACTTTTGGTATTCACTGAAGTTAGGATTTTGTCTTAAGACAGACGTAAGTCAGAATCCTTTCTTAAGTCTGTTTTAAGTCTGTTTTAAGACAAAATCCTTACTTCTGTGAATACCAAAAGTAGTAAGTTTAGGATTTTGTCTTAAGTTAGTTCTGTGAATCGGCCCACATAATCGAAAAATCTGTGCTTAGCATAATGTGCCGCCCGACTGGCATTTTTGTTTGCATCCAGATATATAATACAAGTAACGTTACAGCTAGAACAAGTAAAGTTACACTGACAAGCCAGAACTATTGGCTTTGTCAATGGATGTTAGTTGCATAAAATCAAAAAGCAGCAACTATGGTTTCTTTGAAAATAATGTTGAAAAATGGTAATTTCTAAAATGATGAGATTCTGAGAGACCAATAATCCTTTCCTTTGAACTTCTTCTACCCCTTCCTTTAATGGACTGGATTCTCACCTAGCAGAAATAAGATAATTTTTAGCACTTCCATGTGACCTAATGCCCTGCCTTGGACCGAGGCTGGAGGAGGCCACCACATGCTGTGCCAGCCCAGACTGACCCATTGCCATTCTGCTTGTGGCAATCAGCCCCACACAGAATGATAATGGTCGGGGCAGGGCGGCCCTTGTGCTCCCAGGAGGAGTGAGAACAGCTCTGTTCCCTGAAAGGCCCAAAATTAAGGACAAAGGGCATTAGTAAAAGAGATCCTCACGGACAACAGATGTGATGTCTAATTTACGGACAATCCGCAAAATTTATGGACGGTTGGTCACCCTATTGAGGACTCTGTGCATGTGTGCACACGAGTGACATGCTAACGAGAAGCACTTGTATCCTCTTGATGGATGCAGCGCTTATGCATGGGGAGCAGAATGATACAGTGCGGGGTGGACAAGCGCTCTTCCTTGGGCCACACCCACCTTAATTCCACAATTATTCAGGTGGGCGACTCCTGATTTTTAAGCCAAAAATTGCTTTCTTTTAAGAGTTTCCAGCCTAAAGGGACAGGGAAAATAAAGTCCTTCAATTTATGTTTCCAAAATCTCCTTCTTTGTAGTACCTAAATGTTGCCATGAATGCCCAGCTAAAGCACTGCCCGCAGGTGAGGAATACATAGAAGACACTCTCTCACCTGGAGTGCATTACACCTGTGCGGAGGATTACACTTGCCTGAAATGTTGTTGCTTTGAAATGTGCACTGGAGCCCCAATCACCCGATATGTATATCCACCATTTTCTATGGAGGTTGGCATTGCATGATTAATGTAGTATAATCTGCTGAATCAGACTGAAGCTCCCTTTTATTTTCGCCTCGTTAATGGTGCTCAATTGACCTAAAAAAACCTGCGTTCCGTTGTTGCGATTCGAACTGCATCTGACTGTTCTCCGCAGATGTCAGCACCAAGCATTTGACCCGCCAGGCCATTTTTCTGACTGGCTTATTATGACGCCATGTTACTTTGTTGTTTGCAGTATGAAGTTACTTGTTTTGTGGCTAGATTGTGATAGCAGTTTTATGTAGACACATGTTATTAGGAGGCTGCTTGTATGGAAACTACCAGATCTATCATAAAAGGCAAAAATAGAATTAAGGGCCATATGTAGGAAGCCTATTTGCGCTAGTAAATACTGAAATTCGCAGAATTTCAGCATTTGCGAGTGCAATTAGGGCAGTGTGCTATGCAGCACATAAAAACCCACATACAAAATAAGGAATCGCAAACTTTGCGATTCCTTATTTTGCCATTGCATTTAAGGGATGGCAAATTGCGATTCCTTAAATGCAATGTAGTAAGCACCCAAGTTGTGCGACTTTTGGCTTTAGGAATTGCAAACAACACCAACTTCAGGTTGGTGGTATTTTGCGATTTATTTGAAGAATTCACTTTTTGGCGTTTTCAAAGTGCCATGTGGGTCACATACATGCCCTTAGGGCATGTATGTGGGCCATATGTGCACACATGTTAATTTCAGGGGGTGCAAAATGGTGTCATATTGACACCCTTACAACCCTGAAATTGCATTCTCAATTTGCGATTCTCTAATTGAAAATCGCAAATTGAGAATGTCTTCCCACTCATTCCTATGGGCCTTCTAGCCCATAACAATGAATGAGAAGGTATTCCTTATTTGCGATTCGCAATAAAATTTGCTAATCCTACCTACATTACATTTTGCAATTCTCTAATTGCGATTCCCTAAAAATCCCAATTTGAGAATCGCAAAATGAAGATTACCTACATATGCCCCTAAGGGCCATAAGTATCAACAACCTGATTTGCGATTCTCAAATAGCAATTTTTTAGAAATCGCTATTTGAGAATCGCAAATGGGGATGTATGTACAAAAATCGCAATTTTTTAGCGATTTCTTAGTATTCCTTAATTGCGATTAGCAAATTGCGAATCGCAATTAAGAAATAATTTCCCATTCATTTCTATGGGCCAGGAGGTCCATAGGAACGAATGGGAAGTTATTCTCAATTTGCGATTCGCAATTTGAGAATCGCAAATTGAGAATAATTTCAAGGGTGCAGGGGTGTCCAAAGGGCACCCTGTTGCACCCCTGAAATAAGCATGGGTGCACATGTGGCTCACATACATGCCCTAAGGGCATGTCTGTGCTTCACATTGCACTTTGAAAAATGCGAAAAAGTGCATTTTTCAAGGAATTCGCAAATTACCAACTTGAAGATGGTGGTAATTTGCGATTCCTTCGGGCCAATTTGCATTTTTTATGCTTCTTGCATTGCATTTAAGAAATCGCAAATTTTGCAATTCCTCATTTTGCACGCAGGTTTCTTTGATACACACCATTTAGAACTAATGCGTTTGCAAACGCCGAAATTCGGCGAATTTTAGCATTTGCAAACGCATTAGTGCTTGATACATATGGCCCTAAATTTCTTTCTGAATGACTGTGTGCAAACTTTGGTAGACTTTGTCTTTTGACAAAGCAAGCATACTTTGAAGGTATGTGAGGGTTTTCTATAAAGAGCACTTTTTAAATATGGTGAATAATCTTGTTTCCAGACTTCCTGTTCTTGACATTTATTTGTCTTAAGTTATAGAAACCATATTGCCCATTCTCTGCTTCCACAGGTACCTGACCCTAAAAGACTGTATTCCCCTCTCTGACTGGACACTACGGTCACCCTGTACAATACATATATTTTAACAATCATGGTTTTCCATTAGCGTGGTAGTGGAGTGCCCACGGAGGTGAAGTATGTGGGAGAGTTGGGGGCTCCCTCGCTGTGTGTAATCTTTCTCTGGGTTGTTTGTTGAGTGTCACGCATTGGCCCTTGTACACATCACCCCAGAGTATCAAAATATATCACTGATTGGGTGTGAAGTGGGCAGGCTAACATTAAGAGTGTGAAGAAAGCCGCGAGATACGAAGCAAAACATAGAATGTCGAGAGGGTCAAAATCATGAGAGACAGCAGGAGGAAAGCGGGAGTGTGCATCATGACAAACCACTTTAATATTGTTTCGTCTTGCAATCTAGCATGAAAGTAGTGCATAATGAATGATGGGTACTTATCTAAGCAATGAATATGTGACAAAATCATCAAGTCTGTGGTGCTGCAAGCAAATACTCTACTTAAAAATGATGGCAATGCGTTGAGATCCTAACTAAACAAACACGCATTGGCATAGCCAATAGGTCTCGCTATTTATTTAATGCATAATATCCTTGGTGCAACAACATAAACTGTTGCATGGCTAAACACTTAGAAGGTCCCAAAGGCGAGACCTATTGGCTATGTCAATGCTTGCTCATTGATGTTGGCGGGTAAGGGCCTCCAGGAGCGTTTGCAAGAGTCCTTGGTTATGATCCCTTCTCACTGTTGAGCTGAGAGTATCTCAGAGCCTCGCTCATGGTGCTCAGATACCCTCCTGCCAGTCTTCTGCATCATTTGTTTTGGGTGGCAGATCAGGAGTACTTTACTGCCCATGTAACTCTGGTCACTAGTGTGGTAAAGCTCCTGCGGCTATGAGGGCCTGTGATCCACTGGGCCTTATGCACTGCACAGAGAACTGTGAATTTAATTCTCCATTTAAGTGATTACAGAGTCTACAGTGATGCTTGGATTCTTTGCAGGGACAGGAGATGTTGCTGGGATTAAGAGTAATGGAAATAGGACTGATTCTCCTTTGTACTGTCTTGAAGCATGATCTCAGTTTTTTTCACTATTCAAGCAGAAATAGTTTTCCTTCATCCAGCAGTAGAGATTGTAAACACACATTGTTTGGGATTCAGGCCAATAATATGGAATGTAGGGCCCGATGTAGGTCGGTCGGTAACGGCCGAAAATCGGTATTTTCGGCCGTTACCGATCGGAAAATAGGTGAATGGTATGTAGGGGGCATTATTTTACCGAATCGGTAAAATTACTGAATCGGTAATTTTACCGATTCGGTAAAATAAAAAATCAGTAAATTTACTGATTCTGAGTCACCTATATGTAGGTAGGATTCTTCAGAGTCCCAGGAGCCTTAACGAATCGGTATTTTACCATCAAATCCTATTTGATGATAAAATACTGATTCCGGTGTGCATGCACATGTGTGCATGCACACCTATGCCATGTGACAGGCAGACCTGCCCTTAGGGCATGCATGCCTGCCACATGGCACCCGAGCCTGTTTTTGGGGGTGCCAGAGGGTGTCAAAGTGACACCCCCTGCACCCTTGTTTAAATCGGTATTTACCGATTCGGTAAATACCGAATCGGTAATGCCCATTCATTCCTATGGGCTTCAAAGCCCATAGGAATGAATGGGCATTACCGATTCGGTATTTACCGAATCGGTAAATACTGATTTAAACAAGGGTGCAGGGGGTGTCACTTTGACACCCTCTGGCACCCCCAAAAACAGGCTCGGGTGCCATTCGGTATTTACCGAATCGGTAAATTCCGAAATCATCCGATTCGGTATCCCAGCACATCTGGAATACCTACATGTCGACACCATAGATTTACCGATTTTAAATTACCGAATCAGTAAAATTCGGTAATTTAAAATCGGTAAATCTATCCTACCTACATCTAGCCCGTAGGGTTTTAGTCTAAACCAATTAGGCTAAAATTTGTTAGAATGGATTGAAAGGGTTAGTTTTACAAAATGAGAGTAAGCTTTACTTGTAAATTCCAGGTTTCCCAATTATAGATTAAACATAGCTTGGGGATTGAGTCACACACGGTTTGGTTTAGGGAGTAACATTAGCCTAGAAGTTTAGGTATGAACAAATGGTTCCGATTTAGGCACAGCAGATGTAATGTAAGCTGAGGGGTTTAAATGCGGGTTTAGGGAGATGGGCTTAGATTCATGAGGTTATACCATGTCTAAAGAGTTTAAGGCTTATGAGCCTGGTATTAACCTAAAGATTTAGAAACATGTAGGTGGATTGCCTTAGGTATCAGATTTAGATGTTTAGGCCTGATTGTGTATCAACAGACATTTGAGAGCTTAGCATTAGGTTTACAGTCTTAGAATTGCTGTTTATGTTTAACATTTAGTGCTTAGGTTTGAGTGTTTAGGCATCTTTTTGAGGTGTATCCTATATGTATAAATTTAGGTGTTTTGGCTAAGCAGTGTACCCTAGGTTTAATCTTACTCTGTGATAATTAGGATTCATTTTGGAGTTGTAGTATGTAGAGAGGAAGATTGCATTTAGAGTTAGATACTTTGTTTTAGGTTTATATATTTGGGGTCACAGCTGGTTACATTTTGATGTTTAGAGACATGTCTAAAATTCTTTAGTTTAGGTTCAAACAATGGGCTTTATCCTCAGCAAGCAGGATTAAGATTCTGATTAGGCAGGGGCATTAGAGCTAGGCTTTTGGAGTTAAACGAAACTTTAGTATTTGAAGTCAGACACAGTTAAACTTTCATGCTGGGGATGGAGTTTATGTCTGTTTTGTTTTAGTAAGAACAAGTACAAGTCTATGGGGGACGAGATCCTTGTAAATGATTATTCAGGGCAAGGACAGACTTTTCAGGTATATAGATAAGGAGATGGAGAAAGGGATCTTCAAGCACGTCTATGTAGACAGTGGAGGGCGGGGAGTAAATACTCATGTTGAGAAGGAGAATCAACCATGGCAGGGTCGGCCAATGGAGGTATGTCTAGGAGGGCCAGATCCATTCCAGACTTCAGACTACCAAAATCAAATACGTTTAGATACAATTATGTTAAAACTGATTATTTTATGCTAAAATGGTTTGTTCAACAGGGTTGCTTGGCCTTTAAGGGGACCAACAACATAATCTGCTTCATGAAAGAGTCAGGTTTTCAAGGCCTTTTGAAAGATTTATGATTTATGGCTTCAGGTCTGCCTAACATGTTCAAGTTTGCTTCACACCCTGATTGGGCTATCATTTCTAAACTATGCTAACTTGTCTTTTTAAAGAGGTGCTACATGCGGTACTCCTTCCCTCAAGTCACTGTTATTCTGACTCGGCGCTCCTCTCATTCAATTTAGGGTGAGGGTGTTTCAAGCCAAGATAAGTTTCCACTTCTCTGTCACCAATCAACGTGAAGCATTTACCAGCGATTGCTGCTGTTGGTGTTCTGAGAACTGTGTCAAGCCTGTGCAGAGGCCACAAAGCGAGGTGTGTTTGTGTGTGTTTGTGTGTGTGTTGGTTTCACCCAGTGTGTGTTACAAGCGAACAGAGTGTGTGAGCAGCCTGTGAGCGCATTCAGGAAGTGTGTGTGTGTGTGAGTGCGTGCCTGAGTGCAGTGTGTGTGCGTGCACAATAAACTGGTATCCTATGTCGAACAAGACCATCCAAGCAAAGCACTTGCACCTTACTTGGTTCCGCAAATGCCTGTGCGTCCAAGGCCAATGTGTAGTAGTCACTCTCAAGTCTACAATCACATGCCGCCCTGCCTGCTCTCTGCCCCTACGCAACACCTCGTGCACAGTGCTTAATATGAGCTAGTGGTTTCCGGTGCTCAGCACCGGCACTTAGTTGTCAACACCAGGAATCAGGCCAGCCAGCCACATGGTGGCGCTCTTTTCCAGTTTTGTGATGAGCACAACAACTTTTTTTAAAATAATTGTAAAATACATTAAATTGATTAATATCTGCCACTCAACGCTAGAATAATAGCTTGGGTGGCAGGTATTACTAATTTTTTAATGTATAAAAAGTCTGAATTATCAGTAGTAGTGCAAATGTTGCTGTGGTCTACTCACAAGGGCCCTGGCAGTTATTTACAAATTAAGTGCTGCTCATGCGCATCCTTCATGCCACTGGGGGTCAGGTCTGCAAGCCCTTGAACCCGTCCTGCATGAGCGGCAGCCCCACGCAACTAGTGGCCAATTGAATGGCGACGAGTCTCGCCTGTCCTCCTCCTACACTCTACCCTACCAAAGACCTCATCCCTCAGATTCCTGCGCAATCCAAGGACTGCCTATGACCCACATGCCACCAACTCACACACTCTGGGACTCAAAACAACTCCTGAGGAGCACATACTGCAAGGATGCCACACCGGCAGGCGGAGAGTAGACCCCAGCCTGAGGCATCGGGCTGCCAGCTGGGTCCAAGATCTACACCTCCAAACAGGCGTGTGCATTAAAAACACACACTACACACCTAAATGAAGAGGCATGCACTACAGAGCCATCTAACGACAGGCCCAAACCAGCCCCCTTTCCGCGAATCCCAGAACCATGTACCGATGTTCAATTGGGAAGCGACTGCTGTTCGGCACAGCACAATACAGACTGCCAACAAACATCAGCCAAACACCATACAAGCAGCAGGCGAGCGTTATACAACTACCAAAGCTCTCTGGTAATCATCACACACGCCATGCCGCTGAACATACACACATTGGGTGTGAAATTGTGCAAACCGTGGTGAAACATCTTGCTAAGTTTAAATGATTGACACTTTTTAAAGTTCTGCAACTTATCTATGGGAAGACTGACTCAAACGTACTGCTGAATGTACGTTGCTTGAGAGGTCCTGTTTGCTGAAATCCGTTTTGAGTTACATCTTTACACCGATTTAGATGCATTGCTAAACAGCGCCTAGTAGATTTAGCTGGCTCACGCGGGTCCTGCACGACCATCATGCATGTACTTTCTGCATCGCCATGCCGCTGCCATGCGATAATTAAGCTGGGACCATAGAAACAAGCACAAGTGGGCGTGCACCTCGCGTGGCAGCAGGTGTTGTAAATAAAACAGCGATAGTATTAAGCATTCACTGAAGACATGCTATTGTGTCTTCATTCTAGTTTTCCCGCTCATACTTGAAATACGGCCAGATTTCATTTTGTTTTCTGGCGTCCGTCTTGTGTGCTATACATTGCCACGTGCTCGCCACGAGGCGAGTCCTACCTCACTGATTGTCACCCCTGGAGTTTGCCCAGCAACAAGCTATAAATAGTTCCTTGTGCGTCTAGCGCATGCTCAATAGGAGTCACATCTGTCTCTGATTAGCGTAGATTGGAATGTGCATTTCGGCGGGTCTAAAGAACCGTTAACTCCACCTATGTATCGATCATGTTCAAGAAATGTCCATATATGGTCGTAAATCATGGTTTGAGCTGTAACCACCCACTTATGAGCCCCTTCTTTGTGTATAAAAGGGGACCGCATGTCTGAGTTCTTTGGGCTACCTTGTACAATACTGTAGAGTGTTGTGTGGGCTGTAGTACCACCTTTAAAGGTTTATTACACTATGTCTTTGTATTTCCAGTTTCCATGCCAATTTCTTTGTGTAGTCTGAGGACTCCGTGCACAGAAGGGCGAACCCTTTGCATTCGCAGGCCTGGCTGAGGCCTGTATTCATCAATTGGCGCCCGTCACATGGGGCTCATCGACGACTCGGATGCTCGAAGGATTGGTTGTGATGAAGGATTGGATCCTTGCCGGGGATGTGATCACTGCCAGCAGCGCCTTTTAGTCCTGGCATCCCGAGGTATTCTTCCTTCCCTTCCGATCTGACCGTCTGGGTGGCGCCGGTCTTCGACTGAGACCTCTTCTGTCGGTTTGCCGTGTAGTGGCCGTTTGGGCGAATTTGGAACTTGGCAGTTGGAATCTGGACGCTCTTGCTTGGTAAGAATCGTTGTACGGTACTTGCCGTGAGCCTTTGGTAGTCTTGAGTGGCAAGGCAGTTTTAGGATACGCTTACTGTGACTAATTTGTTTGATTGTTTGAGGTGACTAGTCATATTGTTTGGTTTGAATTTGTACATATATGCGTTGCAACACATATAGGCAGGCAATGTGGAGATATTTCTCCTAAACTTTGGACTTGAGCGGCGCAACATTTTGAGTGCCATTTTAATTATAATATTGCATAGTTTGCATTATTTTGAACATGCCTGTTTTTAGCGCATTCTGTAAGTGGTGCAGCTGTTTTGGAAATGACCGGTTGATACTTGAAGAATCACAGCTGGCTCCCCCGGAAGGGACACCGAATAGGGATGTATGTAAAGTTTGGTCTATCCCCCATAATGTACAGCACGTTATGGAGGAAGTATACCAAAAAGGATCCTGAGTTACGATGGCCTATGTATGGATCGTTTGATTTGCGGAAAATTGAGTATGTGGAGCAGTGTATGTGTAAACGGCGAGTGAGGCAAGACATGTTTGAGTGTATATGTATGTGGGTGAAGGAGGTGCAAGAGCGTGAGAAGCGTGAGCAGACACTGATTGAGAAAGAGCAATGAAAGAGTGA
This sequence comes from Lissotriton vulgaris, assembly GCF_964263255.1. Classification (NCBI taxonomy): domain Eukaryota; kingdom Metazoa; phylum Chordata; class Amphibia; order Caudata; family Salamandridae; genus Lissotriton; species Lissotriton vulgaris. Next base: position 592,215,810 of record NC_141693.1, read on the forward strand.
GCGCGAGAGAGCGCGAGAGTCGAAAAAGCTTGAAGCAAAGGAATTAGAAGAGAAACAGGAGAAAGAACGTCGGTTGCAAGTATCTGGCCAGTATCCTGTTTGACAGCCACTTTATCCTGTCCTTAATAAACTTGATGATGATTTTTCGTTATTGATTCGCTCCCCGCCCCTGTACGCTGGCCCGTCTGCTCCGAGAGGAGGAGATCAGGATTCTGGACCGCCCGCGCAGAAAGTGGATACACGGTCTATGTTATCGGCTGACCGTATGGCTGATCTCCGAAAGATTGCTTATCGGGTCAACAAGGATACTGTCTCCCTTGCAGATTTATTGAAAGAGCTTGAAGTATGGGAGGATAGGGAGAAATTGTACTTTACTGAGTTTGTTTCTAATGAAGTAGTGACAGCTTTTCGGAAATATTCCGATGTTCTTGAACCAGATGATGTGGTAGCTGATTCTAAAGAATTGCGTAAAGGTCTTCTTCTTCCTTCTCAGGTGCCTGATGCCGTTCGACGGTTGTTTGCGTTGCGGGATGGGATGTTTCGGCTACGGGATGAAGCGCGGAAAAGGAAAGCTGGCGAGGAGAAAATAAATCCGAATGGCGACGGGAAGCAGTCATCCATCTTTTATTCAGATAAGATCGATGCAGTGCATGTTAAACCGATGCGGGAGGCAGCGCCTTTGTACGTTCCTCCTAAAGGAGCGGGTACTAGTTCGGATAGAGGGTCTCCTGATGCTCAAGGGTATTTTATCTATAACTGGGTTTATACTCCTTGGAATAGAGCAGACGTTATGGCATTAAAAGCTGCATTACCCGATTCACGTAAAAATGCCGCCGCCTTTTATGAGGGAGTTGAGGGGGCCCTAAATTCCTGTACTATGACCCTGCCCGATATTGATTTATTTTTCGTGCTTATATTACCCCAGATATGTGGAGATCTGTACGAAAGGTAGACGATCTTGTAACATTTAAGGCTAGATGGGTGGATCTTGAGGATGAGGATAGAGAAAGGAAACCTGCATAGAAACTGCCCCAGTCGATTTTAGATCTTCCTGCTGCTATTTTGACTAAATTAAAAACGATTATCCCTCCTCAAAAGATTGATTGGACTATGTTAGCGTCATGTGAACAGAAGGTAGATGAATCCGTCTCAGATTTCTTTACACAATTTGAGGAAACTTTCCATGATTTCAGCGGCCAGTCGCTTACGGATGACACGGGTCGACATCTTTTTGTTGATAAATATGTTTAAAATGTATTGCCGGGAGTAGCAGCTCGATTGAAAGCGAGTGAAAGCTCTTGGACGACTTCCTCCCTGGCATCCATCCTGACGATGGCTCAGTATTATGAGCGTCAGGAATTAGAAGCGAAGGGTAATGATGAAAAGAAATCTAAAGATTTGAAAACGAAGGTTATGTTAGCACAAGTGTATGGACCGCCTCGTAGAGGTAATGAAAGGGGCGGTCGGAATATTCTAGGTTTTTCTTCGGGCCGCACTGATTTGGCCCGGGATCAATGTGCATATTGTAGGCAGAGAGGCCATTGGGCGAATGAGTGTCCATTGTTGCGCGCACAGCGGCAAGAGCGTGGGCAGGGACCTATGAGGGGTAGAGGAGGTTCTTCAGGCCCTAGGGGCAACACGAATGATTGAGCTAGGTTTGACTCTAGTATGCAAGATGGGTCCAATGTCTTTGATCGACGAAATCAATACCAAATGTCTGAGTATGTACCTCCTGAACAGCACGATTCACAGTATGCATAGGATTGCGTAGGATGGGGTAAGGAATCAGTCGAAGTGCCAGTAGATCAGAGGGGTCTTTAGGTTACAGCACATGTTTTGGGTTCTACTGATTGGTTCCTGGTTGATACAGGAGCTACTCGTAGCACTTTGTCTAAAGAATTGGTTCCGAGGGCTCCCCTGTCTGGCTTAACAATCACGTTTATAGGGTTTGATGGAACACCTTCTCTTAGCCCACTATCACAACCTCTTGCACTTCATGTAGATAAGTTTTTTGCACCATGTCCATTTTTGCTCTCCCCGAACACGCCTGATAACATTGTGGGCCTGGATATGCTCAAGCATTTTCGGGCTACGATACGATGCTCCCCTGAAGGAGTACGTGTTATCTTGAATGACAATTATCCGACAATGGAGAGGGAGTGTATGATTAAAGAAGATGCTGCATTGGCCTCTTTACCTCATACTTTGTGGGCTACTTCGGATACTGATGTGGGACAGATGATCATTCCCCCGGTACACATTAGTGCAAAGGAGGGAGCTGTGTTGTGGTGCCTGCCTCAGTATCGAATTTCACAGGAGGGGGAGGAGGCGCTAATACAGATAGTGCGGGATCTGATTAAAGTAGGGGTTGTTGAAGAAGTTCCATACAGTGTGTGTAACAGTCCTATATTACCGATTTTGAAGAAGGATACTGACACTAGGATTTATCGATTTATTATCGATTTGAGGGAGGCCAATAAGATAGTGATACCGCAATACCCAGTGGCTTCCGACATTACGACACTTTTGACTCTGGTCCCGCCAACTGTGACAACGTTCTCAGTTATAGATTTGAAGAAAGTTTTTTTTTCGATCCCTATTCATTCTGACAGCCGATATCTTTTCGGATTCACTTTGAGTAATAGATCGTACAGATTTTGTAGAGTTCCTCAAGGCTATACTGAGAGTCCTAGCATTTATAGTCAGGCATTGAAACGACAGTTGGATTATTTTATTTTACCCAAAGGCGTGGCGCTTATACAATATGTTGATGATATCTTGTTGGCAGCCGACACCCCGAACAATGTGAGGAGTGTACATTGTCTTTGCTTACCTTCTTGGCATCGCACAACCACAAAGTATCGAAAAAGAAATTGCAATATTGACGACCAAAGGTAACCTACTTAGGTCACCTTTTGTCTAAGGAGGGACGTGGACTTACACCAGATCGCATTCAAGCCATTTTGGATACACCAGCACCCTCCATGCAGAAAGATGTTCGAGCTTTCCTGGGTCTCACCTCTTTTTGTAGACAGTGGATATCAGGGTTTTCATACATAGTTAAACCACTGTTAGTACTTTTAACAAAGGATACTCCAGTTCCCCTTCCCTGGACAGATGAGTGTGAGAATGCTTTCCAACAATTACGACAGGCTCTTTGCTCAGCACCAGTGTTAGGTACCCCTGATTACACGAAGCCCTTTACATTGTATGTACATGAGAGAGATGGATGCGCATTATCAGTGTTAGTGCAGATGCACGGCGACAAGCAGCGCCCTTGTGCATACTTCTCGGCAATGCTTGATCCTCTTGCTCGAGCATTGCCTGGTTGTCTTCGCTCAGTTGCAGCAACAGCTGTGTCAATACGCCAGAGTGAAGGGATTGTGTTATCTCATAAGCTGTTGGTGTTGGCCCCCCATGCTGTCAATGCCCTTTTGAATCAAACGAAGACGCAGAATCTAACTAGTGCTCGTCTAACAGGATACGAGCTAACACTGTTGGCTCCTCATATTACACTGAAGAGATGTGCAACACTGAATCCAGCCACGTTGTTGCCCTTTCCAGTGACTCGGCCTGAGGCGCAAGAGACACATGATTGTTTCTTTGTGACTGAGGAACAGACAAAGGGTCGTATTGACTTGCAAGATACGCCCTTTACAGATGTGGATGGAGAGCTGTGGGTGGATGGGTCTTGTTTAAAGTTACCAAACGGAACTACCTCAGCAGCATATGCAATTACTACACTACACACACTAGTGTAGACAGCACGCATGCCGCAGAAATCAGCACAAGCAGCAGACCTGATAGCGTTGACACGAGCGGGTGAGCTTAGTGCAGGGTTATGCGTGAATGTCTATACGGATAGCCGCTATGCTTTCGGAGTAGCGCACGATTTCGGCCTGCTCTGGAAGGAAAGGGGCTTTTTGACATCACATGGAGCACAGATAATGTAAGGAGAATTAGTTCATAACCTCTTGACTGCATTGACCTATCCTAAGAAGATAGCTATAGTGAAATGTAGCACACACAAGAAAGTGACAGATAAAGTGGGACAAGGAAATGCTTTTGTAGATCGAGTAGCACGTGAAACTGCGATGCAGCCTGGCTCCACTCCAATGTATGTTTTGAAGTCACAAGCTGAGCGGTGGCACGATGCTAGGAAAGAGGTGTTAGAGATACAAAAGACCGCTACTGATAAAGAACGAGAGCAATGGTCCAAAGATGGAGAATTGGATGATGAAGGTTGTTGGAGGAATAAGCAGATGGATAGGTGGAAGTTACCCACAGCCTTCGTACAACCTACGGTTGAGATGGCACATGGGCTAGTACATGTTGGAGCTTCGGCAATTGTGAAATTGCTTACACAAGTTTGGGAGCATCCAGAAATTGCTAGCACAGCTAAGAGAGTAGTACAAACCTGCATGATTTGTCTTAAATATAATCCAGGAAATGGGACACGAACTCCAGCAGGAGGATTTGCAACACCTACTGCACATTTTGAAGTATTGCAAATGGATTATATTCATGTGGAACGCTGCATTAATCTTAAGTATGTTCTGGTTGTGGTTTGTGCATTCAGCACATGGATAGAAGCATACCCTACAAAGGACAATACTGCAATGACTACTGCTAAGGTGCTATTGAAGAATTTTTCCCTCGCTATGGTGTTTGTAAATTGTTGTGGAGTGACAACGGGCCCCATTTTGTGGCGGACGTTGTTAAGTATGTCCTGAAAGGATTAGGCATCATGCAAAAGTTCCATGCAGTGTCCCACCCACAATCAGCAGGATTGGTGGAAAAGTATAATGGCACGTTGAAGCTCAAAATAGCGAAAATACAGGCTTCTACCTCTCTGACTTGGCCAGATGCTTTGCCTTTGGCACTATTGTCTATCAGATCAGTACCGCATTCCCATGACGGGCTAAACGCCCTATGAGATTGTCTTCGGGCGCCCCATGAACATATGAGGGGTGCCCAAACCAAGCTCAGTGTACGATGTACCTTGTATTTTAATGAATGACTATTTGGCACAATTAACTGACAGTTTGGTTTCCATTCATCAACAGGTTCGAGAAGCACTCCCGGACCGGTCCACAGGAGAAGGTCATAATCTCCGGCCTGGTGACTTCGTCCTTGTGAAGTCCTTTGAGAGATCGAGCAGTCTGGAGCCGAGGTGGTGCGGTCCCGAACAGGTTCTTCTCGCCACAAGAACAGCCGTTCGAGTCACCAACCGGAAGAATTGGATACATTCCATCCATTGCCGGAAGGTGCAACCTGACTTGGTGGAGCCTGCTGTATTGACCGACCATCAAGATATCTTGACTGCGGAAAGAGGCCGTGCTGTGGTACCTGACGAATCTGAGGAGTTCCTCCTGGACCCGACAATTCCTGGATCAAGAAGATATGATCTGCGACCAAGAAAAGAATCTGCAATTGTGTGAGAAGTTGTCAGAACGGTCCCTAGGTCAGTAAAACGGAGAGCCGATGAGGCAAGGTGGGGGATCAGCCCTGCATTAGTGTAGTGACACCCGTCTTGGCCCGCTATTGAAGAAAACAACGGCTACCTAGGGGTAAGAGTTCTGACAACACTTTAGTTTCAGGAAGATACTGTGTGTACTTTCGTTCGAATGGATAAGAAGAAGATTTTTGGTTGCTACAATCACGTGGTTTGTAGAAGATAAAGCTCCTGCCCGTGAGCTATATGTTGTTTTTACTCCAGCCCCAGATGAGCATTTCTTCTATACACTTCCATATCAAGAGTTGAAACATCGACAGTCGTATTTGAATAACACTTTCATCCAAATGTTGCATCACACCCACGTTGGTAAGAATGCCACGAACTATTGGATATGTGGGATGATGCCGGCGCATCAAAAGAAAGGGGGAACACCGTTCATACCTCTCCCTTTCTCTCATAATGGCTCTTGTAGAGCATGGTACACTTTGCTTTTTGCTACAAGAAAACCCACAGTGGGTAGACTGCTTTTCAGACTGAATAAAGAATGCCATCAAGATAAGGAAGGCTATCCACAAGCCAACGGAACTATATGGGAGTGGGAAGAATATCGACCGGACAATGAATCAACGCCTTATATCTTTACGAACACTAGAGACACTGTTGGAAAAGAGAAGTTTGTGATTTCAGTGGCCCAAGCACAAGCAGATTTATGTGTACAGAGTGTAGGCGATATTCCTGTAGGTGTTAGTGATTGCATTGTTGTATTGAATATTAATGGCATCAACATTAGCACATTCCTCACCTCTCATAATACCTACTTTGTATGTGGAAACAAAGGTTATTATCGATTACCAGCTGGATGGTCCGGAGTATGTTATGTATCATTTTTACAGTCACCTGTATTCCTGGCACCTGCATCATATCATAAGGATTTGAATTTACTGAACAATGTGACTGTAAATAGATACAAGCGAACTTTGTCTGTCGATGATGTTGACCAAACTGATACTAGTCTGCAGCAGTATATAGATTTCAACCTAGGATTATATTTCTTTGTGGGAGCTGCTCTGAATAGTAGAAAGATACGACGATTGACGATAGTAGTGGAAGCTGTTACTAATCTTACTGAAGAGCTGCAAATTACTAGGATTGTTGCATTACAGAACCGAATGGTTTTGGATGTAATGTTAGCAGATAGAGGCGGGGCTTGTAGAAGTATTGGAAGTAGTTGTTGCGTCTTTATCCCTGACCATACTCCTTCTGTGTACAAAGCCATTAACAAACTACATAAAATTGCAGCTGATATACATGTTGAAAATGGATCTTGGACCTTTTCCGGTTGGTTCTGGACTTTGATTTCTACATGGGGTTGGAAAGTTCTCACTGGACTTTGTATAATTGTTGCCATATTATTCACGTGTTGTGTATGTATTCAATGTAGTCCCATGATATGTTCCTTATGTTCCTTGTGTGCCTAATAAACAATCCGTTGCAGAGGCCGCCCATCAGAAAACTATAACTAGAGAGATAGCTGATATGATGAGCATCGATATAAACGATGAGTATTTAGATTATCCAAGGAAACCGAATGGCTTCAGAAAATGCTGAAAGGGTCGTATTTTGTAAATAAAACAGCAATAGTATTAAGCATTCACTGAAGACATGCTATCGTGTCTTCATTCTAGTTTTCCCGCTCATACTTGAAATACGGCCAGACTCCATTTTGATTTCTGGCGTCCATCTTGTGTGCTATACATTGCCATGTGCTCGCCACGAGGCGAGTCCTACCTCCCTGATTGTCGCCCCTGGAGTTTGCCCAGCAACAAGCTATAAATAGTTCCTTGTGCGTCTAGCGCATGCTCAATAGGAGTCACATCTGTCTCTGATTAGCGTAGATTGGAATGTGCATTTCGGTGGGTATCAAAAACCGTTAACTCCACCCATGTATCGATCATGTTCAAGAACTGTCCATATATGGTCGTAAATCATGTTTTGAGCTGTAACCACCCACTTATGGGCCCCTTCTTTGTGTAAAAAAGGGGACCGCATGTCTGATTTCTTTATGCTACCTTGTACAATACTGTAGAGTATTGTGTGGGCTGTAGTACCATCTTTAAAGGTTTAATAAACAATGTCTTCGTATTTCCAGTTTCCGTGCCAATTTCTTTGTGTAGTTTAAGGACTCCGTGCACAGAAGGGTGAACCCTTTGCATTCGCAGGCCTGGCTGAGGCCTGTATTCATCACAGGGGGAGTGAAGGACTGGGTTCTTTTAAAGACCCAGCGGTGCCAGGGGACAACACCTGAAACCTTCGTGGGTAACCTGTTCCGGCGTACAAATGACAGAGACACAGGACACTTCCTTCGGCGTCAAAGATTCGAGGTTTATTACTGCAGGGAACACAGAAGTCACAGCAAGTACAACACGTGCAACTTGGGGAGACTGCTTCAAATTGCTGCAAGTGGGTCGCTCCTTTTATACATGTTTCTCCCATAGGGTTACATGGTACACAAAGGTTTACAACTCGATTCCCACAATTATACCCGAGAGGGGTCGCTTTGGTCACTTTGATACATTCAAGGTCCGGAACATAAGTGCGGAAACATTTGGTGGTTCCCAACTGTAAAAACCCATCTTCCCACCATTAGTACATTCCAATCGGCAGTAAAACAGATCGAATAAGGAACACGGACAGGTGCAGAGGAAGATGGAAACAGTGGGGAGATCGAAAAAGGTGTAAAAAGAGGAGGTATCTGGAAACACAAGCTACAGGCATCAAAGGGACGTGCCTAATGAGATGCACGGCTGAGACAATAGACTGGCACAGCAAGATGAGCCTCGAGCGGGGCCATCTGCCTTACAGTATCATCCCCCTCGTCATAAAGACACTTTCGGAGGAAATGTGTCTTCCGCTAATGTCTTGGGAATCCCAGGGTCGCGAAGCGGACAACGTCCGTTCGCTGGCTACTTGAGGGCAAAAAACAAAATGGATGCCGTATCTAAGATGGAACCCGTGGGTACAGATAGAAAAACCCACGAAACAGACGAATGGTTTAGGTTAATACACCGAAACTGCGTACACCCACTAAACTCGTCATTTGCGGTTCATAGATACCAGACTCGACCATATTCGTGTGAGTCGAAAACACCACTTACAATTGTCACGGAACCTCAGACGCTCCTTTTGCCCTCATGTAGGCAAGCACTAGTCGGATTCATACTCGATATTCATCAGACCATCTAGATGTTGCTGTAACATAACTCTGTCCAACCGAGCTCCCTTGGTAACAGGCGGTTGTCTTATACACGTCATGGCACAGAGGCCACATAAGGCAGGACCACACTGTACACAAAGGCAACACGTGAACAGGAATGCCACAACAACTCCGATAATCATCAGAATCTTCCAACCCCAAGTCGACATCAGGCCCCAAAACCACCCAAGTAGCGTCCAATCCCCTACGTCCACGTGTATGGACTCAGAGATTTTATGCAACTTTGAGATGGCTTGATAAACGGTCGGAGCATTATCTGGAATGAAAATACAGCAGCTCGAATGGATCACCTTACATACCCCACCTCGATCTGCTAAGATCACGTCTAAAACCATACGGTTTTGTAACGTCATAAGTCTATCCGCCTGAAGTTCTGTGGTGATATTACCAAGGGCACTGGCAGTAATATTAGCTGTCGATTCCACCACTCGAGTCAGTTGTCTCAGGTTCCTACTATTAGCCATAGGCCCCCAAAACGGGAGGAAACCCTTGAAAAAGTCTCCTGCCTCTTGACCGGCAGTGTCCTCTTCGCTAATTACGCCTCTCACAACTCTAGTCTTGTGATAATCTGCATCTACAGTGAACTTCGGAGGCAACAGATTTGCGATAAAACATGAGCCCACAAAGTCGGAGGGCAACCATGCATACGCACGATCATGGCAGATAAAGTATGTATCCTTGGCAGCCAGAAACACAGGGGACGAGACCATCGGCAGAATGTAATTCTCAGTGCAAGCCCTCTCTCCAAGTCGAGCTTTAGATCTTCGACCACGACCCATTAGACAAAAATTACCAATGTGGGGTACGACCCATATGGGAGGCGAGCTCCTAAGCTGTTTTTCACTCGTGAGCGCACTATACTCGACCTTACTTAGGACCCTATAGGCTTGTACCTCTTCCTCTGGGATGAGCGACGGCTCATAGATATCTCTATCTAAATCTTCTATCGCTATAGACAAAGGCTTATGATACGAGCCAGGGCCAAAGTAGGGAGATCGTGGCTCTCGACTGGGGTAAGAATCTAGTGCACTTCGAAACATTGTTTGAAATGCTCGAGCTGAACCCTGGGAACTATATGGCAAGACCAGATATGGAATTCCCTTATCTGTGGTATGTGGCATCAGCCCACACACCCAACAATTAGTAGTGTTAACCACTAACTGGTGCTGATGAAGGAGCTGAATAAAGGAATTATTTCGGAATTCTGCACGTCTAGCCTGCTCGTGTTCGGGTAAGATATGGAAAGAATGAGGGGATGCAGTGGAGATAAGTTTAGGGTCAGAAGTAGGAGTAGGTATGGCAGAAGGTAAGAAGTACGACATCATGTAATACACCCCACCCGCCAATAGTGCAGAAACAATCAAAAGCAATACGAACATTTGAAACATAAAACATTTGGTACGAATAAGTTGTTGCAGTTTGAATCTTCGCGCCTGAGCTTCTTCCAAGTCCATCAGCTTTGAAAACGCCATCCCCTATGACCGTCCGCAACGTTTCTTGACGCACTTCGTTCTGTGTAGTAATAGTCAATCCCTAGGAGTTCCCAGGAACCGACGGTCTTTAACCTAGCGTCAAGACCTACTAACCAGAAGGAAGTACACGCGCGGCCCTACGGCCTTTATTCACAATATATATGCAAAATGTCTCTCAGCTGTGAAAGCAAAAATACGAGTAGAACGAAGCTCAATACATACAAAAACAATCACAATAATACGGGTGTTCAGATTGAACAATAGCAATGTTGGGGGTAACGTAGTATGTCAGGGGGAGAATCAAAAAGTATGAATTTATTAGTCTTTAACGTTAGAACGAAGAGAATAACGATGTCTCCCAGGACGTGTCTGTTCTTCAAACAACTGGTCCGGTTGGCAAAACAGAGTTCTGTGGATCAGTTGAATGTTCAGATCTTGAGTTTGGTGACAAAGGTTCAACAGTATCTTCCTGCTGCACTGAGGTATCTTCGACAAGCTGCGCGTCACTAAAAGGGACAAACTTCGATATTGTTTCGGTCTCAGATGAAGCAATGCCTTTCTTCACCCACGAGTCTGCTGGTAAAGGTATAGGGACCTTTTTGGTGTGGGTGGCGTGCACCCAATGTTTACGTCCCTCCAATCGAACAGCAGTCCTCGTGGCCAGCAAGACTTGATGGGGTCCAGTGAAACGGGGTTCCAAACTGTGTTTCCGACGAAAGTTACGCGTCACCACCCAGTCACCAGGTTGGAGCTGGTGACCTGGACCCTCCGTCTGCGTCGGCAGTGCTTCAAAGACCTGTTGATGAATTAACCTCAGTTTAGCAGTCAGATCATAAAGATAATCAATCAACATGGGGTACTCAAGATGAGAAAACAATTTAGGTCTAGGGACCCCCCAAACATTTGCAGGACGACCGAACACTATCTCGTAGGGACTGAGCCCTACTCGGGAGTGTACTGTCGCCCTTGTTGACAATAAAGCTAAGGGTAAAGCGTCAGGCCACGAAAGACCAGTCGTAGCCTGAATCTTTGCTAGTTTTAGCTTAAGGGTGCCATTATACCCTTCAACCAAACCAGCTGACTGAGGATGATTGGCGCTATGGAATTTTTGATTAATTCCAAGGCCCTTACACACACTCTTCATCACACTCCCCACGAACTCACTTCCGTTATCAGACCATACAATCCGAGGCATTCCATACCGAGGAAAGTATTCCTTCAGTAGGATTTTCGCAGTCGACAGGGCAGTATTGTCTTTGAGAGGATAGGCTTCAATCCATCGGGAGAACGCGCAAACCACAACTAAAACGTATTTCAGGTTATTGCATCGCTCCATATGGATGAAGTCTAGTTGAATCACCTCAAAAGGACATGATGGGGGAGAAAAACTGCCAGGAGGTGTTGGGGTTCCCTTACCAGGATTGTACAACATACACACCATACAATTCTTAACCAATCGTTCAGCACATTTCGTGATACCGTCATTCTTCCACACAGGAGACAATAACTTACAAATACCTTTCACACTAATATGTGCTAACCCATGTGCCATTGTCACAACAGCGAGCACATACGCATCTGGCAACATCCATCTCTTGTGTTCCGACAAATCAACCCAACAACCATTCGCATCCAACTTTCCCGTACTTTCTTTCCACTTCGCCTTTTCAGTCTCGGTGGCCTCATTCTGTATCGCTTTCACACTCTCGATAGTATCCTCACACATGCTCGTCTCTGTAGGCCACTTAACCGAACTCGTCACATACATTCGGGTGCTAAGGTTTCGGGCAGTCTCCTTAGCAGTCTCATCCGCGAATGCATTACCACGACCAATGTCATCCGTCACCTTACGATGTGCACTACATTTAACAATCGCTACCTGCTTAGGCAACGTGAGTGCATCCAAAAGATCATTCACAAGCTGTCCATGCTGAATCTTCGTACCATGCGACGTCATAAAACCTCTCTCTCTCCACAATCGTCCAAAGCTATGAGTGACGCCAAAGGCATATTGGCTGTCGGTAAACACATTCACACGTTTCCCTTTCGCTAACACACACGCTCTAGTGAGAGCAATCAGTTCTGCAGCCTGGGCAGAGTTCTGATTCAATCTCGCAGCTTCCACAACAGTATTCAAAGTTACAACAGCATACGCAGTAGTCACATCACCATTCGGTAATTTGAAACATGAACCATCCACATACAAAGTTCCATCCGGGTTTTCCAAAGGAGTGTTTTTAAGGTCCACGCGACCTTTGGTTTCCTCTTCAGTCCTCAAATAGCAGTCATGTTCTGCTATTTCATCTGACTCTGTGCTAATTGGTAACAAAGTTGCCGGGTTCTGAACATTGCAACGTTTTATCTGAATATGACTTGCCAACAGCGTCAACTCATACCCAGACAACCTTGCACTCGTCAAGTGCTGGGTTTTCGTACGATTCAAAAGAGTGTCAACTGCATGCGGAACCATCACCGTAAGCATATTATCCATGACCAATCCTGCTGATTGTCGGATGGACACCGCAGCTGCCGCTGTTGCTCTCAGGCAACTTGGCAATGCTCTAGTTACCGGGTCCAAGGTCGAGGAAAAATATGCACATGGACGTTGCTTTCCACCAAAAGGTTGCGTTAAGACACTCAAAGCACAACCTTCCCTCTCGTGAACATATAATGTAAACGGCCTGCTGTAGTCAGGAGTACCTAACACAGGAGCCGAACACAATGAGTCACGCAATTCAGAAAAACTCTTCTGACATTCTTCCATCCATGGTAAAGGAGTTGAAACATCCTTGCACGTAAGAGCCACCAATGGTTTCGCTAACAATGAAAAATTCGGGATCCACTGCCTGCATTATGACGTGATGCCCAAAAAGGCACGCACATCTCTTTGGGTTGTTGGCACAGTCATTCGCGCAATTGCTGCAATTCTCTCTGGGGTCAACCGCCTTCCCTCCTTTGACAATAAGTGACCTAGATAGGTTACTTCTTGACAACAATATTGGAGTTTAGAAGGTGACACCTTGTGATGTAAGTCACAGAGATGCTGCAGCAACGACACCGTAGCAATTTTGCAAATGTCCTGAGTATCTGCAGCCACCACTAAGTCATCGACATATTGGATTAAAGCCGCACCAGCCGGCAACATAAACGCATCCAGTTGACCCTTCAAGGCTTGACTGTAAATCGATGGACTCTCACAGTAGCCTTGAGGAGCACGCTTAAACCGGAAGCTACGACCACCAAGAGAAAAACCGAAAAGATCTCTGCTTTCTTCGGCAATCGGAATACTAAAGAACGCATTCTTCAGATCGATCACCGAAAACCAAGATGCAGAAGCTGGAATCAGAGTCAGTAGCGCCGTGATGTCAGGCACAACAGGGAACTGAGGAATCACAATTTTATTTACCTCCCGTAAATCGATAACAAAACGATAAACAGGCGGTTTCGAAGGATCAGTACGTTTTAGAATGGGAAGTACAGGGCTGTTGCACACGTTTCCCCGAGTTTCTTCAATAACATCTTTCTCGATCAGATCATAGATGATCGCTAACAGTGCTCGCTCACCATCAAGAGATATTCGATACTGGGGAATACGTGGCAATCGCACATTAGATTTCAACTGAACAACATAAGGGGAGATGTCGAGCAGGCCCACATCATTGGGACCTGTTGCCCACAAAGATGTAGGAAGAGAACTCAATTCCGGTGGAAGCTTATCGAGAGACAAATACATAGGAGAGACAACCCTCTCACCTAACGTAAGCTTTACTCCCGCAGGAGAACAATACAAAGTCGCATACAAACGTTTTAGCAAATCCAGGCCCAAAAGATTTTCACCACAACCAGTAGTCAAAATCAACGGAGCTTCAAGCTCACGTGGCCCAATTGCAAGGGGCAAAGGGTGCGAAACTGGATTGCTAACAGGGGCGCCAAAGAATCCAACGGAAACATTTGTTAAGCCAGACAAAGGTGCGCCAGGGAGTTTCGAATGCATTATGGAACTTTTCGCTGCACCAGTGTCCAACAGAAAAGGCTCAACGACGCCCGATATAGCAACTGCGACGTAAGGCCCTCTCTGATCAACCGGAACTGATACCACTCCCTCTCCTTGTCTATGGCTGTCCTAGTAATTACTGTTGTCAGTTCCCTGATCGACGTAATAATCATCTACATTGTACTGTGCAGATCGTCCTTGCGAGGATCCACGTTGATCAAAACAATTATTGGAATTTGATGAATTATCTGACCGATCATTCTGAGCACCACGACCTCTACCACGTGATGTCTGCTGAGAACCACCACGACCTCCTCTAGAGGAGTTACCACTATTACGATCATTTAGAACAGGACAGTTGAATTTTAAGTGACCCTCCTGTCTACAATAGGCACACTGATTGTAGCCTAATGAAGACCTTTGGGAGGAGGAGTCATTTCGAGATTGCGATCTATTCAATTGTGGCTGCGATCGATTGTGCTGTGAAGCATTCTGATTCGAACGCGGAGGATAGGCCTGCTGCAACAACACTTTGGTTTTAAGTTCTTTCGTCTTTTTATCAGCGCGGTCGTTCTCCTCTTTTTCTCTGTTCTCATAATACTGTGCCATAGCCAGTATTTGAGCAGAGGTAGAAACAGCCCACGCACTCTCAGAATTCTTTAATTTATTGCTCAAATCGGGCAATAAGTTAGAGACAAATTTATCCACGAACAACCGTTGACCACCTTCAGTGCCCATATCCAGACCACTATGATCGATGAATGCCTCCTCAAATCTCGTAAAGAAATCAGAGACACTCTCGTCCTTTTTCTGCTTACAAGCTGACAATTTGTCCCAGTTCACCCTCATAGCTGGCATAAGAGTTTTCATTAGCGTAATTATTCTCTGAGGGAGAGCCGTAATGAGCTGTTCGGGCTTAGCCCCACCAATTTGACGTGTATCTGCCGCCGTAAGAGCAGCCCAATCACCACCCAATTCATTTGCATGATCTTCCTGACGAATCTTAGCCCATACCGGTTGCGGTACAACATTGCCAAACAGCATATCGATATCGGCAAGATTCATTATCGTAGCGTCTACGAGCTGCGATAATTCTTTATAGTACCCTGCAGGATTTTTGCGAGGGTCAGGCAAAGATTGCTTCACCCGTAACACTTCCGATCGTTTCCATGGGAGATGTATCGATACTCTCTGGAAATGTGGCGGAATAATAGGAACAGCAGTAGCATCGCCTGGCATCCACACTGGTGGAACTTCCCGCATGGGAAACTGACCTGACGCATCGAACTGACTCAACATCCTCAACAAACAAGGCTTGAGGTATAGGAGTGGGACGAAAAGATAGCAACCGCTCAACAGCGCGTCGAACGTTGGTATCCACTATCAGTCCGTTCGAGAACTGAAGCTGTAGATCAGACAAAGCGGTCAACACATCATCAGGTGCATCGGCCGATATCTGATCGCGCAAAACCTTGCACATTTCTTCGAAAACGTATCTCTGTGTCGGAATATTAAATTGACAGAACGTATCAAGTACAGCACGGGGAGGATTCCTAAGAGGATATGTCATCCAACCCATCGCCATGTTATACAACGCGGCACGCTCCCTATTACCGGGAAGCTGGCTACGCCTCTGAGGACCGTCCGAACCAGCGGACCCAAGAACAGGTCCAAGAGAATTAAAGAAGCTAGCCGCAACAGGAGAGGTACGACTTCGAGTAGAGGGAGAAGTATAACATAAGGGGTTAACAAGAGAAGGAGTAGAAACAGAAGAAACAACAGGAGTAAGTAGAGCAGGAGCAGTAGCGGGAGCAGGAGTATGTGGAAGTACAAGCGGAGGAGCAGTAGGAACAGCAGTAGGCAACGGAGCAGGAACAGTCGGAAGAACGGGTGCAGGTTGAGGAACAGGTTGAGGAGCAGGTTGAGGAGCAGGTTGAGGAGGAACCACAGGAGTCGTGGTACCCTGTACATACGGAGGTGGCGACTTCATAAGATAGGACATTAAAGGATCCTCAACTGATTCTTCCTTCTTATCTGACTCCATAGGCAAAGCAGGATAGCATTTATCTATGGACATACGCTGTAGCCTATCAAACACTTCCTTTTCCTTATCCTCCTTATCACGCTGAAACTGCTCTGCTTTCTTTACAATGGTAGCCACACCATCTCTCTGATTACGTTTAGTCTGCCTGATCTCCTTCTGTCGGGCTTCTTTACGCCACAACCGAAAAGCATCAAACATGGCCGGCCTCGACTTTTTCTTAAACAATTTCGCCTCGAGGTTATCTAAAATCGGGGTCTCGAAACTACCATGAGGTGGCCAACTAAGGACACCATCTTTTTTGGTGTAACGAATCCAATATTCATTAAAAGTAATAGGACCTAGTCCGTGCTTACTGTAGAGCTCATAAGTGGGAGTTCCAACCGGAGGTATCGGACACGAGTCCTCCAGTCGGGAATCCGTACCACAACGTCTGAAACAATTAAACAAAGTACAGCGACCAGGCATCTTGCACACTAGCCGTGTTTCACAAACTTCAAGGGTTACAGGATTTACCAAGTCCCAGCAAAGAGCAAAAACCCTCGGTTTTTGGCGGCTGCAGTCGTCAAATATCACAACAAAGATCCACGTACTAAGAACCACAAATGCAATGGAACCATGCAACAACTAAGCAACCACAACCAAGAACTCTGGGAGCGACCCACAAATACTTAACTGAAAGATCGATGGCATCACCAGGAAGGCCCGTCAATCGTCTCGCTATACCAAGGTCTACGCCAGGCGCCAAAACAGGTCTACAGTCAGGGCAGCAGTCCGTCGCAGCCGTCAGGAGGCGGGAATCTTCCCGGGAAAAGTCTTCGGGCCACTTATTTCGACAACAGGATCGATGAAGCGGAGTGCACCTTCCCTCGGAGATTTCACACGAAGTTCCTCACGATCGTCGGGCTTGGACCGGTACCACTGATGCAGCCCAACGTTGGGCGCCAACTGAAGGACTGGGTTCTTTTAAAGACCCAGCGGTGCCAGGGGACAACACCTGAAACCTTCGTGGGTAACCTGTTCCGGCGTACAAATGACAGAGACACGGGACACTTCCTTCGGCGTCAAAGATTCGAGGTTTATTACTGCAGGGAACACAGAAGTCACAGCAAGTCCAACACGTGCAACTTGGGGAGACTGCTTCAAATTGCTGCAAGTGGGTCGCTCCTTTTATACATGTTTCTCCCATAGGGTTACATGGTACATAAAGGTTTACAACTCGATTCCCACAATTATCCCCGAGAGGGGTCGCTTTGGTCACTTTGATACATTCAAGGTCCGGAACATAAGTGCGGAAACATTTGGCGGTTCCCAACTGTAAAAACCCATCTTCCCACCATTAGTACATTCCAATCTGCAGTAAAACAGATCGAATAAGGAACACGGACAGGTGCAGAGGAAGATGGAAACAGTGGGGAGATCGAAAAGGGTGTAAAAAGAGGAGGTATCAGGAAACACGAGCTACAGGCATCAAAGGGACGTGCCTAATGAGATGCACGGCCGAGACAATAGACTGGCACGGCAAGATGAGCCTCGAGCGGGGCCATCTGCCTTACAGTATCATCCCCCTCGTCATAAAGACACTTTCGGAGGAAATGTGTCTTCCGCTAATGTCTTGGGAATCCCAGGGTCGCGAAGCGGACAACGTCCGTTCGCTGGCTACTTGAGGGCAAAAAACAAAATGGATGCCGTATCTAAGATGGAACCCGTGGGTACAGATAGAAAAACCCACGAAACAGACGAATGGTTTAGGTTAATACACCGAAACTGCGTACACCCACTAAACTCGTCATTTGCGGTTCATAGATACCAGACTCGACCATATTCGTGTGAGTCGAAAACACCACTTACAATTGTCACAGAACCTCAGGAGGGGAGAGAGGAGGGGGCCTGCACCATTACCTTGCGGCAGCGTGCAGGAACCAAATGTTTGTAATAACACATGGTTTGAAAGCTCGCTCCCACAAGGGAATCCCCAAAGGTGCGCGCGATGCCATTGAAGGCTATTTAATGTATGCATGTTTTTGGGCGAAAAAGGGAACTGATGGCTAAAGGTCATTTTCCTATGCAGCGCATGCGCGCTGCATAGGTGAGGCCTAAAAAGGTTAACAACACCAAAAGCAGACGTAATTTCCGACAAACACAGTGTACTTCAGCTGCGATTAACTAAACTGTGTTCGGCGTCCTCGCCAGTCGCAGTAAATTAAAATGAAAACGGTGCCTTAAAACTTCAAATATTGATCTGTGTTTGGCAGCACTGGCGGCTAGTAAAAATTGAAAGCGGTGTCCTGCAGCTACAATGAATCAATAAAGTGAACTATCTCTACACAGCCGCTGCAGTAACAAATAAACACAGTGCACAGTAACTCTGAGAACTCAATATGTGTTTGACACCAGCAGAAGTTAATGTAAATAGGGAGGATGGAGGAACTAAAGTCTAAATTGGGCTCTATGAGTGAGTCGAAGATGCACTGTCATGTTTAGAAATTAGCGTGATGTATCTACTTAATACAGTATAAATATCAATATCCTGATAAGTATCAGATTATCCGATATTTAGTGGTGTCACTCACGTTATATAAACTCCGCTTATTGTCCGGTAGTATAACTTAACCCGATCAGAGAATATTTTGTGGCCTAGTCTGACTGTAGCATTAACTCACCCATCACGCTTTAGTCAGCAAGGTTGGCCCTTTCACGCAATAGCATCGCAACTGTAACAAACTGCTGCTCCTGCATGTTAGGCCTGTCAAGGTTATAGGTGGGGGTAGGCTGGATAAACACATTCCAGGAGGCACTGTGCAAGCCCTCCTGAACGTTAGGCAGAAGGGAGTCTCCCTCATCGACCTTGCTATAATGAGCTGAGCTGAACTGAAACCGCTTTGTATGCCATATATGGTTCTTCCTTTTCAGCAACCTGTACCAACATGTATTTTTCCTTGTTAGGTAACGGTCTCGAAATGTAACAGTATATATGTGATTACTTGGTAATGTGTCTTCAGTCTTCTCGGCAGACCTCGAGGGGTTAGGTCGCAAGATGCTCCTCTGGCAGAGTCTTTGTATAATAAATAATTGAACCTTCTTCACTGCCAACTGACTGGTTATTGGTTATTGGTATTGGGGGTTATTACTAAGTATAGCTCTATAAGGCATTATTCATTTTTCGTTACTTCAGGATGTGGGGAGGAAAACAGCAACGGGAAAGTGAAATGGTGCAGAAACTGCGTTAAAGCATTACTTACTGCTCAAGCAGGGACAGACTGCTTGACTACGCAGTTCCAGAGTACAGGGGAATGGAAGGCAGCTCAGAATGAAGCTAATGGTAAAGTAGCCAAGTGTAACTACGTACCGGGCAGGCACAGGACGTGAGAAAGACGTCTGTGCTGAAATACGTAAAAGGTGTGCAGTGGGTAAACAGCACGTGATTTAAAGTGGTTGTGCTGTAACTCCTGCTCATGCTTGTTCCGGCAGCACTCAGTGGGAAGGTTTAGCAGTTGCATGATACTAATTAAGTTAAACTAAAACCCTTTGGAAATGTGTGTTACTGATAAACTCCGTGTTTCAGAAGGTATGGAGACTGTTTGTGCTTAAGTGCACGCATGGAACGAGTCACTGAGACTGCATAGGAAAACGTTATCAGGTTTTTTTAGGGGTGGTATTTTTTCTTTGTGGTGTTTTTTTGTGTCTCCTGACCATTATAAGACAGCGAGGCCGGGATCTCTGAGGGTCCAGAAGTGGAATGCTCTTTGGTGCCTCGTTAGAGGTAGGAAGAGCTATACAAATTTAAATAAATCACAAAGCAGCATGAAACACTCCTCCCGCTGCTGTCGACAGTATAACAAGGGAAGCACCCAGTACATACATAGCCTCTGGGCGCTGGACTTGCCCTCTGCTAAACCGCTCACTCCTCCTCACCATGTAGCAGTCATTTTACACAGCCCAACGTAACACCATTGCCCTTCGTGGCGTCCTGCTGGGCGGGGCCGCATCGGCCGCAGCTTTCCGAGGATAACCTGTTCGGTCCGCAGTCAGGCTCCACATGGCTCCCACAGCAGAACAATTGCCTCACACAGTGAAGGAACACGCAGTCCCTGCATTGGAGACCTCTTCTGGTCTCAGGCGTGTTCGGTTGCACCACAGAGAACAGTCTCCTGTTTAAACAGAGCCCCTGAACTCAGCTGTATGGCCTTAGCTGAGGCAGACTGGGGACAGGTGGCACAGCTCCACTCACTGAGCCCTGCCCACCAGAGAGGCACTCGGTCCTCTGCAGCTTCCTGCTTGGGCCCGCAAAGTAGAACAGGTGATTTATCTGCCAGGAGAGCAGCGGAACCAGATCAGAGCCCTCGCGCGCCAGGGGAGGGGTGGGCAAGAAGTCAGGGACTGCGGAAGGGAGGGGTAAAGACAGAAGAAAATAGTCTGTGAGGTAAAGGGGCTGATAGCCATGGAAGGACACAAATGACGACATAGCTGTCATGGGGAGGGACTAACAAGCCGAAAACCAATCAGAAAGCAGCATTTAGGATGTAAGCCAATCCAAAAGATGGGCTGAGAGTGGGCCGAGCTTAAACAAAGCTTCCCCACAGTAGTGTATACTGCATGTCTCAACGAGACATAGCAAGGGCTGCCTAGGCGAGACCTAAAAAGTAGCCCACATTTGCAAATCGGCTGTGTTTTGAACTTGTGAAAACATGCTGTATGGGTGTTTTGCAAGGTATGGTAGACTGCATCCGTTTGTGATTGCTGAAAGCAATATTTGTGGTAATATCATGGAAACCAATAGAAAAGCAGACCATATAACGGCGCACACATCGTTAAAAAGCCATCCCACACACTGATCTGAGAGAACACGCCTTCGAGCGGGCGCTGCTACATTACTCTATAGGCCAGTTCAACATTTGAAGGCAAATGAATACAGGATCTGCCATTTCTCTAATATATAGTAGAAATCTGCATTGGACCGTTGCTATCTGGTAATGCATCTCTCTCCTCCCCACACACACACTCACACACCTGAGCATTTGTTTAAATTAGCCTAACAAAGATAATAGATGAATTGATTGCAGTCAAAGAAAACATCTCAGATAATATCCTGGCCATTATTTCAGCAAACTATTGGTCAACTGGTGAACTTCTCTAGTGAGTAACCGTATATTTCCTGTCTAGTATTACCAGGAAAGATCACTTTGTTGGTTTCAAAAAGAAAGAGTTGAATATTATGGGCATTGTAAAACATTCACCATAGGCGGAAAACACAAACGAAAATAATGATAATTAGTTGTTAATTGTAATATATTTGGCAAGATCCGTAAAATTGGTGTGCAAGCTATTAAAGAAAGAACTATTCCTATATTTATAATGCTTACATTTCTTCAATAAAAATTACTAAACTAAAAAAGGTGTATTAAGTGGGACAGCCTCGATAAACAAGGTGTTTTGAACTCCATCTCTTGAGGCAGTAAGTTGAATGGCAGTATCTCCACCTCCTCCTAATCACTTGTCCTTGATGTGCACCTCTGCATTTCCTCCTGTAACACAGGCCCCTGGTACAATGTAGCTGTTCGAGCCACTTGTCCAAGATTATAAAAAACAGTCTCTGTTCATTTCAAGGTGACTAAAAAGTTCAATACTGTACTGTGCAGTTAAAATATACAAATCTCCAAACCAAATCAATTTATATGACATCTCCAAATTCATCTCTAATTGCAACAGACATAGAATCACTAATGGCGTAACTGATTGCATTAAGCATGTGTCTGATCACAATCAAGATGAACTCGCTACATATATAGGGTCAGATTTATCAAGCGCTTGTGTTGCCCTTGTGTCTCACAAGGTGACACATGGACAATGCAAGACCTTAAGGGTCATATTTATTTTAGCACCTTTGGGTCGCTCTTGCCTCACCGAAAGTGGTGCAAGAGTGATGCAATTTAAAAATGAGATTTATGAACCCACGCAATGCCACCTGTAGTGGTCCTGAGTGGCTTCATTAATCTTGAGTAATGCAAGGCAGCGCAAATCGCTGTGTTGCTTTACTCTGCGTCAGGGAAGCATATCTATGGGTGTCGCCTGCAACATCCATAGATTATGATGTATTCCCAGATTTACAAGACGTGTTATAGCTTGGAATGTACCAAAATCCTACTCCTCTCCTATGTTTATTTCTCCTTGTGTTTCCTTTTTCTATGTTTGCTGCATTCTGCAACACCCATAGAAAAAGAAAAGAGCCTCAGGGGATTACATTGTGCAGGAAGGTGCCCCTTCCTGTACAACAACAATCAACCTTAAAATGCAGGTGGTGCAAGGGTGCCTGTGTTGGTGCTAGGCAGCCAAAACAGGCACCCTGGCCACCATAAGCGTGGAAGGGTATACTCAGATGTGAGTCCCTTGCTCATTGCACCATCAGGATTCAAGCAAGCCGGGCCGACGACGGCTGAAATGCCAGAAACCGGTCCCCGGTAGCTTGTTTCCTTCCCAGTATAAGAATTGGCTTGGTAGTTTGGTTTGCCCTGTTCCCATCATGCACTGGGACAGGAACAGACTAATTTGCATGTAGCCATGTTCTGAGCTGGGATGGTGCAGTGAGCTAAAAAACGGTGATGGATCAAGCTCTGATCTTTGGACTGGGTAAGAGTGGTCTGCCTAATTCAGACACTCTTTTCATCACCACCCCCTTTTATGAATCATTTTGTCCACCATAAGCGTGGAAGGGTATACTCAGATGTGAGTGCCTTGCTCATTGCACCATCAGGCTTCAAGCAAGCCGGGCCGACGACGGCTGAAATGCCAGAAACCGGTCCCCGGTGGCTTGTTTCCTTCCCAGTATAAGAATTGGCTTGGTAGTTTGGTTTGCCCTGTTCCCATCATGCACTGGGACAGGAACAGACTAATTTGCATGTAGCCAGGTTCTGAGCTGGGATGGTGCAGTGAGCTAAAAAACGGTGATGGATCAAGCCCTGATCTTTGGACTGGGTAAGAGTGGTCTGCTTAATTCAGACACTCTGTTCATCACCACCCCCTTTTCTGAATCATTTTGTCCACCATAAGCGTGGAAGGGTATACTCAGATGTGAGTCCCTTGCTCATTGCACCATCAGGATTCAAGCAAGCCGGGCCGACGACGGCTGAAATGCCAGAAACCGGTCCCCGGTATCTTGTTTCCTTCCCAGTATAAGAATTGGCTTGGTAGTTTGGTTTGCCCTGTTCCCATCATGCACAGGGACATGGAACAGACTAATTTGCATGTAGCCAGGTTCTGAGCTGGGATGGTGCAGTGAGCTAAAAAATGGTGATGGATCAAGCCCTGATCTTTGGACTGGGTAAGAGTGGTCTGCTTAATTCAGACACTCTGTTCATAACGACCCCTTTTCTGAATCATTTTGTCCACCATAAGCGTGGAAGGGTATACTCAGATGTGAGTCCCTTGCTCATTGCACCATCAGGATTCAAGCAAGCCGGGCCGACGACGGCTGAAATGCCAGAAACCCGTCCCCGGTAGCTTGTTTCCTTCCCAGTATAAGAATTGGCTTGGTAGTTTGGTTTGCCCAGTTCCCATCATGCACTGGGACAGGAACAGACTCATTTGCATGTAGCCAGGTTCTGAGCTGGGATGGTGCAGTGAGCTAAAAAACGGTGATGGAACAAGCCCTGATCTTTGGACTTGGTAAGAGTGGTCTGCTTAATTCAGACACTCTGTTCATTACCACCCCCTTTTCTGAATCATTTTGTCCACCATAAGCGTGGAAGCGTATACTCAGATGTGAGTCCCTTGCTCATTGCACCATCAGGATTCAAGCAAGCCGGGCCGACGACAGCTGAAATGCCAGAAACCGGTCCCCGGTATCTTGTTTCCTTCCCAGTATAAGAATTGGCTTGGTAGTTTGGTTTGCCCTGTTCCCATCATGCACTGGGACAGGAACAGACTAATTTGCATGTAGCCAGGTTCTGAGCTGGGATGGTGCAGTGAGCTAAAAAACGGTGATGGAACAAGCCCTGATCTTTGGACTTGGTAAGAGTGGTCTGCTTAATTCAGACACTCTGTTCATTACCACCCCCTTTTCTGAATCATTTTGTCCACCATAAGCGTGGAAGCGTATACTCAGATGTGAGTCCCTTGCACATTGCACCATCAGGATTCAAGCAAGCCGGGCCGACGACAGCTGAAATGCCAGAAACCGGTCCCCGGTATCTTGTTTCCTTCCCAGTATAAGAATTGGCTTGGTAGTTTGGTTTGCCCTGTTCCCATCATGCACTGGGACAGGAACAGACTAATTTGCATGTAGCCAGGTTCTGAGCTGGGATGGTGCAGTGAGCTAAAAAACGGTGATGGATCAAGACCTGATCTTTGGACTGGGTAAGAGTGGTCTGCTTAATTCAGACACTCTGTTCATCACCACCCCCTTTTCTGAATCACAGAGGGAAAGGCAGGAGTTCACCATATTGACTTAAATACTGCACATTCCTACCTTTTCCCTGTCGCTCAATGCAGCACAGCAAGAACACTAGGTGCACTGCATTACTAGGCCATAATATGTCCCTTAGTGAAAATGTATATTCCACACAGCGCCACCTTGCATGGGCTCTGTATGGCATAGTAAATCTGGAGTAGCACAGAAGGGTAAGTCGCTGTTGTGTGTTACTCTGCCTTGGAAAGGTATTCCATGAGTGGAGATTGGATATTCCCACACATCAACCAATGGGCCCATATTTATCAAGATTGTACGTCAACCTTGTACAATGCAAAGGGACGCAAGGGTGATGCAAATCCTAAATGAGATGTATTAACCGATGCAATGCCACCTTGTTTGGCCCTGCATGACTTTATACATCTAGAGTAATGCATGCCAAGGCAAATTGCTGCATTGCGTTACTCTGTGGCAGGGAGGCATGCCATGGGTGGAGCGTGGGTGTTTCTACGCATCCACCCATGCATTCTGACACATTCACAGTTTACCAACACTGGTGGATCTAGGAAAGCATCAGAATTGTATGCCTCCCCACCAGGGGTGAAACAAGAAGAAATATCCTTATTTCTCCTTGTTGCATCCTCTTTCTAAGTGTGCTGCATATTGTAGCACACTTTGAAAGAGGAACATTTCCTTTGAGTGTTGTTTTTGTGTATCTGCCTCCAATGCCTGCATTAGCGCTAGGCAGAAGTTTGTCCACCAGCACAGGCAGAGAGCAGAAATGCACCATATAATGTTAAATACAAAGTATTCCTGCTCTCTCTCTTTCACGCAGCGCAGTACAGGAAGGTGGCTAATTGCGTTGCATTACGTGAAATATTGATAAATATGGGCCACGGTTTTTGACTCATTCTTAGATTTACTAACACTAGTTAACCTGGGAATGCATCAAAATGGTACAGTAAATATGTTTATTTCTTCTTTTTGTTTGCTCTTCTATGTGTGCTGAATTCTGCATTACACAAAGAAAGAGGAAAAAGCCTTAGCTGCAATGCCTCACCCTTTCACCATGATCCAAGGGGGTGCCTGCATTCCTGCTTGGCAGCCACAACTGTGCCAGCGCAGAGGGAGAGCAGGAATACAACATATCTTAGTAGCTATGGCATATTCATGCCCTCTCCAATTGATACATCGCAAATTAATTGCTGCTTATGTTGCACCAAATATTGTAAATCTGCTCATAATTTGCTCATCCTTCTCCATTTCTCAATGCCCTGCAGTGCATTATTACAATGGTATGGTGAAGCCACCTTTCTGCACTTGTGTGGGTTTGTGGTGTAGAGACATGCTTCCTGCTTAGCTCCTTTGGGTTCATTCAAGAGCTTTCTTAGTTCCTGTGCATAGGGTGTGAGACCGGATGCATATAGGGCTATTGAAGTGAGTTCTACACTGTCATTTCCAAGTGGAGGTACTATGAAAATTATTTTAAATACAGGTATGCAATTAAATCTGGTGCAACATTAGTTTTGATTTTCTTATTCAACTTTAATATAATCGCTGGACAAAGTGGTAGTAACTGCATCTTGATTGTTGAATACATATTAGAAATTGGAAACTGCTTTGTTTCAGCTACTGTATCTGCAACGTATCTCAATCCTCATTTACACATTTGACTAGTTTTTGAGCATGAAAACAAAAATTCCACCCTCTTTTACTTTTAGTTAAATTGGTGTCTTTTATTTACAATGCAGCAAACTATGGCAGCTCTAAAAGATTTCTGGTTGGTTGTCATTCTAGTGGCACAGAGTGATCAATGTTGGAAAACATTTTGCTGTTTGTGAGAGGAGGAGGGACCTTGGAGCGGTCAAGGCCTGGATAGATGGAGGGCTTTGTGCTCAGCACTAACTGAGAAACCACAGAGGGGCAATGGATGTGGTGGAGTAATGAAGAGGGTTGGGTTCTGAGCTTAGTCCTGACTGAACATTAACCTATGCTATTTGCGAGAAATACAAGATTTCATTCAGTCACTTTTGTGCCCATGCTGCGTCAGAACCTTGTTCCTGCTTGAAGCAGGCATAAAGATAAAGACATGGCATTTGACAGATAGGGCCCCCCAGAGCATTGCTTGAGCTGTGTCGCGCTTGCGACGCAATTCCAGCAATGCACTGCCTTTATGGCACAGATGCGTGACGCATCTGTGCCGTTTTTGCCCCATGGTGTGCTGCATTGTAAATGTGGCGCACCAATGGTGGCGGAGCTGCAGCGCACAATAAGTTGCGCATCCCTGCTGATATGCAGGGATGTGTCACTTATTGTAAATCTGCCCCTTATGTGTTAACACTCACTTGAAGTGGTCTGTAAGAGAACAGGCTGCGTCTTGTGTTTTTTGGGAAGCTGTACGTGTCCAGCACTGAACAGCTACATGTTTTAAAGCCTGCCTTCAAGGAAACACCCATATTTCACGGAAGTACAGAATGCGAGACATCCTGCTGCTTTTTTAGCACCTCCTTGAAGTAGCCTGTTGTGAGGAGGAATGGTAGGAGGCGGGACACAGAGTGTACGTTGTGGAGCTGTCCATATCCATAAACTAACCCAAAACCGCTACCTGCTGTGAAGCATTTCTTCATGGGAGCTACCCACATTTCATACAAAACAACTAAATGCATGTCAGCCTACTCCATTGTTTGTTTGCACCCAACTGAAGTGGTCTAGGAGAACATAAGGTGTGTTTGTAAACAGCTCCAAATTCTGAAGCCTCAGCTAATGTGTGCTCCCACATATTACTGAAGTATGAACGTGTGATGGCTTTATTTGTTAGCACCTCCTGTGAGCACACAGTGTATGAATGAATTTACTGTAGGGGGCATGGCTTGAAAGCTGTTGTAATGAGTAAAAGGCTCAGGTAGCCAAAGATTTGATTGTAGAAGATGGTTTCTTAAGACTCAGTTACACGTTGTCAAGATGGGAAGTTTCAGGGAAGTAGGCAGGTATATAGAAGATAGGCCCACCAGTAGCTGACTCCCTGCTGCTCAGCCTGCCCCCTCCTACTGACACTTAGCACCTCACCAGACAGCCAGGCATTCCATAACATTACAAAGCATTCAGCATTCCACTACATCACCAAAGCACTCCAGCACTCACCCTGGCTAAGCAGTAGGGAAGGTGTAATTAAGGAAAGGGTGTATGGCAACGCTCAAGTCACAATATATCTCCTTTCCTTATGGAAACTAACTGTGGGCCAAAAATCTGCTCCGCTCGCGGAATTTTCTGATTTTCGGCAATTTCGCAATCCGCGAATCTTGCGAAATTGCCGAAAACTCTGCAAATCCGCTCACGGGCGGATTTTTTTTTTTAGCCCACAGGAAGCACTTACAGTTTCAACTTGCAAGTTGCAACTTCAACTCTGGCAGATTACCGGCGCAGTTCTAAAATGGTTACAAAGTTAGCCTCAACTCGGGCACCTGCCTTAACTCTGTAAGTGCTTCCTTTGGGCCAAAAATTAAACCTCAACAGGAAGCACTTACAGATATAAATAAAGAAGTTGCCCGAGTTGAAGCTCAAATTCAGTAACATTTTAATCAGCCCAAAACATTAGTGAGCACGGTCGAGGCTGGGCAAGTGTGCTTTAACCCCATATCTGCTGTCGAAAAGTAGCTGTAATACTCGAGGGAGGTCTTTGAATCCATGAGTTTGTTGAACATAACCCCCGAGTAGTTCCTGTGACCAGGAGGCTGCTTTCTCCTCACCTGCTGCCCTGCTCGCTCTCTGACCCTTTACACAAGAGGCATATAAACATGCATAGAAGGCCCGGGTCTTTGCATCCATGAGTTTCTCGAGCGCAACCCCCATGTAGTTCCTGTGACTAGGAGGCTGCTTTCTCCTCACCTGCTGCCATGCTCGCTCTCTGACCCTTTATGCACAAGAAGCATGTTGGCACTCATAGAAGCCCCGCACGTTTGGCCCCGCATCACACACTAGCGGTATCAAACGTCTTTCCGCCCTTTCTCGACTATGATGGACAGCTCACTCAAGGAACCTCAGCGCCTTTTGGCGTGGTGGCAAAGTTACAGGCACATATGGTCAGTGGAGACAAATCTTTTTGCCCTTTATGCAGATGCAGTGTAGGAAAAGCACTATACATTTACCCAACGAGGTAGCACTTACTGGATTAGCCAGTAGAAATTACTCCAGTGCAAATCACGAAAAAATCAGCGATTTTGCTGGAAAATCCGCGAATTCGTGGATTTTTTTGCAGTTTCACGCCAATTTTGGGGACCGCAGATCCGCGAAATTCGCCCATACTTAAAAACGTTTGACAGAAATAAAATGAAAAACGAAGATAACACCTATAAATCTATATGATGAAAATTGGAAATAAAATTACAAGCTGTATGTAATGTAAATTCAACACACTAAAGATGAAAAATAGATAGAACTTTCCTAAATCATTAAATATATTAAAGTCACCAAATAATTGCTAGAACATTCCTAATACATTAAATGTATGAAAGCCACGACAAAAAGTGAAAGAATATTCCTGAAGCAAACAATACTTCCTAAAGCAATCAATACTGCCTAAAGCAATAATCACATTAAAGTCTCACCCTTCCCCTTTCTTTAGGGAACTTACAGATACAAGCATACCGTAACTAGAAAGGACATGGAATTGCATGCAATGCATACTATACATCTAACCAAACAAGAATCTAAGGCAACAAACTTCACACTGTAGCCGAATACACAAACCTGCATCACAGCACTCAGGTACTCCAACTCAGCACTAGGGTACACCCAACCCCACAACACAATTCTCAGGTATGTAACCCCAAAACACCCAACTAGGGTACTCACTCTACGACATTGTACTAAGGTACACAACATTACAACTCAGAACTAGGGCACACAACCCCTGACCCCATACTAGGCACTCCATATTATACATCACACTAGGATAGAACAAACCCTACAACTCTGCACTAGGGTCACCCAACCCTACAACTCAGCATTAGGGTACACCTAACCCTACAGTTTGCACTAGGGTACACACAACCCTATAACTCAGCACTAGGGTACACACAACCCTACAACTCTGCACTAGGGTACACCCATCCCTACAACTTGCCACTAGGGTACACCCAGCCTTACAGCTAAGTACCAGAATACACAACCTTACCACATACACACAATTATTAGGCACACGAGACAGGCAAAACAAAGAAAAATAGATGACACCATGACAGGGTACAAGACTCTACAACCATTCATTAATATATCTGCCACACGTCATTACAAGATATGAGCCAATAAAAGCCTGGCATATTACACGTAGGCAAAAATCAAAATATCACATCTGGAAACACCAACTCAGCATGGAACACCAGCATGCAGCTTACCAGTAAGTTCTAATCCGCATTTAACATTGACAAAAGAAAAAAACACCACATACAGTAAGCATGGACGAAATTTGCAAATTCGCCTTCTGCGAATTCACGGATTTCCCCCGTGAAATCGCAAAAAAATCAGCGAATTCACAAATTTTCCCGTGAAATCGTGGATTTTTTTGCAATTTGCCCTGGAGTACTTTCTACTGGCTAATACAGTAAGTGCTCCCTCATTGGGTAAATGTATAATGCTTTTACTACACTGCAGCTGCGTAAGGGCCAGAAGACGTGTCTCCAGTAACCAAGTGTGCCTGTAACACAGGCACAGGCACACATGGTCACTGGAGACACATCTTCTGGCCTTTCACGCAGCAGCAGTGTAGTAAAGGCACTATGGGGCAGATTTACAAGCCGCTTGCGCCTCTTTTGCGTTGCAGTTGCGTCACTTTTGTGACGCAGCGGCAGCACAAAAGATGCGCAATGGTGCTGGGTATTAACAACGTTAGAACCAAAATGGGTGTGGCTCTAATCAGTAAGGCTGAGCCCATCAATAACCAAAACAAAACCAAATGCCAATACTGATACTTATTGAAATACCTTTTCGAAGCACAAAAAGCTACTCATCTAAATGTGCCATGTTTAATCAATAAACTTTATTTCCTTCAAAATTTCTTTTGTTTTCTTTTTTCCACAATTTTACTAAACAGAACACTGTCACAAATAAAAACAACATTACACAAGCAAAAACGTCATCAAAAATGTCATCTATATACAATTCCCTCATACAAAGTAACACAGCTATTCAAACATCTTTATACATTCAAACCACAACACTTCATTCATACTGCACACTACACCGTCAAGCTCAGACTCACAGGATCCCTTTAAGTCCTAAACACACATTGTTTCTTTTTGGAGGACAGGGACCTAACATGAAACACAATGCAAATGAGGTATATCCAGGCTTGGTTATATGCAACTTAGTAATGCACAATAATGGAAAACTTGACCTGACCTGACGTATCTGGGGACCCAAATCTATCATAAGCAGACTGAATTACTGGAGGGCAATGTGGGTAGAGCCATCCAGGGTCTTAAAAGCAATCTTGAGTTTTGGGGAACCCTGCCTCTCTCAATGGCTGGCCCAGTGGCCCTCCTTAACATGGTGACCCTCCCAAGTGTGCTGTACTATTTTAGAACCCTGCCTGACCCATGCTGACCACTGGAAGGAGAAGGGTCTGACTACACTGGGGGACTTATATGAGCATTGTAGAGAAGGGCTGACTGAACCACAAACCTCAATGGCCTGCCAGTACGTAGTATTAGTGTCAGGAACCTTTAAGGCAGGTACCTGCCTATATGGGGTATAACACATAAGGCACTGACTCCGTTACTGACAGGACAACAGAAGTGGGAGCAGGACTTAGGCAAAGATATTCCCGAGCAAGTATGGGCTGAGTTAGTCGAACGGGCGTGGAAAAGCTCTAGAAATACCCCCATCCAACTGGTGCACTTTTTTATACTGCCCAGGGCGTACCTTACCCCAGTAAAAATGAAATAAATATTTTGGCTTGGATACGGCAATATGCCAGTGCTGCAAGATGGAGGGTGCAGATTTCTGTCACATGATGATGTGGGGCTGCCCCCAGCTTGGGAGGTAATGTAAAGAGGTGGTTACACTACTGGGTGACATCACTGAGAGAGATGTGGAGCCCACTATAGGCCTTTGTCTGCTGCACTGGTTCCCCCATACATCCAAGAACAAGATTACTTTACGTTTTTGGACTTGGGCCTTCTCTTGGCTAAAAGAGACATTACCGCACACTGGAAATCCAAGAGGGGTACGAGTGTTCAAAGATGGGAGCATTAGTGGTCTTGCTGAAAGTTCCAGACGCTGATCTGGATGAAGACCCTATGGCTGGCGACCCGGCTGTATTGCCCTGAGCACTATATAGTCAATAATTTGATGTATGTACCTATTGTGTCCCTGACTACACCTGCCTCAGGCACTGAGGAACTCCCTGATACTTGCTGTAGTATACCTTTATTGTTCTCCTTTGTGATACACCTTGATGTTGCCATCATTTTTGTCATGTGTGATACCCTAGGGATAGGGAGGTGTAAGAGGGTGGGAGGAAGTTCGTTTAGTAGTCTCAAATGTGCAGCTAGGGTGTCTTTTCCATTATCCTCATTGACAACTGGTTGTTACTAATACATTTGCTTATCAATAGTCTCATTGACATTTGGCACTATTGTATTGAAGAGCGGTACACAATACATGTTGATTATGCCTATGTCACTGGTCCCTGGGTGCAACCAGGTTGTATTGTCATTATATGAGTACTTGCTTGCCTACGTATCCTGATAAAGATTGAATTGTTATGTTTTTGAAATAATAAAAGCATATTAAAAAAAAATAATAAGGCAGCGAAGATCATAAATTATCACAACTGAGACACCATATTTGCAGCAGCTCACTCAAAGGACACAATCAAATGGGAGAGTTCCAAAGGAACTGTTCTTGCTGACTACCCTATGGCAGTGCAATGCTGATGCTCTTCCTTCGTGCAGGCCAGTCTTAAATATGCACCCCTGCTTCCTGTGTAGCTCCACATCTTGGACTGGACTGGATCAAACCATTGACAAGGGTGCTCGCAGCTTATCCCCAACACCTTTAATCTTCACTCATAGATGGATTATATTTTGGCAACAGGCATGTCAGTCAGGACCAAAACTCTGTGGCTCCTCTGCAGCCGAAATAAAGGAGGAACAAAAATAGGCCTTGGCTGCTGTGGTGTACAACTTATCCGCCACACCTAACTAGTTTTTCTCTGACTCCCATGCCTCTGGGGATCAATTGCTTTCAGACGAGCTTGGCCTGGGTTCCTTGACTCTCCTGGTGTTTACAGTTAGCTGGATCTTCACATTTGTATCACCACTATTTCATATCACCCCAGAAGCTTATATGACCATAACCCCTTATCCATGGTTTTAATTTTGGGCAGTTGGTTTATCACAATCTCCTCCTGGTGTTTGCAAATAGTCATTTTAGAAAATGTGCTGTTACGTCCAAAAATTGAAGATGATAGAAAGACTTTTTTAGGAAAATAGCTGGATATCTTCTTCCCTTTAGTGGAATTGGAAACATTTTAGGAGGTTACAAGATGTCTCTGAATAAACACAACTGTGGTAGTCCTTCAGGTCTTGTCCACAGATAATATGTGACTTGAATCCTCTATTGTTGAACTAGAGCAGCTCATTCTGACTGGTGCTGATAAACCTGAATATCTGCGCTCTGCCTGATCCACCTATTTTGATTAACGGGGAAACTTTTTTATTGTGATCACTCGGCCTCTATAGCTAGCATACATACTGAAGGAGATAAACGTAGCTGTCTATTTTTAGTTGATCTGTGAATATTAGGTGTTACCCCTCTCACATAATATTATATTCTGGAGCAGTTGCTAATATTCATTCAAATATTAATGATGCATTCCATATGTATTATAGTGAATTATAATGCACTCTAGCACATGTTCCGGATTCAAACAAACAATAGCTGATTGTATTGCTCCTATTTGTCTCTCTTGCCTTAAAGTTGACGCTAAACAGTCTACACCAATTTCGTAACAAGACATGAAGTCTATTTTGCATGACCTCCCTTAGGGTAAAACTCTGTGATCTGATGGCATTCCAGCCTAGTTTTACTAAATTTTTCCAGAGTAATTGCCACCTAGATTTGCTGCACTCTATGATACGTCTTTTGAGTTAGGTTCTCTAAGAGGTAATTATTTCTATCAGGTGGAAACTTCATAAGAATTTATTGTATATAGCTTCTTATCACCGCTGTCATTCCTAAATACAGAATATAAACTCTTTGCCAAAATACTAGCTTGCCAACTCTTAACTGTACTCCCTGATTTAATACACAAGGATCAATCTGGGTTTATCTTTGGATGAGTCACCAGAGTTTTGTCCAAATGCTACATGTGTCGCACTCGACCTTGAAAAGTCTTTTGATTCCCTTCATTGGGAATACATGCGCTAAGATTTGGAACTGTTTTGAGTGAGCCCATATGGGCGTAAATGGATGTGCATTCTGAATGCAAACCCATCAGCTCATGCTAAGGTGAGGCAATGCAATTCTGATTGTTGGGCCATAGGTAGAAGTACTCAACAGGGTTTCCTCCATCCTGATTGCTAATCACCATGGCTATGAAACCCCTCACAGCTCAGCTTCGACTCCTTTGTGCTGGGCATTAGTCCTGTGCTGTAACTGCACCATGTGCAGCACAAGAGGGTGAAACTTCTTTCTGCTACTCAAGAAGATGTTCTACTCAAGCAGCAGCTTCCTCAAAATTAATGGTAGGCTTCTCAATGCAAGCAGTAGCAACCTGCATTGACTGCCTGCATTGAGAAATCTCACTGGGACGGTGGATTTTCCACACTCGCACTTGCCAACTTAATGTTGACTTGCCACGAGAGAGGAAAAACTCAGCTCCTCCCCTCTCCGGAGAGTTTGTCAGAACTCTGCGCTTGACGTGGAGTGGGGAAAACACTGCAAACTCTACGAATGGAGCAGAGATTACTGTCCAGGTCTACTTTTTAATCTCAGAAGAGACTAAATCAGCTATGAGCTCAGCACAATCCTCAACACCTCCATCACAACAGCCACTTTTCCTGATGCCTAGAAACATCCAGAAGTGAGAACCCTCTTCAAGAAATCCTATGAAGACCCCAGCAAGCTTCAGAACTACTATCCCATATCACTGCTACCGTTTCACACCAATGTCCTGGAGAAGGCCATCAACCTCCAACTCACCTAACACCTGGAGAGAAACAACCTGCTAGATCCCACCAATCTGGTTTCAGAGCCAATTATAGCCCTGATTGCAGCAACAGACGACATTCACACCCTACTCAACAGAGAATTATCAGCCTCTCTGACCCTGCTCGACATTTTGCTGCCTTTGACAGAGTACCCCATCACACACTCATCGATATACTGCACCGGAGTGGAATCACTGTCGACAAGGTCAGATGGATGGTGTCCTTTCTCATGGGGCTCACCCAGAGAAGCCATATCCCACCTTTCATCTCACAACCCAAAAGTACCATCTGCGGTGACCCTCGGGGCCCATGCCTCAGTCCAACCCTCTTCAACATCTACATGACACCACTCGCAGACATCATCAGAACCCATGACATTAGCATAATTTCCCACACTGATGATACCCAGCTCGTCCTTTCACTCTCAGCAGACCCCACCTCAACAAAGACCAACTTCCACAACTGTATGGAGAATGTTTAAGACTGGATGAGAAACAACTGCCTGAAGCTCAACATGGACAAAACAGAAGTTCTGATCTTTGGCAGACACACCTCCACCTGGAATGACTCCTGGTGGCCTTTAGAACTCAGAGCCACCCCCTCTCCAAAAGACTATGCTTGCAACCTTGGCATGATCCTGGACAGCAAAATCTCAATGAAACATCAGGTAAACTCCATCTCCCCAGCCTGCTTCAACACCCTCCTCATGCTCCACAAAGTCTTCAAGTGGCTCCCCATCAGCACCAGGAAAACAGTGACGAAGGCCCTCATCACCAGCTAGCTGGATTCAGCAATGCACTCTATTAAGCACCACCACCAAACTCATTATAAGTCCCCAGGTGATCCAGAACTCAGCATCTAGACTGGTCATCAACCTCCCAAAAAGTACCCACATCACCCAGTACCTAAAAGACCTCCACTGACTCCCCGACCAGTAAAGATGCCAATTCAAGCTTCTGACCCAGGCCTACAAAAGCTCTCCATGATCCACCTACATGAAACTTTGCCTGAATTTCCACCAATCTCCCAGGAACCTCCCTTGAGCTAACCTCGCTCTCACACAGATACCACGCATTGGCCGCTGTCGCACTGAAGGAAGCTCCTTCTCCCACCTTGCCACCAAGTCCTGAAAAACCATTCCCCTTCCCCCTCACCTCCGTACTTCACCCTTGTTGAGTCACTCCTGGAAGACACTCAAGACCTGGCTCTTCGACTGATACCAGCAGCACAGCACCTGTTTCCCCTCTGGCATGATAACCCTGATCTAAAAGTACTGATTGATTAATTGATTGATTGACTATATATAGATAAGGGATGCAGGCTCTGACATTTTTTCAGTTTCACAACTTCTGAAGGAATTTGCAGTAATATCTGGCAACATCATGAATCGGTTCAAATCATGTATATCCCCTCTGCACTCCAGGTATGAGTTACTCATGTATGTGCAGTTGAACTCTAGACTACAGCATGAATCGGTGAAGTTCAGGCACTTGAGAATTAATATTTACCATTCACCCACAGATCTTGGGAATGGTAACCTGTGCAGAACGATTTGGTCCCTTCACAGCCAAATTGCATTTTGTCCTCTCTTCCCTTTATAGGGCGCATTGCATTGGTAAAGATGATAGTACTCCCTCGTCTCTTATATTGCTTTGTAAATCCCCCTTAAATTATGCTGTACTGCTTTTTTAGAGACAATGAGCAATTACTGGTTGCTTTAATTTATGGTGCAGGACACCGTCAAGTGGCTCTGTCAACCTTGAGGAGAGCCATGCCTTCCCTGGACCGAATTCAAGCTTCCTAGGACCGGTTTCTGGCATTACAGCTGTCTTCAGCCAGGCTTGCTTGAATCCAGTGGCAAAGTGAGCAAGGGTCTCACATCTGAGCATAACCTGCCAACTTATGGCAAACAAAGCGGTACATAAGGGGGTGATGATGGACGGAGCATCTGAACCAATCAAACACTCACACAAAAACCCAGATCTGTTGATTGGGAAGCTTGAATCCGGTCCAGGGAAGGCATGGCTTGGCAAATCGGGCTACCATGTTCCCATGAGGCACAGGGTCAGACTGATTTACATATGGCCATGTCTGAACTCGGGTGGCAGAGTGGGCTAAAGAACGGTGATGGATTATACCCAGATCTGTTGACTGGGTGTGAGTGTTTGATTGGTTCAGATGCTCCATCCATCACCACTCCCTTTTGTACCGCTTTGGCCGCCATAAGTTGGCAGGATATGCTCAGACGTGAGTCCCTTGTTCACTTTGCCACTGGATTCAAGCAAGCCTGGCTGAAGCTGGCTGTAATGCCAGAAACCGGTCCTAGGAAGCTTGAATCCGATCCAGGGAAGGCATGGCTTGGCAGTTCGGGCTGGACTGTTCCCATGAGGCACAGGGTCAGACTGATTTGCATATGGCCATGTCTGAACTGGGGTTGCAGAGTGGGCTAAAGAATGGTGATGGATTAAACCCAGATCTGTTGACTGGGTGTGAGTGTTTGATTGGTTCAGATGCTCCGTCCATCACCACCCCCTTTTGTACCACAGAATCCATTACAAAGCAGGGGATAAGTTATTGTCTGAGAACCCGGAATCCAAGTATACTTCCCCCCCTATTTCCACCCCCAACAACACAGCACTGGCTCCAGTCTGTACCTCCCAGAAAAAGAGGGGCTAGCAACCTAAACACTCTACCCCCCTGTCAGTATCAGCCAGAGAAAGAGACACAGGGCCAAAACCGAGACTTACCCCCTCACTGCGATCCTTTTTTAAAGTTCAAGCTAAACTGCCTTTGTCGCCTCCTCTATAAATAAAATCACAAGTCTAGGAAGGCTTCCTGATATGTCAACAGAGGTGGTAGCAGAGTGAATAACAGGAGAAGGTCTGATTTTGAGTAACAAATATCAAGTGCTAGCTATAAAGGAGCATGAAGTACCCCCAAGCCCTGAATTGCAGGGGGAATGAAAGCTCTCAAGGTCAGAGTCAGTGCCAGAGTCAAACTCAGAGTGATCTAAGTGGTATTACTGGCACATCCTCTGAGGTACAAAAACCCAAAGATATGTTACTACACTTGAGATGGAAATAATGATGGAAGAGATGTTCTCGGAAATGAGAACGAAGTATGCCACCTCTGAAAGGAATCAGGGTAAGATTCAGGAGTCATGCAAGGCTTTAGAGGAAAAGATGAATTTGTTGA
Source organism: Lissotriton vulgaris (assembly GCF_964263255.1). Lineage (NCBI taxonomy): Eukaryota > Metazoa > Chordata > Amphibia > Caudata > Salamandridae > Lissotriton > Lissotriton vulgaris. The sequence continues at coordinate 592,253,859 of NC_141693.1, forward strand.
TGAACCGGGTGGCAGCTCTTGAGGCATCACTGTACGATTTGGGTAGTGAAGCTGAGCAGAATTGGAGAGAGATCAAGTTGCTAAAGGCAAGAGAGAATGACCTCAGGGATAAGATGGAATCCTTAGAAAATAATGCTAGGAGGAAAAACCTGAGATTACTAAATATTCCGGAGGGGAAAGAAGGTGAAGATATCAGGAGCAGGAGCTTTGTAGTGAGTTTACTCAGGGAGCTCATATCTGGCATGGAATCAGCCCCTCTGGAGCAGGGCATTCAGAAGGCTCATAGGGACCCCTTCAGGAATACCGGGTTAAGTAAAAACCCGCAATACATTTTGATTAATTTTCAGTTCTACTATCTGAAAGAAAAGATGTTAAATGAGGCACTTAAGGCTGGTATATATAGATAGGAGGATTGGTCATTTAGGATCCATTATGATATCTCCAGGGCTACCCAAGACCATCAATGGGAGCTAGGCAATCATAATCAGGAGAAAAAATCACTGGGGGAAACAGCACAAATGTGTTTCCCTGCATCGCTGAGGATCATGTGGCAGAATCAGATGCACAATTCCAGGGATCCCAAAGAAGCTGAGGCATTCATTAAACAGATAAAAACAAAACTGAATGTGTAAAAGAAGTGGAGTTATTGATAAAACTGATAGAAACAAAACAGATGGTGTAAAATAGCGGCCAGAGCGGGCAGGATCTCGAAGGGCGAATATTTTTCACCCAGAGAAGGAAGGGAGGATTCTCCTGTGGGGGGGCGGGGTGAGTGAGGGGGGATGCACTACTTTGAGAGCACACAGATTTTCAAATGGGTGATGGGAGCATATAGGGAGCATATTGTGAACTTAAAAAAATTTCTGATAAAGGGGGAAAAGGGGGAGACCAAGTACCTGTGTTGATTCTACAACCCTAGATGCAATGTCAATTAACATTATGTCATGGAATTTAAATGGGTTGATGGTCAGAAGGATGCAGAAAATATTGGAATACCTGAAAGTGGTCGAGAGTTAGATCTTCATTCTGCAGGAGACTCACCTGTTAAAATCTGAACGGGAGGAGGTTATAAAGAAGTTAAAATGGGTGGACACCTCTATATGTACCAACCAGAATTGTTTTGTTAAGGGGGTTGCTATTCTTTTTAAGAAGGCAACCAAGGCAGTAATATTGGAGATCTACCAGCCCACCTGTCAGATCACTCGTCAGTTTGCTTGAATCTGAATGTAGGAGAGAAACACCCCCTCAAGGAGAACCCTGGATAGACCTTATAATTAGATCCACAATTGAGGTTAATGTTGAAGGATATAGCAACTCAAGGGGGGCTCGCTATGTCAATAATTACCTTTGACGCAGTGAAGGCTTTTGATAGAGTGAGCTGGCCCTCCTTGCATAGAGTTGTAGAGATATATGTGTTGGCAGAGGCATTTGGTAGGGTTCTAAAAGCGACCTATAGAAGCCCATTCACCAGGATACTGGTAAATGGAAACCTCACTCAAAGGATATCCATCTCAAGAGGAACAAGATTGGGCTACCCTCTCTCCCCTCTTCTTTTCAATCTTTACATTAAACCTCTGGCCGTCAAAATCAGGGCCAGTCAACAGATCTTGCCATTTGTGTTTAAGGGTTGGGAGAAGAGGGTAGCTATGTATGCAGATGATTAGATGATATTTGCAAAAGTCTTGTGACTCTCACTGCCAAAAATCTCAGGCCTCTTGGACAAGTTCAGGGAGCTTTTGGGGTACCAGATAAACTGGCAAAAAACTGATGTAATGGAGTGGAACTCACAGAGTAACAATCCCCTGGTAAACGAATCGATAAGGTATTTGGGATTGCAGTGACAAAGAATTTAGAAGACACCGCAGGGGTGAACTTTGAGAAGGTAGCAAATGATACTAAGAAATTATTAAAATCCTGGGCAGGGCTTCCTCTCTCTTCTTGGGAAGATCGAACATCTTGTAGATGGTGATACTACCAAAATACAATTTTTGTTTGCCTCAATACCCTTGGAATTACGAAAGCTTGGTTTGATAAACTGCAGGGAACTTTGTGTAGTTTTATTTCGGCTTCTAAGGCAACCAGAATTGCTTAGAGAAAACTCTGTAGGGGGAAACAACAGGGCAGAATCGCTAGCCCAGATGTGTATCAATATTGTACAGCATTTCAGTTTAAAGCATTAAGAATCTTACTCCGAGAACAACAAAGGTACCCGCTGTACCTACAAGCTATGACCCAGCTCGAAGGAGACTCTTTTCTGATTAAATTCGGCCATCCGATGTTTTTCAAAAAAGTAACATTGAAGATACTGCTAGCAGCTTGTACACTCTGGTGTCAAATCAGGAGATCAGTAGGAATCCTCTACTACAGCAGTTGCACCCCAAAATGGGCATCCCCATCTATCCCTGAGTGTTTGAAGGTTAGTCTTTCAAAAGTGGGTAGAAGCGGGAATAAGGAGATGGGGCCAGTTACTTGATGGGAAGATCTTAATGGATTGGGAACAATTGTCATAAATGACGAATAGGGGTATCTCCAGATTTAAAAACTATCAGTTCGCCAGTTCGGTAAATTCGCTGGAGAAGGAAGCATAGGGTAGTAGCAAACTGAAAGAGAAATTTCTAAGAGGCTCTCCACAGAAAAAAGAGGTATCGGACTGGTATTGGGCATTTGTACTTGCAGGAGAAGAGGAGTTGGTCAAGTTTTCCTAAGTACTGGGAAGACTAAGCTGATGACCTGCACATGTTCTATTGTTGCCTGAACCTCTAGGTGTATTGGCATGATGTAAGTGAAGTTCTCATAACAGTATTGGGCATGAACCTGGAGGTAAGCATAAGTTTAATTATGTTTGGGGTTGCAATAGAGGAGGAGATGAGGGCAATCTTTGGTAGTAAGGGGAGGGACCTGCTGTTTGTGATGATACTGTTGGCAAGGCGTGAGATTAGAAACAAGTGGGTATCTCAATACCCTCCTTTAAGGAGGGAGTGGCTGGATTCAATACAAAGGGTACAAACGTTGGACGGGAGTAGGGAGGGGATTAAACAACTCAATTTTGGGGATATCTGGCATCAGAAGTTTTAGTTTTTTGATCCCTTCTCACCAGTGTTTTAATTTTGTTAAAACTGGTTCAGAGGTCCAATGATTAAGCAACTCGCAATCACTCCCGGGTTTGGTGTTCAGTACTAGTTCATCCACACCTTTTCTCTGGGTTGGTCCCTAGGAAAAAGGAGGAGCGGCAACTCACTCCTGACTAAATGCACCTGCAGGAGGCAGGAGTAATACCCCCCCCCCCCCCACCGCATTTCTTCCTTTTAGTTTGCTTATTGCACAAATGAGGACAAATAATGAAAAAATATCGAAACTGGGTTCAGCATCACTACTTTCAAGGACAGTTTACTTCACTGTGGGTAGTTGGCCTGATATATGATGTCTCCAATTCAGGGGGCACCTTGTATCAGTCCAAACAATCCCTTATGGTGTCTGGTTGTAAGTCAACCTTATAGACAAGCTATCCTAAGGGTAGCATGGACTAAGCAGCCTTAAAGGCTTAACTCAAGAGGTCGTGTTAAGCAAGCTGTTTTACAAATCACAATCCTGTAATATCAAATGAAAGGACACCACACAAGTTATATAATATAAAAATATATGTATTTATTACTAGAATAATCCTCTATACTCTTTATGTGTCTAGAAGCACAAGCGTTTAAACAAAAGCACAGTTAAACATATCAAAGTTGCACAATTATGGATGAGGCTGGGGGGCCACGCAAACCATATATTAAAAAAGTGGTATAAGTATCACTAATCAAACAGTGGTCAGGCCTAGGGCCTGGGGAATCGGGACTAGCAATGCTGAAGTCCGGAAAAGCCCGCGGGAATCGGGTGCAGTGCTTAAAGCACACACATGCACCCATGCAAAGTCAATGGTGCGTAAAAGTTATCGAGTTACTGTTTTAAGAGTCTTGCAACTGACCTAGAAGGACAAAACTTTAGACTTACACACTAGAGGTGTATACAAGTACAGGAGCACCAGCGTTCATGAGTTACCTCACCCACAGGAAGCAGGTGCACAGGTGCAAAGTAGTGTCGGCTTTCGTCGTGTAGATCTATGGAGCCTGGAGATGAAGAAGCTGCAGGCGGCCAGAAGAGAAGTGTCCGGTGCGATCCAAGGGTGGATCGAAGATGAAGAGTACCTGAAAGCAGAGGGGACAGAGTCTGAGTCACTCAGCAGTGACCAGGGCAGAACCAGGAAGGATCCAGGCAATGTCGGGCGCAATCAGGTGGTTGTTGAGAAGCTTGTCTCCGCTGCCACGTGGACTCTGGGGCACCGAGGATGTCCAGGAGTGGATCACGAACTGTCCTACAAAGGCTCTCGTTGTCGGCAGTGTCAGCTTCCGGATTGGAGCAAACAAACCTTGGCAAGCGCAATCCACGCAGGATTCAAAGATCGCTTCTTACTCGGACCAGCAAGGTCAGAGCGGGTGCACCTTTTCAGGGGAGCAAGGGCCAGCCCAGAGAAACTGCATGGCAGGTCAAATTCAAAGGTTCGTCGGTACTGGGGCTACTAGCCAACGGGCAAGCAACCGGACCAACGCGTTGAGCCAAAAGATGGAGAAGGGCCCCACGCAGCACTCGGTAAGTGTAGAGGGGAGAACTTCAGCGCAGGAGTGGCTCAGGGCTGGGGCTTTACAAACTCTAATGCACAGCTTCGAGGGAGCCTCGGTAGCTGCACGGTCAGCCCCTTGTGGTCTTTCCAAGATTGCCGGCCCCACACTTCAGGTCGCATCCACAGGTCTCAGCTCTGCAGGGACTGTGGATCGGGCTGTTAGAAGGCAGGCACGCTGGGTCTTGTTGATCTCTGTCACTCGAGTTCCAGCGGGAATTGCAACAAAGCAAACGTCAAGGTGCTGGATGGTGCCTTTTTGCACAGGGTGGTCACTCCTTGACCACAAGGGAGATTCTTCAGTCTTCTACGTCGAGTAGGATGTTGAAGGTGCCAGAGTTTCATTTCATAAGTTTCAGTCAGGATAATCTGATGTGCATTGGCACTGCTCCCACTCTTATACCAATCTAGTGGGCTGGATTACCTGCTAGGTCCCTCCTATGGGTGGGACCCAGGAAGGGGGTGGTTACACCCCTTTCCCTTTGTCCAGGGTCACGCTGGGACTGGGGCTGGTGTGCCCCAGAACCGGTTAGACCGGATTATGCCAGGGGAAGCCTTGTGCGCCCCAGGCAGTGTCTAGTTTCTTTCAGCCTTCCCTGCCCCAATACACTATCTCCTGTCTGGGGAGGTGTAGCACCTCCCTGTAACAGGAAACCCTTTGTTCAGGCCTCCTCTGCCAAGTTTCGGTCAGCAGCAGGAGGTCAGACTTGTGTCGATGGCAGCAGCATCCATTTTGTGATGCTGAGGCTCTGGTTAGGATTAACCGCGTTTTAGTAAAGTAACATGTCTTCTCCCTCTAGAAGGGTGGAATGCTATCCCCGTCGCCAGGACTGGCGAGGGGATAGTATTCCAAATTGTATGACACCTTACACGACATGTTTTGATAAAGCCAAACCAAAGTTAGCACATAACCACAATTAATTATAATGCACTTAAGAGTATATGGTGTGGCATTATCCCGGAACAGCTTAGGGAATTGGTCCCGACAGCTGCAGACAGGCTCAGCTCATGCTAGAGCACCATTTCACATAAAACCACGCACTCTGCCTCCAGGATTGATAAGGCCTGCCATAGGAGTGACTCATAGGTTTATATGTGTCCAGATATAGGTTTAGATATAGGTATACTATATCTAAGCAAGGGGTGATTTCACCACCTTGCCCCAGCTGAGTGATCAGCCAGTTGTGTCAATTTAAGGACCAGCCAGGGGTGGCAAAAGATATGTTGCAGCCCCTGGTAGGCCTTGGATGCACCTATGCTCTTGACACCTATAGTGTACTGTATAGGGGCTGACAAGGTGTCCAGTACCAAATTGGTTATGTACCTATAGTACATGTAGTCCATTTTACAGAGAGAGCAGATAGCCTGCAGCCCTGATTAGCAGGGACCCAGGCCAACTAAGTTGAGAACCAGCTAAACACAAGGCAATAAATCAGGGGTAACCATAGTCAGGTGTCCACCTTCCTACATTCACTATACTCTTTCTCTGTCCCAACTTTGTCGCTAATATCCTCTCAGGCTGTTTCAAAAGTTTCTGTTCTTTCTTGGCAGAAGTTGTGCACTTGATGGAGCAATGACCCATGAAAAAGAGAGTTTCTCGGATGCAATCCTCTTATATAAACCCATAATGAAGTATTCATAACCTAATGTTATACTAATAGGCACCACATTTCACATATTTCATAGATAGGGGAAGCTTGCCTATGTTTTCTACTAACAAGTATCCCAAGTGTTTTTTGAAATGGCTGCAAACGCAGGAAAATCTACTGCTCATGCGTTAACTGCATGACGTCTTTATGCTTGGAGGTAAAACTTTGCTTCTGCCTAAATGCATCCAAAATGGCTGATTGGAAACTCACATGCTAAGCAGCTGCTTTGCTGAAACTCAATTGAGTTGTATATTAAACGCTAATGCATGAAGAGTCTTTATAAGTAAAGATTGGTGGTATAGAGTGAAATCATTTTACTTTCAAATTAATACTTTCTCTTTTTGACCTCTCTATTAGTTCGTATTTAGGCCTCTGAGTGATGCTAAAGCCAGCACTCCACGTGGTTCTTCACACGTGTGCAAAGGTGGCAAGTTCAAAACAGTGATGTAAAAGCTTGAAACTCATCCAGGGATATTCTCAGTACATACCCTGGGAATCAGCTGAACATCCTGACGAATCAATGGACAACTGAAATTTGTATACATTGTTGTTGATAAAGTTTGCAAATATGGGTGGGAAATAAAGCTTGGGAGAACAAATTAATGGGCGGGAACTTAAAACAATGAACTAAAGAAAATTATTAAAACTTAACATGGTGTGATGATCATCTGCTTAGCTTGTCCAATCAGAAGTAGGGATTTCATAAAGTTGAAACATTTAGGGGTGTTTCATGCCATTAGGAAAGTATAATTGAAGATCAAGTCAGTGAATATGAATCAGTCATATCTCTAAAGGATTTGCAGATAAAGGAATAAATAAGTGAAACCCACCAGAAGGCTTGTTCCCAGTTGTTCAAAAGAAATACGATTAGAATCATCTACAGGAATTAAAAGTGCCACAATAGTATCACCAGAAGAGTTAGAAAGGTGGGCCAGGGAATAGACAAACCGAATCAACAACTGAAGATTTTAGACATTTTCAAATTAAAGGTAGAATTGGAAGAAATGTTAGCTGGAAATGTAGGAATAGACAGGCAAAATATGTACAGTGAAAAAGAATTGTTGTTCATCTGCAGGAGTATAACTAGAAACATAAAAATATTCCATGAAAAATTGACAGAGCTTGCTTCTGAGATGGGAATTGAAATAGGGAGATCAAATGTATTACAGAAACCATACACTGCAGGTTTTACTGATAAAGACTTGGAAAACAGGAATGTGCCTGGAAGAAAACTACAGATTAAGGAATCAATGACAATTTGTAGAAATGGGGAGAATTGCACAGGTGGAAAACTAGGTGGGCAAAGAAAAAGGCGGAAGCACAGGCAAATTGGACCAAATCTGAATGTGTTAAGAGATTCAAAAAAGACAGAAAGATTATGCCCAATGAGAGAGGTACCAGGAAGTGGATATGTGCATGTTACACGGACCCGACAAGATATTTTGTCATTTACTAATGAATTCCCAAAAGTGAGAGAGAAGCCAGTTGAATGGTATAGACAAGTTGAAAGATTTGTGAAAGTCTCCAAAGTTTTGTTGAAGCATTAAGATGGTTTATTTGACATAGTAGTGCCTACAGATTTATGGACTGAATGTAAAATCACAGTCGATTGGCCTAGTGATAAATACCCAAGAGATGAGAAAAAGGGACCACCCTCAGAGGAGGTAATGAAGAAATATCACCAGGTAATCCCTTTCTTGAAAGGGAAAATGTCTCCAAATTAAACAGATTGCATAAAAATAGACAGAACAACTCAAGAAATAAATGAGACTGTACATGCTTATTATGAACGCCTGTTACATGTGCTCACGCAATATAGTGGATTTGAGAAAATTATAGATAAAGGAATGGGACATTTTGTGTATCAATTTGTATCTGGACTGAGACCTGAGATTTGTCAAATGATTGAGCACCATATGTTATGTTGGCAAGAAAAACCAATAGATGAGGCACTTAAATATGCAAAATACTGTGGAGATGAAATTGAAAAAAATAGACGGAAAAGTTAGAAGAAAAAGTAATGTGGGCACAAGTAAATTATCAGAACAACAGGAGATTAAATTAAATAATCAGACTAATGACCAATCAAAAGTATATGGACAAAATGAAAATAATGGGGAAATCCATAAGGGAAAATGAGTAGAGAGGAAGCAATAAGAAATTTCCTTATGGTGGATGCAAAAAATTGGGGCATTGGAAAAACAAGTGTAAAAATATTCATTATAATGAAGGCCCAAATCAAAATTTAAATCCACAGATGCAGAATGAGGTGATAATCAGTCAAATGCAACAGGTTGTTAATCAACAAAGTCAGTTACCACCTGCCACTATGCCAAATTTTGTGAACAGAGCAAAGTACAGTGTGGATGCTGTATTTCCAGGAGTAAGTGGTAAGATAAATTCTGTAAATTCACAATATCTGTTGCAGAACAGGATGATCAATGACGGTGCCTGAAGGGGAGGAAGGGGAGTGTGTACTTGGCGCTTCCTAACCGGTAGATCAATCAGGTCCATATATTGATGGGAAGGTAGAAGGAAAAGATTTTACCTTTTATTGGATACTGGTGCTACCTGCTCTACTGTAAGGACAGCAGACATCCCAAACCTACCCCTCTCGGGAGAAGCCATTCAAGTAGTAGGTGTTTCAAACAAACAGTTTAGAACTCCAATCACAGAACCCATGTAAGGTATGCATTGGTAATTTTAGGAAAATGCACAAATTTGTGGTGTGCGATTCTAGTCCAGTAAACTGACACTTATTGTAAGAGATGAATTGCACAAAATTATTGCACACCAGATGGTGTTGCGATTCAGACCCCTGGTGTTTATAAAATAATGTTAGCAAAACAGTGTAGAGAAGTAGATGAGATGTATTCAATGATGACAAAAGATGACTTACCTGATGAATTGAAATTAACAGTAAATCGAGAAGTGTGGGATTTCACTGGAAAAGAAATAGGGTTGATCGCAGATGTAGACCTTGTGAAGGTGACTGTAAAGGAAGGTGCTGTCTACCCAAACACGAGACAATACAAAATGAGCCTGAAAGTAATGCAGATGTCATGGCAGAAATAGAAAAAATGATTGAACAGGGCATTTTAACAGAAATAATGAGCAGTCCTTGTAATTCACCTATAACTGGCATTAAGAAACCTAACAGGAAATATCCGATAGTGCAGGAGTTGCGAAAAATATATAAAATTGTGGTGTCTTGATGTCCTGTAGTGCCAAATCCAGTGATCCTGCATCAAATACCATGGAATGCAGGATGGTTTACCGTAATTGATTTATGTCATGCGTTATTCTCCATCCCATTGCACCTGTTCATCCAGTATCTTTTTCCATTTAAATTTGAAAATTGTATTTTTGTATGGAATCAGGTTCCTCAAGGGTACAGAGAGCCCATCAATATTTAATCAGATATTGAAAAAGTGTTTAGAAACACTAGTAATGCCCAGGAATTCAGGTGCAATATATTCACGATTTGTTGGCTGCATCAAAGTCATAAGATAATTGTGTCATTGACTCCATTGCTTTAATAAATAATTTGGCTGATGGAGGACGCAAGGTGTCACCAGAAAAATTTAAATGTTGTCAGATCAGAGTTAAATATTTGGGACATCAATTAGAATGAGGAGCTAGAAGAGTGACACCTGAAAGAATAAAAATAATAAAACAAATGCAGTTACCGCAAACCCAGAGAGAAATCAGAATGTTTCTTGGCGTGGTAAGTTATTGTAGACAATGGATTGTAGGGTTTTCCTTATTTGCCAAACCACTAATACAAATGACAAGAAAGCAAACAAAGGACCCAATAGTCTGGTGTGATGAAAGCATGAAGGCTTTTGTGAGGTTGCAAAATTGTCTATATGAAGCACCTGCTCTTGGTATGCCAGATTATACCAAGGAATTTGCATTATTTTGTTGTGAACGAGAAAATTGTGCTTTGTCAGTACTAACTCAGCGATATGGTTTGATGCGACATCCAGTAGCATATTTTTCTGCTACTTTGGACCCTGTAGCCTCAGCATTACCTGGTTGCTTTAAAGCAGTAGCTGCTGCTTGCATGAGTCTGGAACAGAGTAAGTCTATAGTGATGGTACACCCCCTGAAAATGTATGTCCCACATTCAGTGGAAATTCTTATAACTTGAACAAGAACTCAAAATCTTACCCCAAGCTAAATGACTAAGTATGAAAGAATGCTTTTGGGAGCAGAAAATGTGACAGTAATTTGGTGTACAATTCTAAACCCATCTACCCTATTGCCTGATGTACATGGAGAAGAAGTGAGGCATGACGTTCAGCATGATTGCCTAGATGTTACTGAATATTGTACCAAACTTCGCCCAGACATACAGGAAGAGACTCTGAAAGAATGTGAGAATTCTTTTTTGTAGATGACTCATGCATGAGGCATGATGAAGGAGGATTTAGTGCTGCTTAAACTGTCTGTACATTGTCTAGAATAGTCAAAGCATCCTATTTACAAGGAGTCAAGTCTGCACAAATAGCCAAATTGAAAACTTTAATTAAAGCATGTAAATTTGGGAAAAATTGGAGAGTAACTATTTACACTGATAGTCAGTATGGTTACGGGGTTGTGCATGACTTTGGTCAACTCTGCATGCAAAGGGATTTCATGACTTCTTCAGGAACCCCTATTAAAAAAGGAAATTTTGTGAAAGAGCTTTTAGAAGCAATACAATTGCCAAAAGAAGTGGAAATGGTCAGGTGTGCTGCACATCAGTCAGGAGATGACTAAGTGACTGGTGGTAATCGATACGCTGACCAGGTTGCCCAGTACTGTGCCAAAACCAAAATGGCAGTAAACACAAAAATTGAAACAAGTGTAATCAGATTTCAACTTATGTTAATCTCAGCATTAGAAACATGGGATGAAGTAAGAGATTTACAGAATGAGATGGAAGTGACTGAAAAGGAAGGTTGGATTAAAACAGTATGTCACAGAAGAGCAGAAGATGATATCTGGATTTATACTGATGGTAGACCAGTCATGCCAGACTGCTTGCTCTCACAAATGGGCAGGATGTACCATGGAGATAGACACATAGGTAGAGATGCCATGATCAGACTCTATAGACAAAATTGATATAATCTGAAGATTAGGACTGTTGCAGAGAGTCTTTGCCAGAGATGTTTAATTTGTCAATATAACAATCGAAAGCGGGAAACAGCGGTCAGTTGGGGAAGAATTGGCAAGGCAGAAGGACCATTTGTAAGGTTACAGATTGATTTTATTCAGTTACCACCAAGTAGACGATTGAACTACATTCTTGTCATGGTATGTTTATTCTTCCGATGGGTGGAGGCATATTCTACTAGAAGAAATGACAGCATAACAGTTGCCAAATTACTGTTGAGAGAACTGATTCCACATTTCGGTTTTCCAGTAACTGTTGAATCAGATAGAGATCTCACTTTAATAACGAAATACGTTTTTTAAATGTGTGAAGCATTCAACATTGAACAAATATTGTACTGTTCTTACCATCCAGAGGCTTCTGGGGTGGTAAAACAATTGACTGGCACAATAAAATCAAGATTGGCAAAGGTGTGTGCATCTACATCACTGTGTTGGCCAGATGCACTACCTCTTCTTCTGATGGGACTCAGAAATAATACTGACAGAAACACAGGATTGAGTCCCCATGAAATACTCATGGGAAGAACAATGAGATTAGCCTTTATACCAGGACATAAAGTGTTAAGTATAACTGATGATCAGGTATTAGACTATTGTAAAGGATTGGCTGACCTGGTGCATTCTATCTCTCACCAGGTTGGAGAAGACGCAGATGCCAGGCAGCCAGATCAAGCACATGATCTCAATCCTGGAGACTGGGTGGTGGTGAAGAATCACACAGAGTGACGTGCCGAGCACCCAGTTGGGATACCCCTAAACAGGGCATACTGGTTACAACAACAGCAGTGAAATGAGCAGGTTTGCCTAACATGATACATGCCAGTCATACCAAGAAAGTACCAGCTCCTGAGGTAGAAAATTCACAACTGATACCAGCATTTGAGGGTGCTGAAGGTTGCGCAGCTGAAGAGTCTAGAATAACTGCTTCTGAAGTAGCTGATCAAGTACAACCAAGCACAAGTCAGGAGGATTGGATACCAGTGGTTGCGTACCTTTTGTGAATTTCAGAACAAGAATTAGAAGCAGACTAGAAAAGTAATAAACTAGAGAGGACCAGGCAGGTATAGAAGAACAAGCTCAGGAAATTGATTTTGAGATTGTTGGAGACTCGGAGCAGGAACAGATAAGGAAAGATAAATATACTCAGACAGAAGTAAACCAAAATATTCACAAATCTGAGGAGGGACTGATAGGATTAGAAGAACACGTTCAGGCTGGAAACAAACAAAGTGCAGTAAGACCTGAGCAGGACCAGTTAGGAAAAGAAGAAAAAGTTCAGGAAGAAGAAGAAAGGGTTGAAGCAAAACCTGAAAAGGATCAGATAGAAGAAGAACACGTTTAGGCGAATGGTGCCAAAAGAATAAGCCCTGAACCAGGACAGATAGAGAGGAACTCAGAAGACAAAGAAAATCAAATTGTCCCACAACTCAACAAAAATGAAAGAACTCTTGAAAGAAACGAGGACAGTGAAAGTACAGTACAAGGTAAAAGAGTAAAAAAAGTTGATAACTGGCCTAGTTATGTCAAAAGATAAAGATATCACCTAAAGACAATAGATTAAGAACCTGAACAGGTGAATGAAGTTACTATTCAGTCAGGACAATCAATTGAGAAACACAGGTGAAGAAGTCAAAGACTAAAAATACTGAATATTAAATTCAAAGGTCTGAGTGGTCCTATTTGATTCATTGTTAAGGAATAAGGCTGCGTATCTGAAGTGGGATCTACCTAGGTCCCCCGTGTGTTTGTTTATATTGCAACGCGCAATTTTGCGAAACGCAGATCCTGTTTGAGTGCCTACATATGGTTTAAAACAGTAAAGCACGGTTGACACAAGGAGTACATGGAGTGCATCTCACCACCACTAATGTTCATAGCTTGATATATTATTGGCAAAAGAGGGTGGAGTCTGTAAAATGCTGAAAGCGCACCATTGTTGCACTTATATTCGGTATAAAAGTGTAGAAATTGGAGGGTATGTTAAAAATATTGCAAAATGGAAGAAGATTTGAAACCAGTGGAAGTTGATAATGTATGGAAGAAATTAACAAATAGCCTAACATGAATAGGGTCTTGGTTTGCTAACATAGGCAAAGGAGTTGTAGCTCAAATAGTAGAATCTATACTTGGAATAACAATAATAGCTCTAGTAATAATTATATGGTGCAAATGTTGCAGATAGAGAAGAAGTACAAAGTAAATAAACCAAGAAAGGAAAGGAAATATGAAGAAATCAAACTTGAAGAAATAAAGGGAGAATTGTACAAGATGATGAAAAACATAAAAGATGAAGTTAAAGTGGAAATTGAAAAGAATTGAATGCTAAAGTTGGCTTCCGGTTGGATATAAGTAGTTTATGATGGCATAATGCCATCAGAGAGGAGATTGATGGAGCATGGACTAGTGAAAAAGAGACTCACTTGGAGCAATCCTCTCATATAAACCCGTAACGAAGTATTCATAATGTAATGTTATACTAAAATGCACCACATTTCACATATTTCATAAATAGGGGAAGCTTTACTATGTGTTCTACTAACAAGTAACCCGAGTGTGTTTTAAAATGACTGCAAACACGTGAAAATCTACTGCGCATGCGTTAACTGCATGACGTCTTTACGCTTGGAGGGAAAACTTTGATTCTGTGCAAATGCATCCAAAATGGCCGCTTGGAAACTCACATGCTAAGCATCTGCTTTGCTGAAACTAAATTGAGTTGTATATTAAAGGTAACTGCATGAAGAGTCTATAAGTAAATGGGATTAGAGTAGAGATAGGTGATATACAGTGAAATAATTTTACTTTGAAATTAATACTTTCTCTTTTTGACCCTCTATTAGTTTGTATTTGGGCCTCTGAGTGATGCTAAAGCCAGCACCCCATGTTGTTCTTCAAGCGCGCAAAGGTGGCAAGTTCGAGACAGTGATGTAAAAGCTTGAAGCTTGTCCAAGGACGTTCTCAGTACATGCCCTGGGAACCAGCTGAACATCCTAACGAATCAATGGACAGCTGAAATTTGTATACATTGTTGTTGATAAAGTTTGCAAATATGGGTGGGAAATAAAGCTTGGGAGAACAAATTAATGGGCGGGAACTTAAAACAATGAACTAAAGAAAAATAATAAAACTTAGCATGGCACGATGATCATCCTCTTAGCTTGTCCAATCAGAAGTAGGGATTTCATAAAGTTGAAACATTTAGGGGTGGTTCTTGCCATTAGGAAAGTATAATTGAGGTAGTTTAGATAAAGCAGTATTGGTAGTCGTGTCAAGAACGTTGAGAGACCAATATGCTGTCCGAATGCTGATCGAATACCTGAAGAAGCAGACTTAGAATTTCAGAACAAAATAATTTAGAAGAAAATTGTGGAAGACTCGAGGAGGTGATAGAATTAGAAGAAGATTGTGGAAGACTCAAGGAGGTATTAGAATAATTGGGAGAAGATTGCGGAAGACTCAAGGAGGAAGTTAGTGTCAGAGAGGGGTGAGACGCAAGCGTCGAATCCAGAGGAGATCTTCTATCCTGTCCTGAATACTGTCCTGAAGTCCCTGTCACCTCTTCTTTCCCAGAGGACCCATTAAACTCAGAAGGGTCTGATTTTCACTCCATCCTAGCTAAATATATCTTTGTGTATTGTGTCAATGTACTTCTCTCTCTATCCTCTTTTCCTGAGCTACAGTTGCTATGTTGATCTCATAGAAATAGAATACTAAATTTTGGTAAAGATCTTACTTCCTCAGAAAGACGGAGTTAACACTGTAATTTGTTTTGCTCATATGATAATTAGATAACCATTTAAAATGTTCTTGAGTCTGTGGTTATTTAAAAATATAAGAGGTAAATGAACCTATGTCATATCACCAATTACTATTCCAACTAAATAGGTCCATTGACTAAAAGAAAGGCTTTATGATCAGTGAAAGATTCGAGAAATGATAGGTAGCTGATATATATTAAAGCATTGACCCCCAGCAGTGTTAACCAGGCTATATGAGTTAATATGTATAGGGGCCCAGATTAATGTGTGGTGATAGGTTTGCACAGGTAGGTAGCAAGCTGGATCACACTTACCAAGCCAACACTACCCTTTGCATAAACTATTCCTCTAATGTGCCTTTCCATTCAGTCAGGATGGATATGCTTTGGACAGATGTGGTCATAAATCAAATCAGACCTGTTGACACGGGAAGTATTTTAGCTAAAGGCAAATTACTAAACTTCTCATTGTTTATAATAGTTTAAAATCTTCCCTCAGAGCAGTTCCTCATCTGTTCATGTATTAAAAAGGTACTGCAAGATCTGTTTCAACTTCACACACTTGAACTTACTGCACAGGAAGTTTATCAGATGCTTTACACTATAGGGAAAAGAGGCAAATTGATTAAGTGTTTTTATAGGGCCTTTTTGAAGATTTGTGACCAGTCCAGGTTACGAGTAAGATTTAGCAAAGCCAATTCATGACACCAAGTAGCATAAAATACTGGATCATAACCGCAGGGCTTCACAAAGTGCCCAGTGTCGATATATTCCATTCAACATCCTGAATTGAACCCACTTAATACCCAACCGATGTAAGTGACCAGATGCCAGCCTTCTGAATATGCCCTGGTCCTGTCATCCTATTGCCTCATACTGGGCCACTATTATCAAAATATTAACAATCACAACATGTCGTACACTGGAAAATTACCTAGAATTAGATATGTTAGGCGTATTACCTTGTTCTAAACTAAAGAGAGCCTCCACTAAATTTATAGTTCTTGCTTTTCTCCTAGCAAACCTTAATATTATGATTTATAGGAAATATGTACCTTCTCCATCTACTGGGACATAGAGAAAGGTATTGCTTTGTTGGTTTAAATTTGAAAGTACATTGTTACATAGGGAGGAGCAGGCCAGACTGGGGAAATATTTTACTGCTCAGACTAGTGATGCTTTGGTAAAGGAATTTAAGACCTGCAGTAAGATGACACTCATTCACCCTGAACCTTCACTCTGACCCACTTTCACTGCTTTTTTGCTTGTATTTACTTCCCATGATATGATTCCAATTTCCAATAAATATTGGACACCTACCCCACGTTTTTGCTAGGGTAACTGCCTAACCCCCCTTCCTTTCTTTAAATTTACAAGACACCTTTGATTAGTTTAATGGTTCTTTGTTTGTGGTGCTCTTGGCCTCAGTGTGGTGGATGGGATAGGGTGAGTTGTTTTGGGATGTTGGTTTTCTGTATTACGTAAATGGTGCTGACTGCTCAAATAATTGATAGTGCGATGTTAAACCTCACTAACTCAAAAAGGTGGATTTTCTTTCAGGGGAAAGAAACCACCCAGAAGGGAAGGGAGACCTTATAAACAGTTAAGGAAGATTCTGATGCGTTCTCCCGGATTGTGATCTTCAAACTACCCGTCTGCCAATGAAAAAGAAGCCCACAGAACCAAAATAAGGTTATTGAGTGTCTTGAGATTCCGGGGAGGAAAAAGCTTTTCCTGTTTATATACAACCCTCACTCACTCTAGTAATGGCATATTTCATCATTGGTTTCATTATGATCACACTCACACCCAGTCAACAGATCTGGGTTTATTACATCACCGTTCTTTAGCCCACTCTGCCACCCCAGTTCAGACATGCCCATATGCAAATCAGTCTGGCCCTGTGCTTCATGGGAACAGTCCAGCCCGAACTGCCAAGCCATGCCTTCCCTGGACCGGATTCAAGCTTCATAGGACCGGTTTCTGGCATTACATACATATCTTTGACTGGGTGTGAGTGTTTGATTGGTTCAGATGCTCCGTCCATCACCACCCCCTTTTGTACCGCTTTGTTCGCCATAAGTTGGCAGGGTATGCTCAGACGTGAGTCCCTTGCTCACTTTGCCACTGGATTCAAGCAAGCCGGGCTGAAGACGGCTGAAATGCCAGAAACCGGTCCTCGGAAGCTTGTTGATGGATTAAACCCAGATCTGTTGACTGGGTGTGAGTGTTTGATTGGTTCAGATGCTCCGTCCATTACCACCCCCTTTTGTACCGCTTTTTTATTTAGTGGCAGGGGGTTAATATGAAAAATTACTCATCTATGCCCAGGTATCCTTTTATGCACGGGGTGGATGGGCACTACTTAAATAATGACATTAATGATAATTATGGGGCGGAGCAATCAAGAAGGACAATCGTCCTATGACCCTAAGCTTGTCAACATGTTTCTATCCTATTCTTACTGCCAAAGTTGGTCCCGGGCATTCATTAGGACAGAAAGAAATGTGTTATGATCTACTGTTTGCCTTTCTCCATGCCTATGTATCTCTTCCCTACTGCTCAGCCAGAATGAGCGTTGGCGTGCTTGGAGATGTCTGGAATGTTGGATGTTTGATTATGTCATGGAATGCATGGGTGCCTGGGGAGGTTGAGAGTGTCAGTTGGAGTGTGCAGGATGAGCAGCAAGGAGGCTGTTCCTGGTGGGGCATCACCTGGACTTTACATCTTCCTGTAATTTATCTGAAGCTGTTGTCTTTTGAACAAACCTACAACATACCTATACATGACCTGGCTACTGAAGATCTTTTATTTACAACAAAAATGTCACTGTCCGGGTACAATTCTATGCCTTTACAAACAAAAATGGCATCCACATGTATTTACATGTGTCAGGGAAGGCTACTTGCCTGTCCAGAAACTGGCTCGAAAGTACCAGAAACACCAAACCTGTGGACAAAGACAAATACAATGGTATTTAGTCACAACACGATAGATATAAAAAGCATGCTATATGTAGGATTTCGTATATATTATTCATATCAAACCATTTTGTAATAAAAAGGCGAATGTCTATTTTTGTGAACTGTAAGACTGACAAAAGATCAAAGTGAAAACATGCTATTGTTATACTGTAAACTAAGTGGTCACAGCAAACCATGCATCTGTTATAAAAGGTGTGTGACGCAATAGGGAGGCTGATGTCATAAAAACGAAATGGACATGCACATATGTTCGGTAATTATATACTACTCACCCGTACGGGGTGTATTAATAAAGCCCCATGGGGTGCGGAAGCTGGTTTAGCCCTGTAGTCAAACACTAAGGTCCACAGCTTTAACATGTCATTCATAAAATGAAAATAGTAAGACAAACACACAAGTTCTGTTAGCGAGCCCACTGTCTGCATTTAGTCATGCGTGCTGTGGTGAGAAAGAAGTTGCCGAGGTCTTTCTAGATTAAACAATTACCAAAGGTCATATGAGATATAGGTTAGAACATTTTAAAAAGTTTTTAATCTCCTGGTGTACAGGATGGGAAACCCTTCAACATGGCTGTATCATCGTCAGCATGAGATTCCAAATACTCACCATTCCAAGTGTCCCGAAACCACCATGTACCTACTTGGTACCGCTGTACAAGAAAACTGCATCAGGGGAGTACTTTTATCGTTGCATCATGCTCACATCGGCAGACAACCAGGTTCACTTGTAGGCGATACTCACGGAGTCCTGGGTGGGATGGGCTATGCACCCTGACAGACTGATGGGACTTGTAGTCCCTCATCACATGCAGCACAGAGAGCCTGTCATTAATACCGTATTTACAATGGAAGGCGTGTGTTGTGCTTTGAGGACATGCTGATTGAGTGAGAGAATATCTGTTATGTCGCATGCTGCACTATGAGCAATCCACATTACAGTTCCACTATGAGGTGCGTCCTGCACCATGAACACAATGAAATACTGAGGCATAGTCCTGAGTCGGATGGGAAATAATACAGGAAGCAAGAGGAGGACTTCAGAGCTCCCATATGTACAGAGATAAACTTGAAAGACATGCTATCTAAAGACTAAACAAGCTGTAGTGTGTCTTTCAAGGTGACTGAAAGTTGACACTTATGGGCTTAATAGCAATGCTTGAAAAATACAGGCACCTACTTCATGTAGATATGTGCCCGTCCATAGCCTCAAAACAACATTTTAGTCAATTAATGCATACCATATGGGATATAGGAGTAAGCGAGTTCAGTGTGGACATGTATATCATTATATAAGTGTTGTCCTCTGTCAGATGTCAATGCCTAGGCTACCTCAATGTATAGGGGGCAGAGCCTGCGTTTTGTGGAAATCTGCTGACAACTGTCCAGTGGCTCTCGATAGTAAGGAGGGTTTGTTAGGAGTTGAGTTGGTGCCATGGGATGTCATCGTTGAGACCCACTTTGTTAGTTGGCATCTTTTAGACCCATCTTTGTGTTTTTTGTTTTAGATGGATGTGGGTCGTCCTTGTGGGGTGTGTTACTCAATTCAATTATCATCCAGTGTAGGTCACTGTCAACATATTTTTTCCCTAGATAGTGAGCAGTGAGTCTTGTGGATGATCTTTTGCAAAGATTAGTGCTCCTATGCGTACAGATTCTGATCTTGATTTTTCTGGACGTCATGCACACATATCGTAATCTGCAGGGGCACACTCTCAGGTGCACCACGTTGTCACTGGTACAGTTTACTTGGGCCCTTTGCCCCCAAAGTGTCCCGAGGGCCAGGTCCAGGGTCTTTGAGTGCCACATGGTTAATGTCGCATGACCGGGGCAGGCCCACAATGTGTCCTGTCACTCGGTAATGATATTCATGGTTTTAGTATGGCCAAGCTTATCCTTCATACTTTTGTTCCTCTTAAAGGAAAATAGCGGTTTTGCAAAACTTAATTGGTTAGATGTTAGGATCCTCTAATTCGTGTTATTAATCCTTCCGACCTCGTTGATGACATGCACAAACGCAAAAAAGCAAAAAAATGACTGTATGTAGATCTGGGGAGATGTACATGTTCATCCCTGAACCCATCCATAGCCTGGAGACTCCATTCATGGGAGACCCTGATATTTCACAGAAACACTCTTTGAGCGGAGGCCTGCTCATTTATTTGTTAGTAGTCTGAGTGTGCGTGAGGACCCTTCCTTTATTCAAGCGCCCCACATTGAACTGTTTCTCGCCACATGTCAGAATTCTGCTTTTAGCTCAAATTGCACATATTAGAGCACCAGGTATTGATGAGTTCTGGATGGTTGCTCTACAAGAAGGGAACCTTACGTTGTATAGCACACGTCCTGAGTTCACATATTTTCAGGCTCTCTCATATGTGCTAATGAAGAAATTAGCATATAAGAGAGCCTTGAAATATGTGAGCTCAAGATGTGCTCGGTAAAAATAGGAAACACTAGGCAAATACTATAATGTTGCAATTTGACCTTCTAATCTAGGCCAAATAATATGGGGTATGCATTATAACACTTTTGCTTTTAGATGCAGTAATGACATTCTTTGCAGGACGTGTTACAGAAATTCATCACAGAGATAATGCTTGAAATTGCACCAACATAAACAAAGTTTTATGAAATGTATTGGGGGAGAACCCCCCCCCCCCCCCCCCCCCGAAACTAAAAAAAAAATCAAGGTCCTTCGCTTTGGTTACTTACATAGCTATGTTTGTCATTTGATCCTATACCCCACTCTACCCCATCACTTTTAAATTTTGCCTTCCACCCATGTTTCCCACATCCTTCATGTAAGCTTTTGCGGGCACTGCAGGCAAGCAGGCACCCTTACTCATCATTGTCAATGCCTCTATCACTCAAACTCATCTTTCCAGAAGCTCTAAAGTCAGACCAGATCCTGACACTCCTAAATAAACTTGCACTGAACCTAAATGAACCTAAGTGATCTCCCCATTACTGGCTCATCACTCACTTGCCATGCATCAGCAAGACACTTGGAAAGTCTATCTTTAATTCCAAGATCACATCAATGCTAACCATCTTGTCCACAACTACAAGTCTGGCGTCAGATCAAGCTTCAGCATGTAGGCTGCTACCTCACAAAGATAATGCCCTCGGGGTACTCTACTCACAGATAACAGCATCCAAATTCACCAATATGCTGATGATATACAACTCTACTTGGAATTCTCCTCTGCTTTAGCCTTTAATGCCCAAACTCTGACTGCATGTCATCCAATGCTGGATGTCCAGTACCTACCTAAATCTCAACCCAATCAAGACAGAATTCCTATTATTTGCCAATAACAACTAACAAAAACAGTACAAATCTGGCTCAGTAACACAATCCTTCACAGCTTTAAACCCAAGCTTTTACTGAATTCCAAGTCACTTGAATTCATTCTGGATGGACACCAACCTCATGCTAAAGAAACACATTGCCATAACACACAAAGACGGCCTGTTACCAGCTCCCTCTTCCAAAGAAAGTGAAACTGTCCAGAAAGCAACCTCACAATTGCTCTTCAAGCATTTGTATTCTCATGTCTGGATGGAAATAAAGCCAAGCTTCATGGCTTTTAAAACTATACACTCCAGGGCCTGAAGAAATGTGATAGCATCACCTCCATCCTGATAGAAATTCAATGGTTCCCATTCAAGTCCCTCACCATCTTCAAAACCAGCCGGATCGTCTACAAAGCCATAGCAACCTGCACTGCCACTTATTTTGCATACAAGCTTGAATTCATTCTGGGTGGACACCAACCTCATGCTAAAGAAATACATTGCCATAACACACAAAGACGGCCTGTTACCAGCTCCCTCTTCTAAAGAAAGTGAAACTGTCCAGAAAGCAACCTCACAATTGCTCTTCAAGCATTTGTATTCTCATGTCTGGATGGAAATAAATCCAAGCTTCATGGCCTTTAAAACTATACACTCCAGGGCCTGAAGAAATGTGATAGCATCACCTCCATCCTGATAGAAATTCAATGGTTCCCATTCAAGTCCCTCACCATCTTCAAAACCAGCTGGATCGTCTACAAAGCCATAGCAACCTGCACTGCCACTTATTTTGCATACAAGCTCACCATCTCTGGTGGTTCCCAGCACATTTGCAGCCAGGGCACTATCTGACTGCAAATGAAGAAGTTTGAAGCCTTTTGCATCTATTCCAACAAGGTCTGGAACAACATCTCCGTATTTTTCAAGGTTGCCCCAATGCTACTCACCTCTTTATAAAACAGTATGTCACAATATATTAACTATCCACAATCAAGCCAAGTCAAGTCATAAGCTTTTATTCGATTTGAAAATACAAATCACACAAGCATAGACATATAAACAATTCATTGCATACGATTAATCTAAAAACATAGTGACTCAAATGATCTCAGAGATAATTCATAAAGAAAGGTAACATATACTAGTCATACACTGGGCAACAATACATGATTAAAAAATATAATATAGAGTAAAAAGCTAAAAGCTAAAAAGGGTCATGTATGTACAGACAGGAATAAAGATGATTATCACACAAAATACTTTTCCTGGCAGCTGTACATTTGAGCATTGTTTCAATAGGGCTAGAGCAAAATACAGTGCAAAAAGGAAAGGTAGTGGGACCATACATTTACAGACAATGGGCATAACGCGAGATTAAATACGATATGCTGTTAAAAAGGAGAATATGTACAGACAGGAGTGTATATAATTATGGCAGCACTATACACTTCCTTGCAGCTGTACATTTCAGGATAAAAGTGGCAACAAAAAAACAAATATCCACATTCTCTAGGGAAGATAATAACTCTAGAGCACTCTTAAAAGATCAAATATTGTATTTTATAAAGATAGGTTTAAGATACCTTATTCTTAAAAAGTGATAGAATTTACAGAAAAGTAAAAAATGACAGCAGCTTTGGCGTGAGGTGTTGTCGCATGGACAGAGAGTCTCAGATCTTAATTTCTGTACTGGGAAGGCGACAAGATGATGTGCAATACCCAACCTAACTCGGGTTAGTACAAACTGATGAGAGGGTCGAGAGACATTGGAAAGGTAGGCTTGAAACCCCGGAGTTAAATGTAATTCTTTATAAAACTTCACGGTGGCTAACTTGCCATACACCTTATCTCGCCCTTTCTTTTTGAAGTTTAAAAATGTTTGTTTGATTTCTTTTTTGGGGATTGCAACCGCCAGTTCGGGGTCCAGGAGAACATCAATTTCGAATAGGGTTTTATACCAGTAGTGAATGTATTTCAGCCACTCAATACGAAGTGAGTAATCCAGGCCTATACAGTCAAGAATAATTTCTTGAGTGAATCGAGTTTCTGTCTTAGCCCAAATAGAACGCCACAATAAGAGTGGCCGAACGGCTGCTAAGTCAGAAATGAACTCGATCCCCACCTCATCATGGATTAGTTGGACAGAGGCGGAGGGGGGGAGACATAACAGTCTTTTAAAAAACTTATTTTCATCCTTTTGAAGCGATGGACCCTCAGTGTGACCCCACACACCTGCCCCGTACAATGCAGAGGAAACACAACGTATGTTATATATGTTAATCATATCTAAAATACTTCTCGATCCAAGCTTGGATGCAAAGCGGAAGATAGTACTAGTGGTTCGCAACATTTTCATCCTGATATTATCAAACTCGGGTATCCATGACCCGTCATTGGCGTAGGTAATTCCCAGATAGCAAAATGATTTTACCTGTGTCATCTTGTCGCTATCTAAGAAAAAGCTGGACTTCAGTTTGTTAGTGGACTGCCCACACTGCATTACATACGTCTTAGATTTATTCACGCAGATTTTGGATAAACAGCATAAATCTGTCAATTAATCGCTGTAAACCAATCTGAGTAGGAGATAAAAGAACAGCGTAGTCCGCATATAGTAATATTGGGACGGGTTTTCCTCCGATCAAGGGGGCATTTGCTGGGGTATCAACCAAGATACGATCAATATAATTAATAAAAAGGGAAAATAAAAGGGGGGCCAACACGCATCCCTGGCGAATGCCCCGTGAGACTTTGAGAAACGGCGTACATTCGCCTAGGGTGCCATAACGAACTTTACAGGAAAGTCTCTCGTAGAGCCTGGCCAAAAAATGAACTATTTCCTTTGGTGCCCCTGACTCAAGTAAAACCTTCCAAAGAATGGCATGATCAACTAAATCAAACGCTCTGCTCAAGTCAGCAAAACAGAAAAAAAAGATTGCCCTTTTTTGCTACAGTATATTTCTTTTAAATAAGGTCCAAATTTACACATTGCTCCAGGGTGCCCATACCTTTCCTGAAGCCGTATTGCACTTTTGTTAAAATATTCATATCTGTAGCCCAGGTTTCTAATCTTTTGAGCAGAATTCTGCTCATGACCTTTACTGAGGCGTCCAACAAAGAAATCGGACGGTAATTTGAAGCCTCAGATTTACTCCCTTTTTTAAATAGGGGGATAATAACTGATTGTCCCCAGGAGGGAGGGATATTACCTTCTACTGCGCAGTTAAAAGTCCTCACCAGGATAGGAACTCACAGGTTAGGTTCAGCTTTTAGTAGATCAATGGGGACCCCATCGGGGCCCAGGGCCTTCCCCCCCTTGCTATTAGAAAGCCCTTCGTGTCCTTCTTCCAGGGGTTTTTCCAGGGGTTAGGGTATCCAGGAGGAGGGTTCAGTAGCTGGTGAAGTTAGGGGTATCCCATCAGGGTTAAAAATATTAGTAAAGTGGATAATCCACTCCTCACAAGCAACATAAGAAGTTATTTCTGGGATTCCTTCAGTGTTAAGAAAGTGACTATTAATTGTTTCCCAGTAAAGTTTGCAGTTTTTGGTCTCTGCTGCTTCCTTCAACTTGTCCCATGCTTCACTTTGTAAACCCTTTTTTCTGTTAGAAATTGCCAACTTATAATTAACCCTTAATTGTTTTATTCTATTGCTGTCTCGGGGTTTAATGCCTAGGGCTTTCTTCAATTCCCGTAGAGGATTTGTCAAACCAGCCTAATTTTACAACTCTTTTAGCTGAAGGTTTCCTGGTAAAAATAGCATCAATGATAGTATTAAGCCTGATAAATTGTGATAACAGGAAGTCAGGATCAATAACATTTTTTAGGCAATAACTGATTTCGGTTTTGCAACTGTCTATAACCTCCCTTTGTTTAGCCATGGAGTTGGTTCCTGTCCATTTAATCCTCGGACCGTTAGGTCTAATCGGGGCTATGTCAGTGGAACAGGTTTCTCCAGTCACTATATATGCTCCCCGTCCCGGTAGGGTAACACAGATGCTATTATGATCACTTAGACTTTCCTCTCTAATACATAGATTTAGGAAGTCCCCGTTGCTGGAATACAAGATATGATCAATAAAAGTCCCAGCATCCCTCCCTGTGAAGGTGGGGCAAATAACATTCAAACTGTTTTTATTACAATTTAACAGGTTTAAATCTAGTTTAGTTAACAGTTTATTTAGAATGGAGCCATAATGGCAATGTGGGAAATGAAGAAAATCCTCACTTTCATCCACACCCCCCCTGGGATTGACCGTCTCTGTACCAAAACCACATGGATTCCCTTTTGATAAATGGCAAGGCTGTAGATTAAAATCCCCTGCCCATAGGATATCAGCCTTTCTATTTGAGATGCCCAAGACCTTTACAATTTCCTTTTCCAAAGGGAATAAAATATTCCCTCTGGTTACATCAAAGATATTATTATAAAAGTTGACAAGGACCAAATCGTTTCCCTTACCACATTCAACCCTTACTACCTGACTGTGAGTACCCACGTTTGTGCTGCTTTTGACTTTGTAATTACACAACTTGTTGGACAATAGTATCAGAAGGCCCCCCTTAGCCCTACCTGATCTGGATTTGGTGGCATTAAGGCAATAAGATGAATACCCCTCTATATTTATTTACTCTTGACACCAGGTTTCTTGGAGGAGGATTATATCAAATCCTTCCCCTATAAAACTAGGCCAGAAGGGGGTGTCCAGTTTCCCTGCAATTCCGGCAATGTTCCAGGAGATAAGGGTAAGGCCAGCGTGCTCGATTGAACCATTAGCAACAGACTCTGACTGAGAGGCCTGAGCTATAAGCAGGGTTTCTGCCTTGGCACTCTCACATGGGACAATCTTCAGGACACAGGGATCCACACACGCTTCTTCAATGATGCATGAAACATCACTTTGAAGGTGCCCAGCTACAGGACTACAAGTAGGAGTCTGGATGTTATTGGGATAGGGTTTGGGGGGGGGGTGATTTGTGAGGGGCTACCTTCCTGTGCAGAGATCTTCCGTAT
This sequence comes from Lissotriton vulgaris, assembly GCF_964263255.1. Lineage (NCBI taxonomy): Eukaryota > Metazoa > Chordata > Amphibia > Caudata > Salamandridae > Lissotriton > Lissotriton vulgaris. The sequence goes on from NC_141693.1 coordinate 592,280,381, forward strand.
GACAGCATGTCCTCTGGGTGGTACGCAATCAATAGTAGGGACTGCTCGTTCACTGACGTGGACATGTTGCATACATGGATCCATCCCTAACTGGCTATTGTCAGACTAATTTAATGATGGTAATGCATAATGTCAATCAACCATCTCGAGGCAATCAAATCTGTTAATGGTATGAATGCCTTGCCACCCATCGCCCAAATGTTGTCCTCTATTGGAGTACCAGGGGCGAGGTACCCACTCCCTACTCCTGTTCTTCTGGGTCAGCCACGGGCCTCCAAAGTTCCAGGGAGGTTCAGGGGGTATAACCCAATTAGGTGGTGGTATTGGGTGATGATAATTGAATGTGGGGGGTAGAAAAAGGAGAGTCAATGGGTGTCAATTCCCCCTCTCTTCTCCAGGTCTGGCCATGAACAGATGTGATTCACGGTGGACGCATCCTGCAATGTAATGATGACGCAATCCCCCTGAATACTCTTAGGGCTCGTCCCTACCCACGGTACTCTACGTACAGATGATATCCTACTGGTGTTTGGAGGCTGTAATGGCCTATTAATACTGAGCCATTGGAGGATTTTATTCAAAAGAGACCAGGGAGGTTCATCTGTTCCTGCTGTGAGTTCAGGTACTCCTGTTAAAATCACTGTAAATGGGGATACCTCAGGTGCTAGATGAACTGGGCGTTTGGGTCTAGATCTATTTTTGCCTTCTGGGGGTTGGGTTTGGGTTTTTGGAGGCATGGGGAGTTTAGTTTTAGGTGGCTCTGAAGACACATTGGCCGTGGTATGATTGACAGCTGTTGCTGGGGCCGGTGGAGGGGGAACAGAGGAAATCTGCTGGCTAGTTACAGATGACTGAGCTGGAGATTTTACTTTAGGCTTAGATTTAGCACAATTTTTTGAAACTGGCGGTATAGGTGTTGAAGGCTCTATTGTTTTAGAGTGGGCCTTTTTCGTAACAGGCGGTCTATCCGAGTTAGATTGTAGACCCCCAGAATTGACCGCTGTCGATACCCCACCAGGTTTATTAATTACCTCCCTAGTCTGGTTGGGTAATTTAACGAGGAGTGTGGCAAGTTGCTTTTCTATTGCCATAATGCTCCGTTCCAACGGTTGGAGATGGTATTTTAATAAATCCCTAAATCTAGCAAAGAGCTGCGATGAGTCACAAGCAGTCAAACTGACACCACCCTCTTGATCATTGTCCAATAATGGACATTGTAAATTTGATGAAGGGGGTGGTGCAGAGTTATTACCAGAGAGCGCGTTATTAATAGGTGCCATGATGGGCCCTTTCTTTTTGTTGTTTTTGGGACGCTGTCTGGTGTTATTACCCTTATTCCGGTGTTCTGGCTGCTTTGGGACAGCACCTTCTCTCACCCCCTTGAGCTGGGTTGTTTGTACAGAATCTTCAGTCAGAATCAGCTCAAGGTTCGGAGTAGTCTCAAGGCTCCCTATCGAATCCAATACCAACGACAAGTTGGTAGCTGACAAATCCACAGCATTTGGAATGGAGTGAACTTGAGCTGTTGCATCAGATTGTATTAAGATAGGTATAGGAGAAGCTGATGGAAGCGGGGTTAGTGCCGCAGCTATGAGGCACATTGAAGATCTCCTGGCTATCGCAAGGTCCTGGGATACCCTGCGTTCTAATAAGGAAATGTTTTCGTTGATAGCCTCAGTAGTTGTTAAAAGTTGTTAAAATAAACTAAACAAGGCAGTTTTAAGTGCAGTCTTGCTTCTGGAGCCCCTTGTCGAAGTCATTGTCATAAAGTTCAATTATCAATAGTCAATACCTTTAACAGATGTGGGAAGCGTCTGGATAGTAGGAACCAAGGGGGGTGGCCCAGCCCAGCCTGGATCAGTCTGAAACGGACTGAAACGGGCCCGCCCTTGGCCCGGGCTTCGCCCGGCGTCCCGCGAGGGAGGGAACGCGCTACTTTTATGCGCCTCCTGGCGCTCCGTGGTGATGTGTGGCGCTGTGCCTGTTGGGGGATGTAGTTTCCCAGACCCCGCTCTCCACTTGGCGGCAGTTTCCCTAAGCCAGCGGGAGTCGTGCGGCGGGAGGCGGGTCTTCCCTTGAAGCGGTTTGGCTGTTCCTGGAGTATTGAAGCTCCTGGCAGTACACAGGTTAGTCAGCTGGGCAAATACAAAGTAAAGGTTTCCCCCTCTCTGCAGGGAACACGCTACTTTTTTGCGCCTCCTGGCGCTCCGTGGTGATGTGTGGCGCTGTGCCTGTTGGGGGATGTAGTTTCCCAGACCCCGCTCTCCACTTGGCGGCAGTTTCCCTAAGCCAGCGGGAGTCGTGCGGCGGGAGGCGGGTCTTCCCTTGAAGCGGTTTGGCTGTTCCTGGAGTATTGAAGCTCCTGGCAGTACACAGGTTAGTCAGCTGGGCAAATACAAAGTAAAGGTTTCCCCCTCTCTGCAGGGAACACGCTACTTTTTTGCGCCTCCTGGCGCTCCGTGGTGATGTGTGGCGCTGTGCCTGTTGGGGGATGTAGTTCCCCAGACCCCGCTCTCCACTCGGCAGCAGTCTCCCTAAGCCAGCGGGAGTCGTGCGGCTGGAGGCGGGTCTTCCCTTGAAGCGGTTCGGCTGTTCCTGGAGTATTGAAGCTCCTGGCAGTACACAGGTTAGTCAGCTGGGAAAATACAAAGTAAAGGTTTCCCAAGCCAAGCCATTTCTCCTATCGCTTGTTGACTTTATGCTTGTCTTTGGCTTGTACAGGTCTATTCTACCTTTTGACTAGGTGTTGGATTTGCCCCTCTCTGCACGGTCCTGAGCCCATTTCTGTTGGCTTTTAGAACTGTGAGCACATTTCCACTGCTAACCAGTGCTAAAGTGCTTGTGTGCTCTTCTTCAAGCATGGTAACATTGGCTTACACCCAATTTGCACAATTCATTTGCTTGTAAGTCCATAGTAAAGTGATACTAGATGTACTCAGAATCTGTAAATTAAATGCTACTAGCAAGCCTGCAGCACTTCAGTAGCCTTTTTAAACATGTCTCTGGCCTGCAATTGCAGCCTGTGTGTGCAGTTTATAAACTTCCATTTGAACTGGCAAAATAAAATTTTTGGCAAGAATAACATTCATTTTTAATACATATAAGTTGCCCCCAGAGTAGACCCTGAACTGCCCATGGAGCAGGGTGTTTTGTATTTAAAAAGTTGGACATGTACTTTTAAGTTTAACATGTCCTGGTAGTGAAAACACTCTCAAACTCATGTTTTACTGTTTCAAGGCCTACCTCTCCCACAGCATAACATTGGGTTACCCTATTACATTTAAGAAGAGATAATGTTTGATTGTGAACTGGTAGGAATGGCATGTTTGGCATCTGAGGAACTGTACTTTAAAACCCTCTTTAATTTTAAGTCACAATTTTGAAAATGCAACATATAGATAGTTGGCATTTTCTTGTCCTAAAAATTTGGGGCCTGCAGTTGTTCCTATGTCACTTGACTAGGTTGGCTCTGTATTTTTCTCAGAAAGTCTTACGATGGGGGACTAGATGTTGGCAGGATGAGCCGTCTCTAGCAGGATTACGAGTGGAGCTGTCACCTACAACACTTAGAATTCAATGGGGCTGCCTCTGCACACACTCAAAGGACTTCACACTAGGCTATTGTGCCCCCAGACATATTTGGACCATGGCAGGGAGGCAGGAAGGTCCAGACTCCTCTGTAGGGAGAAACTCTAGAAGCTTCTCCCACTTCAAAGGGAACACCAGGTGTACAAAGGGGATACTCAGACTCACTCTGGAGTACACTCCTGGACATGTGGATACTATAGAAGTAGGACGCTCTGCTGATCTGCTGCTTGATGTCTGCCCTGCTTACTGAGATGGAAGACTGGGCCTGCTACCTTCATCATAGACTGAGTGACTCGAAGGGACTGCTGACTGACCTCCTGTTCTGAACTACCGGGACAAAACAAACTCATGGGGCCTCCCAGAATCTTCCCAACCAACCAGCTTCTTAGACCTACAAGTGGAATCGCATGTGCCCTGCTAGCCTCTGCAATAGTGAGTCCTTGATCCCCATAAGGTGCCTTTCAAGGTCTGGGACACTTGCCTGGCATCACGTTGCACTCCTCTGACTCAAATAGGTGAAATCCGGAAGTTGTAGGCTCTTTGCAACTGTGAAAGGGGCCATTTGTCAAGCCCTTGCCACCCACCAACGCAAAGCTCTGGTGAACATGACTCCTTACGCTACAGCCACCACCAGTGATGACTGCCAAATCTGAGATCTGCAGTGCTACGGCATCAATGACTTGCAGTGACTGCCAATGGGAATCTCCAGCAACGACGGCCCACAACACTGTACAAGATCTTCTGGGTACTGCAACGACTGTCCACAACACCAGGCCTGTTCTTCTCGCTACAGCAACGACCATCTACAGCACTCTCCCAGCTCCTTTTGGCCTCCTCCACAATGAAAGGGATTCTTCGTGGTAGACTTTAGAAGGCAAGTTTTTCAGCGGGACTACCCTCGTGTCTTGACATGCCCTCACTCCATCATGGTCGGCCTGAATTTGTGACTTTCACCCGGCCTTGCATAACCAGATAATTGCAAGTGGTTCTTTGTGCTTTTAGGTGCTATTGTTCCGGTGTCAAATAATGTATTGAATGTTCTTCCAGTTTTTTTATTTGGCATGGGATTTTTCTCATTTTGTGTTTTCACGCTGTTACTGTTTGAGTGCTGCATATATAATTAAAACATTGCCTCTAAGTTAATCCTGACTGCTTTTGATCCAAGTTACCATGGGGTTTAACCACAGGTTAATATGACTTTTGTGGTTCACCCTGACAAAGATTATGACTGTTGCATCAGAAGGGCTCACACACCCCTTAACCAGCAATCCAATTTCCTACACTAGGTTCATTCTATAAAAATACCCTACAGATACTTATATATATACAAGTGTGTGTGCTGCACTAGTTCTATTATAACCCTGACTGTAACTATGTTCAAAAGGAGTCACCGGAAAAATAATTTGATTGGTTGGATTATTCCATAGAAGAAGAGTGTGAGAGCATGTTTTTGTGTCTAGTTTTGTGATAGCTTCAATGGTGCATCCCTAAAAAGGTGCTGGACAATCATTTCCTCTTCTTTCTGTCTCGCTGCCATAGATTGCTCAGTGTGTATTATCTTTTCCTTTACATACTACTGCACCTGTAAAGCTATATAAAAACAGAATACTGTTATTCAGGCCCTGGATAATCTGTGGGGAGACACTCTTCTGAGTGTTTCAGATTTTCCACTCAGACCCCACTGCTGAGCTGCTACCTAAGGAAATGTTCAAGGTGGTGAGAGACCCTTTGGCGACTGAATTAGAGAGAGAAAAGGATCCAGCAAGACAGGCTTTTAGAGGCCCTTTTTGGGCATGTGGCGGGACTTGAGAGGTAGACGGCAGTGTGATGATGCAGCTATCTAAAGAGAAATACATTTGGTAGCAGATGCCCAAAGCCCTTCCAGCTATTGCATTTTTTCCTGACCTTTACTGTGACATGCTTGCACAAATGAAGTCTTTGTTAGAACTCAGAAAGGAACTGGCAGCTCATTGTGGTTTCATGTTGGGTCTGGGTGGAGCATGAGGGCAAGCAGTCTTAAGGTAGAATCAGCTAGAACGTCACTGGAGAGTTTAAAGTAGACTATGGGCAACTATAGCGAACACTGGCTTATATTATGGACATAATTATGCTAGAAGGAGCTGTAACCTATTCTGTTGAAGGATTAAGAGCAACTTAGCTACACTATCTGCTGGAAAGGAGGGGAAAAGGTATTGGGAGGATCATGGCAGTTTAGTTATTGTGTTTGGGCCATACCGTTTGTCTCTCGGCTTTATCCTTGCCCCTTTTGATTTTGGGGTCCATCAGTGTACAATATTGTGTAAATGTTATAATTACATGCCACATAATTATGCTAATTTCTTTACTGTGTCAAGGTAGAAATTGTAATTGGAGATACCATTGGGGTAATTTACAAACTGCATTTTGTAGTATACTTAGGGCCCGATTCCGATCCTGGTCGGAAAGCCCTCCGTACGGCTCAGATCCGGAGGGCTTGTCGACTGGCTCATGCTCTGGGGCTCTGAGCGCCTGAGTACGATGCGAGTATGCGCTGACAGACTCGAGTTGCTCGGAGCCCCATTGAAGTTAACGGAAGCCTGTTGTACGTCGCATACATAAGCTGCCATTGACGAAAAAGGTATGTTCTGGAAAAGGGTGCCCCCTGTTGTGGGGACGCATTGGTGACACCCGCAGGATACACGCACGGGTGAGTGGGACCAATGGGTTTCCCCGCTGTCTGAGTCATAGGGCCCCGGGTGAAGGATTCCCGAAGTACCCTTCCCGGAGCTTTGTCAAGCTGGATGCTCCAACTCGCACCGGCTGTTCACAACACGCATCATACTTGGCCGGCTGGCAATGGAACACATTGCGCCGTAAGCATCGGACATTTTTGAGTCTCTCTGAAGGCATCGCTGATGGGTACGAGTCAGTCGGACAGCGAGGCGATTATTCCATCGTACTTGCTTGCTCATACAGCTGTATGAGGCGCACGGAAATCACACGTTTGACTCGGACTCGCTACTGGCAGGTGCCGCTAGAATCCTTTCTGAGCGAGATCGGTATCTGCCCAATATTAGTACTATAATCTTACTATTCATTTACTATAAAGTGTAATATGAAAATCTACATGCTGAGTCATCTCCTTCTTCTATCTCCTCTGTGTGACATCCCCATAAGTGCAGAGATCTCCTTACATGTAGGTCAACATTTTAGAAATAAATGTGGGGAGACAGGTGTGGTGGCTGGAATATGGGGAAAACTTACAGCTAAATGGGAGGGGTTTTGTGAGAGGAAATATTTTTTTTTTAAGAGGGGCATGCATATACAAACAACCACCTGCCCACAAAAGAGTAAGCCCAGTGCTATTCACAGATTACATTTTTGAAGTTATGACAGTTAAAAGGGTCCCAAGCCATAGTTAATATACCCCTATCCAGCCTAGGAGAACGTTGAGCACCCGCAGGGCCAAGCAATTTTACATGAATATTTATATTAAATACTAGCTGTACCCGGCCACGCGTTGCTGAGGCTCTGTCTGGTTAAATGGAAGACAAATAAAAGAGAAAGAGCACGTTTCTAATATGTTTAATTTCACAATGCCTGTGGGTATATACTATGTTTTTGTGACTATTGTCTCTATGCGTCCCTTGTAGTTGTTGCGCAGCAACCAAATTAATAGGGTCTGTTCGGCCTTTCAATTAAAACACGCATGTATTGGACATGCGCATATTCGAATCCTACGCTGTGTATATATATAAACATGCGCTTAATCGAATCCAACTTTGTGTCAAAATTTCAAAGCAATCGGTGAAGAACTTTCGGAGATTTATGATTTTGAATGAACATTGACATTTTTATGTTTCTGTTCGGGCTTTTGATTAAAAACATGCACGTTTTTGACACACACATATTGGAATCCAATGTTGTTTATATAAAAACACGCGCTTATTCGAATCCAACATTGTGTCATAATTTCAAAGGAATCGGTGAAGAACTTTCGGAGATTTGCGATTTTGAACTGACGAACATTCACATTTTTATTTATATAGAAGATTCTTAACATTTTTTTATAATGTGGATAATAATTTCCCATACATTTGCCCATAGGGAGATACCTGCCACACTAGCAACTTCACACTTATAAATCTTAGTATAGGAGTGTCCACCAAGGGGTGCGGCTACAAGTAACTATTAGGTGCAGTAGTATATTGAACATGAGTACATTTACATTTGTAAATTTACTTTGTGAGTAGGCCCCATTCAGGGACTGCTGGTGAAATTTGAAAGTGGTGGGGTGTAAGGCCAAATAGCTAATATAGCCATACCATATACAACTTTATTACAATCTCAGAGATTCAAAAAAGTACATCACAGCACAGGTTCCATTTATAAAACTAAAAAAACATGTAATAAAATCATTAAGAAAGGGTTATCTTTAGACATTGCAGCAAATCATTATACAATAAGTATAAATTCATGGATAAAGAGACAAGAATCAGAGTAATAACTTCCTCTGCCTGACCTACATAGCATGCAGAAAGCGAGAGATACCGAAGACTATCAATCTACAGCTATCCATAGACAACAGCCTCAGGATGTTAAGATAGTGTCCCGGACCAACAGCTCTACATAGTGGTATTATCCATTTTTTCCTCAGTAATACATAATGGAGACAGAAAAAAAGTAAATGAACAATTGATTCTATCAAGGATTTACACGCAGGACATAAATCAACTACTGGAGGATACATGCACCATGTAGAACAGAAAGAGTTAGTTGGTAGGGCCTTGTATCTAAACTGCAAAAAGAGCTTGCGAGCCAATGGAGGAGTAATTTCGTCTGTTGCCGGTTCAAAACATAGAACATGTTTATAGGTTAAAAGAGCTTTAGTTAGGTCTGCGGTATTATCTGTTAGTTCCAATTGTACTATTTTTACCCAGTACAGTACATCTTTTTCAGCTTGTCTCTCTCAAGATACTGCTCATGGTTCCTGGGCTAGACCAAAAGCTGTCCATCCCCAGTTTCCCTAGTAGATCACGTAAGTGGGAAAACCACCTTATAGATGCAGCCTGAGGAAATCTTAGGAGATCCCTTAGGGCATCCCGATAAGGATCCAGCTCGTCTGTTGTCCATAGTCTAAACCAGAATGATAATATTTTGTAGTTTACTTTATGCTTTAGTTGTTTCTGAGCAATATCAAAGTAAAAAGGAATCAAAGGGGAAATGGCAGGGAGATCTACAAGCAATCTTAAGAATCGATTTTCATCTGTGGACAGAGAGGCCAGAGAACTAACACCCCAGAGTTCCGCCCCATAAAGTACCCCGCCCAAAACCTTAGCATTGTAAATGTGAAGAGCGGGGGCTATTTGCCTGGATACTGTCCTCCTGTGTATCTTACTTATGTGGACACAGTGTTGAATTAGCTAGAGTTTTGCTTTTTCTACCTGTGAGGGCTATCTAATTGAAGGGGTGAGCCGCATCCCAAGGTAGTCAAAAGCCTCGACCTTCTCCAGTTTAGTGCTACCCACCCACATTGGTCTGGTCTTTGCTACATTTTTACCTTCGTCGAAGATCATAAATTTGGACTTGGATTCATTTATGCTAAGGCCTCTTTCTTTGCAAAACTTTAAAAAATAATTTAAAAGTTGCTGCAATCCTTGGGGTGATTTTGTAATTAAAAGAGTGTCGTTGGCAAATAACAATGCCGGGACTCTACCTAACCCTATTTTTGGGGTGTCACAGCCATCTGTATCTAAAAACTAGACCACTCCATTAATAAATAGACTGAAAAGTATTGGAGCGAGCACACACCCTTGTCTCACTCCTCGCTTACCTGGAAAAGTTTCAGTGGCTTGACTATTGGCCCCACATCTAACCTGTGCAGAATTATCTGAGTGCAATCGCATTAAAAAGTTTAAGATATTTTTTGGAACGCCCATCCCTAGCAACACCTCCTATAGTTTCTTTCGTGGAACAAGATTGAAAGCTGTCCGTAAATCAATAAAAGCCACATAAAGCCTTCCACCTTTTATAACTACTTCCTTCCAATAAATACAAATCAATCGAAACACCTGGTCCAGCATACTGATTTTTGAACGAAAACCTGCCTGAAAATAATTTAAAATCTGAGCTTCCCTAATCCAATTTTGAGCCCTACCAAAGACTTGCTTGCAGAAGATTTTTTGAAGGGAGTCAATAAGGCTGCTAGGCCTATAATTCAATGGGACAGATCTAGCTCCTTTTTTAAAAATGTGCACAATTTCAGCTATCTGCCAGGAAGACGGAATAGGGGCATCAGCCAATATCAGATTGGATATCAAATTTATATGTAAACCCCATAACATTTTATCTTCTTTATATAGATCATTAGGGATTCTATCTGGAACAGGGCCATGTGCCAACACACCTCTAGTGAGATGACCCCATTTCCTTTTTCATGCCCCCTGGAGAGATCCATGTCCACTGATGTATTACTAGCTATATAAGAATCATCTCCATAGAGAGGACCAAAATGTGTAACCCACTCCTTTGGTTGTATAGTATACTCCAGTGTGGGTCCTTCCCCTTTTAACCAACATGCCACATGTCTCCAAAATCCTTTGGGGTCGCTTTCCGACTGGGCCACATGAAAAGATTCCCAGAGCGAGCCTTCCCATTCCTTTTTTGCTTTATCGATGTTTTTTTTTTGTATCCAGCTCTACTGGTAGACATTTCTACATGGACCCCTCTTTTAATTAGCCCAATGAGTGTCCCCTTTGCCTTCCTACAGTCCTGGTTAAACTAGGAATTCTTGCTATCATGCTTTAGGGCAATACGATGACCCTCATTGCTCCTGATTTTTAATGGTTGGCTCAGTACACTCCTTATCTCTCTGAAAAAGAGGTCATGGGTGGGCCATAGAATTATTATAGCATTATTAGGGCAAGGACCACTCAGATCCTTAAGCAGCTGCCTTGCTTTAGTTTTTACTATTTCTAGGGCTTCTGGATGTTTCTCTACCCAGGTCCATTTTAAAGTTTTCTCATTATTTGCCACAAATAGTATACCCACATCGGGGTGTACCCTGGGAGTTGACTGGAAAGTGGCCTCAGTTAGTAGGGTTAGGGCAAGAGCATGACGGTCACTTTCTATCCTTTTCACCACCTTCATGTTTAATAGTTGGGGCCATATGTTTGGAAAAATTAGGCAATAGTCAGTTCTACTGGTTTTGCCTGGTCTGTTAAAAGTATGTTCCCCTTTTGGGTCAGATTTTGTCCTGCAGTTTGTGGCTCTGAGCTCCTGTTGTGGGGTTAATGCAAGCACCTGTGCCCCTCTCTTTGGCTACCTTACTGTGGGCAAATCTAAAAGGGTAATATACCCTAGGCAATCCCAATCCTCAGTGAGGTCTCGGGGAGTGAAAATAAAAGCTTCAAAAGTGCAGTTAAAATCACCTGCAACTATAGTAGGGGTGCTATCTGAGGATTTAGTTGGAGCATCCTCTAACTTGAACATGGTAGCTGTTCCTCTGCAGCACAATCTACTCCGTTATAAACATTAAATATTCTGACCTTCCAGTCACGGTATAGAGTCAATTCCAGTGTCAGAATATTATCTGTATCAACTATTAACAACCTAATATTAGTTCCCAAAGATGTTTTTACCCAGGTTGCCTGGCCTCCATAGGGTCTATCTTTTTTTTCTTTTTGGCTCAATTGCATATACAGAGTAACCACTCCTGTGTGGGGTAGTCAAGCTCCATGTTTCCTGGAAAAGGATAACATCAAAAGTGTCCACAAAACTACACCAATCGGGGTCTGATTGTGACTTTTGAATCCCAGTAAAATTCAACACCAGGATACAAAGCTCAGATGTAGGGACTATCCCATCTTCCAAATCTGTGTTGCAGAGCGAACCACCTACAGACAGATTTTCTGTGGTAGGGGAACCGTTACCCTTCTGGCCATTGGACTAGGGCTTTTATCTACGGTGGGATTGTCTGATCCTGCTTGGGTACTTGAGTTATCTACCTTTACATCCCCCTTCTGACTAGTCATTATTATTTTTGGACAGTGGTAGGTTTGTCATTTCCCCAGAGTTGGTCAATTGAAGTCATTTTCCATCTATTTCACCTCAGTACTTCTCTGAGCTGTTGTCTTCCATAGTGCCCCATAGTGCCCCTTAAGCATACCAGTTTGGGACCCAGGGGCCATCTGTATTTAATAGCAATTGATGTATTTTCCAAGGGAATGGTAGGAGATTCCATAGATAGCAAACCAGTGACTTTATCATTATCGTAGAATCCCACCTCAGTCATGTCCCTTGCCATCTCTCTGCATATTTGATGTTATCTCTAATTATAGAGTAGCAGTGTCAGGAAGGTCTTGGCCCCTGTATGACCTTATTTTTTATACAATTAGGGACTTCAGTCCCCACCTGCGCAAGCTTTGGTACATTTGTACGATAGATCACATTCCCATCACTTTGATCTTTCTGCTTTGTGTAGATCCAATCTCTCACCTACCTCAATGCTATGTTCCCATTTATGAATGCTCTATTACTGGCGATACCCCCTAAATTACTCCTACCACAGATACCTGATGGGGCATTTCTTTGGTTCTCAGCTTAGAGGGGCTTATACATGCGATAGCCGGGGATATCTCTCTGCTGGTGCGAAATAGTGCTTGGATTGGTTTCAGTAATTAGTTCCTCCCCATTTCCTCGCTCAGGTACCCTTTCCTTCCCATTGACTATTTGTGAATATGTCAATAATTGAGGGGCCTCAGGCAGACCAGGACAAACTTCTTTCCTAGTTGGTGCCGTTTTCATTACAGTTAGAAAGGCAACCTCCTTTCTAAGTGTGGCAACCTTGTCTATAAGGGTTTCAATAACTTGTTTTAATGCTGTTAGTTCTGGTGGGATGACATTATGTAAAGGCTCAGACACGATAGCGGCCACCCCCGGGGGGTCTGGGTCTGTCGTTGATAGCGACTCAAATCTGTTATGACATTCCACCATAGTTGATTGGGCTACGACTGGTGTCTCTTTTACCTGTCCTGTTTGGGCTTGTGTGACTTGGTCATTATCTGGGGATAGTTGTTGGGACTCCCAAACTCTTCTATTCCTTTTCTTCCCCTACGTGAACATATTGGGGATACATTTAGTACGGGACTCCACAGGGGTACTATTTTTGTGTTGTGTGCACCTGTATTAATGCAGAATTGCCATTTTCATTCACAAAAGCTTGGGAAGTTGATGGAGCCTGCTCTACTATTTCCTGACACTCTGATAATATTAACTACATTCTGTCCATAGTGTCATGACAGACTGCCCCAAGTGACTTCTTTTTTTTAGAATTTTCCAAACCCTGAGCCTTATCAAGATTCTTCCTTTTCCCCATCTTCTTTCGGCTTCAACTATATTTGTGGTAAATGATTAAAGAGCTTAATACAGAAATATACTTCAAGTAATCTTTGTACTCCACCCATACGCCCCCATGATCCCCTTCTCACTCTTCTTTCTTAGCCAAGATGGGGAAACAAGTCATGTGCAGCCAGTCATGTGCAGCCAGGCACCCCAATAATCGTAGTGAATACCCCATATACAGTACCATTCACTGGCGAGTTTCCATAATACTCGATTCAGTTTTCCAAGGGCAGCATGCGTGCCCCCCAGCCAGGGGTGAAAGTGCCTTTTGCCTTGTGCAGGTTGTTAAGGCTGGCATCGCCCCTCAGCAGATTTAGGCGCCACCGGGCATCAGGGCAGTGATGAGAGTGCCTCCGGGTGCTGAGGCTTCTGGCCAATGAAGTCCCTGCACTAAAGTGTAGCATGCAAGTCCCCCGACCAGGGGTGAAAGTGCCATTTGCGGGTTGGTAAAGCTGGCACTGCTCTGACCTCCTGTAACTCCAACCGCTGATATCTCACAGGTCTCACTCAATCTTTTCCTGACCTCCTCCCTGCTCCGTTCAATCTACTGCTCTACATGCGCTCCGGCTCACTGAAAAAACATGGGAAAACACTGTGGGCTTTACCCCAAGGAAGGCAAATGCCTGACAGATGGCTCTTGCCCCTCTCCTCCGTTTCTCGCCATCACAGGTGGAGAGGCACTCTCAACTCATGGTGTCCTCAGGGAGTCTCTGCCTCTGGCTGCCCCCTCGCTGCAGCAAGGAATGAAGGCACTGACTGCCTCCCGAACTACCGCCGCGGTCCCCTGCAGGGGGGCTTTCCGCGGCTCCTGCCGCTGCGGGATGACTTTTGCGGCTTCAGACACTGTGAGGTGACTTTTTGTGGCTTTGACCACATTGGGATAACTATCGCGGCTTCTGCCTGTCGAGTGGTTCCCGCGGCACCGCAACACTGCTGCTGCAGAGAAGCCCACTTAGGAATCTAAATTGACTGAAAGGTACTGTAGGAAGGTGGATATCTGACTATGGTTACCCCCAAACTTTTTGCCTGGTGTTTAGCTGGTTTTTGACTTAGTTGGCCTGGGATCCTGCTATTCAGGGCCCCAGGCTGATTGCTCTCTCCTTAAAATGGACTCCATGTACCTTAGGTGCATAACACAATTGGAATTGGTTCACCTTATAGGCCCCTGTAACAGTGTACCATAGGTACCCAGGGCATAGGTGTAGCCAAGGCCTACCAGGGGCTGCAGCATGTATTGTGCCACCCCTGGCCTGGCCTCCATATTTGACACAACTGGCTGATCACTCAGCTGGGGTAAGTTGGTGTAATCACCTCTTACTTAGGTACAGTATGCCTGTGCCTAACCCTAAACTGGACACATATGTTCCTATCAGCCACTCCTATGGAAGGCCTCATCAATCCTGGAGGCAGAGTGCTTGGAAATATGTGAGATGGTGCTCTAGCATGAGCTGAGCCTGTCTGCAGCTGTCGGGAACCACTCCCTAAGCTGTTCCGGGATATTGCCATACCATATACTCTTAAGTGCATTATAATCCTCGCGGTTAAATGCTATCTTTGGTTTGGCTTTATCAAAACATGTCGAGTAAGGTGTCATACGAATTGGAATACTATCCCCTCGCCAGTTCTGGCGACGGGGATAGCATTCCACCCTTCTAGAGGGACACGACATGTGTGTAGCCTTAACCCCGGTTAAAGTTAAACAGAGCCTCAGCATCACAAAATGGATGCTGCCACCACAGACACATGTCTGACCTCCTGCTGCTGGGAGTCCTTCCAGCGAGGAGGGCCTGGACAAAGGGTTTCCTGCCTGGGGAGGTGCGAGCACCACCCCAGACAGGGTTTTGTGTATTGGGTAGGACAGGGCTGAATAGATTGAGACATGCCTGGGGCACACAAGGTGTCCCTGTGCATAAGCCAGCCCAAACCGGTTCTGGGGCTTTCCAGCCCCAGTCCTGGCAAGGAGCTGGACAAAGGAGAGGGGGTGTAACCACCCCCCTTCCTGGTCCCACCCATAGGGGAGGGACCTAGTAGGTGATCCACCCCCTAGATTGGGAATAAGAGGGGGAGCAGTGCCATTGCACAGCAGATCATCCCGAAATCAACTTAAAACTAAGAAGAAGACTGGACTTCGACATTCTGCTGCACAGAAGACTGAAGAAGAATCTCCCTTGTGGCCAAGGAGTGACCACCCTGTGAACACAGGTACCAACCAGCAACTCGACGTCTGCTTTGCCGCCGCCTCCCGCCGGAGCCCGAGCCCAGAGCCCGACAAGAACCAGATTCCCAGACCTCTCAGAGCCCGATCCACAGTCCCTGCAAAGAAGGGACCCGTGGAGGCACCGAGTGACGTGGGACCGGACCTCTTGAAAGACACCCGAAAAGCTGACTGCGCAGCTTCTGAGGCATCCTCGACGTTGTGCTTTGGGGATTGAGAACCCCCACCACCGAGCAGCCCTTGCACCGAAGATCAGCCCTCCAGCATCTCCACGATCTGCGTGGGGCCCTTTTGCATTGTGCCACTCGACGCGCCATCCCGGCCACTAGCCACGCGGCCAGCGGCCATCTTGGCGACGAACCCGAAGATTTAAACAGCAGGTCTGGTTGCTCCAGACCTACCCAAGCTCCTGTGAAAAGGAGCACCCGCTCTGACCTTGCTGGTCCGAGTGAACAGCATCTTTCAACTTCTGCGTGGCTTGCATTTGCCAAGGCCTGTTTGCTCCGATCAGGTCGCCGACACCGCCAACAGCGAGAAGCCTACGTGGGACAGCTCGTGACCGACTCCTGGACGTCCTCGACCCCGGGTATCCACGTGGCTGCAGAAAGAAGCTACCCGACAACGCCTGTTTGCACCCGACATCGCCTGGCTCCAATCTGGTTCCACGGTAGTCACTGGCTAGTGACTTTGAACACTGTCCCCTCTGCTTTCAGGTCTTCAACTCTTCAGATCCACCCTTGGATCCACCGGAACTCTTCTCATCGAGCCGCCTGCAGCATCTTCAGCTCCAAGCACCATCGACCAGCGTGACGAAACCCGACACATCTTCGACCCTGTGCACCCGCTTCCTGTGGGTGAGGTAACTCAGCTCCGCCGGTGCTCCTGCACTGGTACACATCCCAAGGGCCTGTGTTTTAAGTTTCAGCTCCGTAGGTCACTCGGAAGGTTCCTAACTTTCTAACTTTGTGCTTTTTACGCACCATAGACTTTGTATTGTAAAGTGCGTGCACTTTGAACACTGCATCCGAGTCCCGTGGGCCTTTCCCGACTTAGTTATTTCCAGTCTCGAATAGCTCCAGCGATTCCCAAGGCCCTAGGCCTCTTCACTTTCCTCCTGGTATCTCTTATACCACTTATTTAGTATATGGTTTAGGTGGCCCCTAGGGCTCATCCATATTGTGCAACTTTTGTGTATTTTAAACTGTCTTGTGGTTTAACGCTTGTGCTTCTGTGCTCATAAAGAGTCCAGGGGATTTTATAGTTAATAAATCAATATATATTTTCAATATATATCTGTGTGGTGTCCCTTTCATTTGGTATTCAAGGGGGTTGTGTATGGTATAACAGCTGGCTTCACATGCCTTTCAGAGTTTAGCCTAAGACTGCTTTGTCCACGTTACCACTAGGATAACTGGTCTACAAGGTTGAATTACAACCATCATCATAAGGGTTGCTTGGCATGGTACAAAGTGATCACTAGAACTAGTGAGCATTATATACCAGGCCAACTTCTCACATTGGTGAGCAGCGGATTGGGATCTGAGCTTGCTGTTGTTTTACCATTACAATCTTTGAGATTATCATCTGAAAGATCACACAGGTACCTGCTAGGTACATATAAAACAAGACTAGTATACTTAAGTTCTACTGAACTTAGTTGTTGTAGAGCAAAGGGAGTAGCACACCCTAGCTACAACTACTAGATAGGTTTAGTAGGTAAACACCAGTGTAGGTAGATTGCAACACATCCACCCACACTAGAGCAATGTCTGGAACAGAGGGGTCCAGTGGACTTACTCCTGTTGAGAGTGACCCTCCAAGGGCACCATCCCAGTTTGCTATTTTTCCTTTTAAGGAACTAAGACAGCTTTGTGTCTTAAGGGGTCTGAAGACAGGGCCTTCCCCTACTACAGACCACCTAAGAGAGCTCTTGGATCAGTCTGAGGCTCTAAAGACCTCTAAAGCAAACCCCACAGGGAATGCTGAAGGAGGCCATCCTTCAGAGGATGACACTGTAGACACCCCTGCCCCTATCATCCTGGTAGATGAGGAAGCCTCCACCACTGGAGCTCCTCAGGTAGATGTAGAGGAAGAAGAAGAGGAGGAGGAGGTGGAAAGCAGTGAGTCAGATGATGACAGAGATAGTCAGGTGCTGGTCAGTAGACTGAACCAGGCTAACTTAAGCTTGCTTGGGAATGAATCAGGTAACAACCCATTCAGACCCCCAGGTGGACTTAACCAGAAGCCTAGGAGGAGAAGGACTCACTCAGGTGACTCTGACAACTCCCATGCTTCTAGAGGTTCTCATGGTCACTCCAGAAAGGAGATGACTAGCCCTCAGAGAAGGGAACATGAGGCCAAGATGAGAGAGGCTGAGCTTAGGATCCAGAGGCAAGAGTTAGAGGTTGCCCTGGCCAAGGAGAAACTTGCTAGAGCAAGACAGCCTAGAGAGAGTGGATTAGGATCCACTGGTGGCAGCAATATCCAGAAGGATAAAGACAGGTCCTTTGATACAAGAAACCTGAGTAAGATTGTGCCCCCCTACAAAGCTGGGGATGATATCCATAAATGGATTACTGCAATGGAGAGAGCCTGCAGAGTACAGCAGATCCCTCAGGAGCAGTGGGCAGCAATCCTGTGGCTCTCCTTTGAAGGTAGAGGCAGAGACAGACTCCTCACAGTTAGTGATGGGGATTCTAGAAACTACATGGTCCTGAAGAGTGCTCTGATTGATGGGTTAGGCTTAACCACTGAACAGTACAGGTTAATGTTCAGAGATACCCAGAAGACACAGACTCAGGACTGGTCTGAATTTGTTGAATGTGCCACTAAGGCTCTAGAGGGCTGGTTGCTGGGAAGTAAGGTTACTGACTATACAGGATTGTATAATTTAATTATGAGAGAGCAAATCTTAAGTAATTGTCAAAATCAGCTTCTACATCAGCACCTGGTTGACTCTGATCTGACCTCCCCACAAGAATTGGGTAGGAGGGCAGACAAATGGGTCAGAACCAGGATCAGGCCTAAGAACCAGGGTGGTGACCAAAAGAAAGAGACTACCAAGCCTCAAGAGAAGGGTGGGGATAAAAGTAAGGAAAAGACTTCCCCAGGGCCCCAAAACTCCAAGAATGGGGGTGGGTCCCAAGACACTTCTACATCCCAGAAAAAGCCGTATTGTCATACCTGTAAACAGGTGGGGCATTACAAAACAGATAGCTGTTGTCCCAAGAATGGCAATAAGGAGAACATACCTCCAGGTAAGGCTCCAACACCTCCTGTCACTGTTAGCAGTGGTCCCCCAGGTGGTGGGAGCACCCCCAAGAATTTGGGTGGGTTTACTTTTGGAGGACAGGTGGACTCTGGCCTATCCAGGTCCCCTAACTCAGATACTCTTGTCTATGAGACTGGCATGGGGTTTGCCAATTTCACAGCTTGCCCAAACACTTTGAGCAAGTATAGACAGGAGCCCCTCATCAATGGCTTGAAAGTTGAGGCCTTCAGAGACACAGGGGCTAGCATCACCATGGTGGCTGAATGTCTAGTCCCCTCAAGGCAACTTTTACCTGATGCCAAATATCAGGTGACAAACATTGATGGCATAGAATCCAATCATCCCATGGCAGTAGTCAATCTTAGCTGGGGAGGGGTCACTGGCCCAAAGAGAGTGGCAGTGTCAGCAAACTTGCCTGTAGATTGCCTACTGGGTAATGATTTGGAAATCTCAGCCTGGGCTGAGGTTGAACAGCAAACCCATTCTAGAATGGTAAATCTCCATGGAAAGGTTAGTGGGGCTGTGATGGCTACAGCCCCAATCCAAGATGTCCTTCCTGAAAAGGTTGGGAGGGCTGAGCAAACCTCAGCCCCATCTTTAGATAACCTCCCTCCTGCAAAGAGTAGCAGGGCTGTACTAGTAACAGCCCATACCCAAACTGAGTCTCCTCCTGAAAAGGTTGGTGGGGCTGTGATGGCCACAGCCCAAACTCAAACTGATACATGGGTAGTGAAGCCTGAAATGATGGATCACTCCACCCAAACAGAGAGCATTGAGGAGGAAGAGAAATCTCCCTCCCACCAGACTTTAGGAAAGGATCAGCCTCCTCAGGGAACTGATCTTACCCCTGATGAAGGAACTGTCCCAGAGATTGTTAGGCCTGGCCTAACAGAGCCTCTGATGGCAGTGGACCCTTCTCAGGTGGGACCCAGTCTGAAGCAGGTAACCTGCCCCTCTCTACCTTGCCTTACTCAGCCCAGGGCTGCAGAGGACAAGAAGGACAGTGAGACCCAAAGGGCCCCCTGTCAAATAAAGCACCCCCATCAACAGATTAGGGGCACCGAAACTAGTAGCCCTAGTGAGGTGCAAACTTTAAAAACTCCTGAGGGATCCCCCTTAAAAGTAGTTAGGGACCTCCCCCAGATGGATATTGTTGGGCACAGCCAAACCTGGGACCCTAAGGGCCCAAACCTGAACTGTCCCTCCAGTAAGCCAAACAGAGGGACCCAGCCTCCAGCTTTAGGTAGCCAGAGGTTGACCCTGAGAGCACAGTGCAACTCAGTCAGAGAAAGAAAGGCACACATGGTGGAGAGTGATTGGAGGAAGCTGAGCCCTACAGAGGAAACTCACTTCAGTACTCCATCTCAACACCAGCCTTTGACTTTGCAAAGACACACCACAGGTAGAGATTCCCTATGGTGGAGACCCTCAGATACCCTTAGGGTGAGGGATTGCTTAGTGGACCATGAGACAGGGGGTTACCAAGCCAGAGCTGGTACTTCCTTATATGGCCACTTAGGCAATATAGGCTTACCTGGTCAAGGATAGCCTTATCTCCTTTCGTTTGGGGGGGGGTTATGTAGGAAGGTGGATATCTGACTATGGTTACCCCCAAACTTTTTGCCTGGTGTTTAGCTGGTTTTTGACTTAGTTGGCCTGGGATCCTGCTATTCAGGGCCCCAGGCTGATTGCTCTCTCCTTAAAATGGACTCCATGTACCTTAGGTGCATAACACAATTGGAATTGGTTCACCTTATAGGCCCCTGTAACAGTGTACCATAGGTACCCAGGGCATAGGTGTAGCCAAGGCCTACCAGGGGCTGCAGCATGTATTGTGCCACCCCTGGCCTGGCCTCCATATTTGACACAACTGGCTGATCACTCAGCTGGGGTAAGTTGGTGTAATCACCTCTTACTTAGGTACAGTATGCCTGTGCCTAACCCTAAACTGGACACATATGTTCCTATCAGCCACTCCTATGGAAGGCCTCATCAATCCTGGAGGCAGAGTGCTTGGAAATATGTGAGATGGTGCTCTAGCATGAGCTGAGCCTGTCTGCAGCTGTCGGGAACCACTCCCTAAGCTGTTCCGGGATATTGCCATACCATATACTCTTAAGTGCATTATAATCCTCGCGGTTAAATGCTATCTTTGGTTTGGCTTTATCAAAACATGTCGAGTAAGGTGTCATACGAATTGGAATACTATCCCCTCGCCAGTTCTGGCGACGGGGATAGCATTCCACCCTTCTAGAGGGACACGACATGTGTGTAGCCTTAACCCCGGTTAAAGTTAAACAGAGCCTCAGCATCACAAAATGGATGCTGCCACCACAGACACATGTCTGACCTCCTGCTGCTGGGAGTCCTTCCAGCGAGGAGGGCCTGGACAAAGGGTTTCCTGCCTGGGGAGGTGCGAGCACCACCCCAGACAGGGTTTTGTGTATTGGGTAGGACAGGGCTGAATAGATTGAGACATGCCTGGGGCACACAAGGTGTCCCTGTGCATAAGCCAGCCCAAACCGGTTCTGGGGCTTTCCAGCCCCAGTCCTGGCAAGGAGCTGGACAAAGGAGAGGGGGTGTAACCACCCCCCTTCCTGGTCCCACCCATAGGGGAGGGACCTAGTAGGTGATCCACCCCCTAGATTGGGAATAAGAGGGGGAGCAGTGCCATTGCACAGCAGATCATCCCGAAATCAACTTAAAACTAAGAAGAAGACTGGACTTCGACATTCTGCTGCACAGAAGACTGAAGAAGAATCTCCCTTGTGGCCAAGGAGTGACCACCCTGTGAACACAGGTACCAACCAGCAACTCGACGTCTGCTTTGCCGCCGCCTCCCGCCGGAGCCCGAGCCCAGAGCCCGACAAGAACCAGATTCCCAGACCTCTCAGAGCCCGATCCACAGTCCCTGCAAAGAAGGGACCCGTGGAGGCACCGAGTGACGTGGGACCGGACCTCTTGAAAGACACCCGAAAAGCTGACTGCGCAGCTTCTGAGGCATCCTCGACGTTGTGCTTTGGGGATTGAGAACCCCCACCACCGAGCAGCCCTTGCACCGAAGATCAGCCCTCCAGCATCTCCACGATCTGCGTGGGGCCCTTTTGCATTGTGCCACTCGACGCGCCATCCCGGCCACTAGCCACGCGGCCAGCGGCCATCTTGGCGACGAACCCGAAGATTTAAACAGCAGGTCTGGTTGCTCCAGACCTACCCAAGCTCCTGTGAAAAGGAGCACCCGCTCTGACCTTGCTGGTCCGAGTGAACAGCATCTTTCAACTTCTGCGTGGCTTGCATTTGCCAAGGCCTGTTTGCTCCGATCAGGTCGCCGACACCGCCAACAGCGAGAAGCCTACGTGGGACAGCTCGTGACCGACTCCTGGACGTCCTCGACCCCGGGTATCCACGTGGCTGCAGAAAGAAGCTACCCGACAACGCCTGTTTGCACCCGACATCGCCTGGCTCCAATCTGGTTCCACGGTAGTCACTGGCTAGTGACTTTGAACACTGTCCCCTCTGCTTTCAGGTCTTCAACTCTTCAGATCCACCCTTGGATCCACCGGAACTCTTCTCATCGAGCCGCCTGCAGCATCTTCAGCTCCAAGCACCATCGACCAGCGTGACGAAACCCGACACATCTTCGACCCTGTGCACCCGCTTCCTGTGGGTGAGGTAACTCAGCTCCGCCGGTGCTCCTGCACTGGTACACATCCCAAGGGCCTGTGTTTTAAGTTTCAGCTCCGTAGGTCACTCGGAAGGTTCCTAACTTTCTAACTTTGTGCTTTTTACGCACCATAGACTTTGTATTGTAAAGTGCGTGCACTTTGAACACTGCATCCGAGTCCCGTGGGCCTTTCCCGACTTAGTTATTTCCAGTCTCGAATAGCTCCAGCGATTCCCAAGGCCCTAGGCCTCTTCACTTTCCTCCTGGTATCTCTTATACCACTTATTTAGTATATGGTTTAGGTGGCCCCTAGGGCTCATCCATATTGTGCAACTTTTGTGTATTTTAAACTGTCTTGTGGTTTAACGCTTGTGCTTCTGTGCTCATAAAGAGTCCAGGGGATTTTATAGTTAATAAATCAATATATATTTTCAATATATATCTGTGTGGTGTCCCTTTCATTTGGTATTTAAGGGGGTTGTGTATGGTATAACAGCTGGCTTCACATGCCTTTCAGAGTTTAGCCTAAGACTGCTTTGTCCACGTTACCACTAGGATAACTGGTCTACAAGGTTGAATTACAACCATCATCATAAGGGTTGCTTGGCATGGTACAAAGTGATCACTAGAACTAGTGAGCATTATATACCAGGCCAACTTCTCACAGGTACATACCCGGTAACACACCGGGCGTCAGCCGCTGAAGAAAAACTTCTCTTACGGGCTTACTAATATAGCCATACGAGTGAGCAAAGTTAGAGAGCTTGATGTTTTAGGAGGGCTTGTGGAGGGTTCTCCTCAGAGGAAGTTTGGGAAATATGTTTATATTGGATCAATTTTCAGCACTATTTATGTGATATAATCCCATCATCCACGCAGCCGACAATGCCATTAGTGAATCTAAAATCAAGCTTGTTGTCATTTACACCTCTAATATTTGGCAGAGACTAGATGACAAAACTACAACATTATAGGATGTTAAACTCAATAACTGTTTACATCATTTAGGGGCATATGTAGGAAGCCGTATGCAAATTGCGAACAGCGTTTTGGTATGTACGGGTCACATAGCAAAATAAGGAATCGCAAAAATTGCGATTCCTTATTTTGCTCAAGCACATAAGGAATCGCAATTTTGAGATTCCTTAAATGCTATGTAGGGCTGCCTTGCAAATTGCGATTTTGTCCTAAGGAATCGCAAAATACCATCTACTCCAAGTAGATGGTATTTTGTGATTTCCTGTTTAAATGCATTTTTTCTTTTAAATAGAAAGTGCCATGTGCCGCACAGATATGCCCTTAGGGCATGTGTGTGCGCCACATATACTTACATGCGCATTCAAGGGGTGCAACAGGTGTCCTTTGGACACCCTGCTACCCTTGTGAGTGCGATTCTCAAATTGCCATTTTCTCATAGAAAATTGCAATTTGAGAATGTATCCCCATTCATTCCTATGGGCCGCTAGGCCCATAGGAATGAATGGGACACTCATTCCTTAATTGCGATTTGCAAATAAATTTTGATTTTTTACCTACATTCCTTTTTGCAATTCTCAAATAGCGATTCCTTAAAAATCCGTATTTGAGAATCGCAAAACGGAAATTGCATTCATATGCCCCTTAGTGCAAATTCTGAACTTGAACATTTGAAAGTTTTCTCTTATGTGATAATTCAAAAGAGGAGCTTGGGTGAAATAAAATATTAGCCTAAGTTTTCATGTTTGCACAGCCCACGTCCTGAGATCACATATTTCAAGGCCCTCTCATATTCTGATTACTTTATTAACACACATGAGAGTGTCTGGAGGTACGTGAGCGCAGAATGTGCACTATACAAAAAATAATTCCTTTTAGCACAGTGCCCATCCTGAACTCAAGCATATGAAGGTGCCCTCATATGTGCTAGTGAATGTCAAATTAAGAAATGCCCACCAACAATAGAGAGACAGGTCAATGTGGGGAGCCAGAATATGGAAAACGTCTGAAGTTGAAGCTGTTTACAAACAACTACAGCTCCAATCACACACCCAGATCACTTAAATTGGGTGTAAACAAACAAATGAGCAGGCCTCCACGCAACCAGTATTTCTGTGAAATATCATATCTGTTTGGGGATGTACATGTGTGCATCTTCACAGTCATAGTTATACACAATGTGCTTTCAGGAGGTGATAAAAAATAAATGAACAGGCTGCCACAAGTTCATACTTCAGTGAAATGCTCCCACTGGGAGCACCCGTAATGTGAGGCTTCAGAGATGCACAGTCAAAATATCAAGGGGCATATTATCAAGGACAGACGATACATTATCGCCGCTTTTATCGTCAGGAAACTGCCGATAAAGCGGAGATAATGGCCTTGATAATATGCTCTATGAATTCCAATCGAAGCCCATGTTAAATGTGAACACATCTAACATAGGCTTCGATTGGAATTCATAGAGCATATTATCAAGGCCATTATCGCCGCTTTATCGGCAGTTTCCTGACGATAAAAGCGGCGATAATGTATTGCCTGTCCTTGATATTATGCCCCCGAGTATTTTATTTTGACCTACAGAAATATCGATTTGGAAATATCAAAGGGACAGAACATCGACATCAAGAATATCGGTGACCAGAAAATCGACCTGAAGGTAAGAAATATTGTTTTTGTTAATATCGAAGTCAGTAATATCGTTTGTAAAAATATTGTTGTAAATAATATCAATGTTTATTTTAGTGTTATGTATTATAGTATGTATTTTATAAGTGTGTGTTTTATATTGTTTGTTAAGTATTGTATTTTGTTTTTTAAATATATCTATGACATTTTTAGAAGTTACTGTTTTTTTAAAGTAATTTTTGTGTTTTAGTACCGTAGTGGGTTGGGGGTTTACAGGGAGATAGGGTGGGAAGTAATTTAATTATAGTAAATTGAATAATTGTTTTAGACATTATTAAATATATATTTTTTTCTTTAGGGGTCCATTAGGATGTCGGGCACCACCGCGGTGCTGGCGGTTCAGAAAAACACATTTTTCTGCCCGCGAGCAGCGGCAAACATGTCTGCCATATTAGTATTGCTAAAAAGAGGTCAATTGACGCCCGCGAGGGAACGACGCGCACTGCCATCAAAGTGCGCTTGCCACTGCAGCGGTGGGTGCCAATGGAGACTCACCGCTGTGCGGAATGAAGTCCGCCCTGCTCCACAAATTAGGATACCCCAAACAAGCAGACGCAGCGCTGCGGAGACGCCACACAATCAGAGACAGCGGAAGCTTGACAGCGGATCGCAAAACCAGAGTCCCAGTACCTTCCACACGGTCATGACCACCATGGACCCAGCACTACACGTGTTCCTGGTGCTGTACCTGCTACATCACTATCAACTCATGGCCTGCCGCGGACGCCGCCGCAGGTGCGCAACAACACAAATTCAACACACAACATACAGGCTGACACAGGCTCCAAATGAACAACAGACACCCTGCTGGGGCAGTAACACATCCACAAGATCACCCAAACATGACCCACTTGCCATCAAGTCACCGCCTCTGCATCCTGGACACACATTGTTCGCGATCATGCACCAATGTCCCGGTCACATAACTGCAGCTGTGAATACAAGTGAATACATGCGCACAATGCAGAAGGCAGGGCCAGTCCAAGGCATTGTCAGGGCACTAAGACCTCAGGGACACACCTCCTCCCAACACACATGTTCAAGTTCAAGTTCAGGAATTTGTATAGCGCACTACTAACCCAGAGGGTCTCAAGGCGCTTGAGGGAGGGTGGATGCATTACTTATCAAATAGCCAGGTTTTTAGCTGCTTTCTGAAGGAGAGGTGGTTCTGTGTAAGGCGGAGGTGAGTGGGGAGAGAATTCCAGGTCTTGGCCGCTAAGTAGGAGAAGGATCTTCCTCCCATGGTGGATCTATGGATGCGCGGAATTGCGGCGAGGGCTTGATTGGATGATCGTAGTTGGCGGGTGGGTGTGTAGAAGGACAGTCGCCTATTGAGGCATTCGGGTCCTAGGTCATAGAGGGCCTTGTGTGCGTGGGTGAGGAGACGGAACGTTATTCTCTTGTTGACGGGGAGCCAGTGGAGGTCTTTCAGGTGACCGGAAATGTGAGCTTGACGGGGGATATTCAGTATGAGTCTGGCTGAGGCGTTTTGGATGCGTTGGAGTTTTTTCTGTAGTATGGCTGTGGTTCCGGCGTAAAGGGTATTTCCATAATCCTGTCGGCTAGTGACCAGTGCGTGGATAACTGTCTTTCTTGTTTCGGCAGGGATCCAACGGAAGATTTTTTGAGCATGCTTAGGATGTTGAAGCATGAAGATGAGACGGCGTTGACTTGTCTTGTCATCGAGAGGGAGGAGTCTAGGATGAAGCCCAGGTTACGTGCGTGGTTTGTAGGTATGGGTGCTGTACCCAGGGACGGTGGCCACCCCGAGTCATCCCAGGCAGAGGGGGATGATCTTAAGATGAGGACTTCCATTTTGTCCGAGTTTAGTTTTAAACGGCTGTTCTTCATCCATTCGGCTACTTCTTTCATTCCTTTGTGTAGATTGGTTTTGGCGGTGTTTGGGTCTTTGGTGAGGGAGAGGATCAGCTGGGTGTCATCTGTGTAGGAGATGATGTTGAGGTTGTGTTGTCGCGCGATGGATGCGAGGGGACTCATGTAAACGTTGAAGAGGGTGGGACTGAGTGATGATCCTTGTGGTACGCCGCAGATGACTTCGGTGGCCTCTGATTTGAAGGGGGGGAGGCAGACTTTTTGTGTTCTTCCGGCGAGGAACGAGATGATCCAGTCCAAAGCTTTTCCTTGTATTCTGACATTGCTGAGGCATTGTATGAGGGTGCTATGACAGACTGTGTCGAAGGCGGCGGAGAGGTCAAGTAGGATGAGGGCAACTGTTTCTCCGTTGTCCAGTAGCGTTCGGATGTCATCTGTAGCAGCGATGAAGGCGGTTTCGGTGCTGTGTTTGGCTCGGAAGCCGGACTGTGAGGGGTCGAGGGAATTGTTGGATTCAAGGAAGGCGGAGAGCTGACTATTGACGGCTTTCTCAAGTACTTTGGCAGGGAATGGGAAGAGTGAGATGGGGCGGTAGTTTTTAAGTTCAGAGGGGTCTGCTGTGGGTTTCTTCAGAAGGGCGCTGAGTTCGGCATGTTTCTAGATTTCCGGGAAGGTAGCGGAGTTGAAGGTGCAGTTGATGGCATCGCGGAGATGGGGTGCGATGATGGAGTCTGCTTTGTTGAAGATGTGGTGGGGACATGGGTCGGTTGGTGAACCTGAGTGGATGGTGTCTTCAGTAGTGATTGGGTTCCAGGCGCAAAGGTTGTGAAAGTGCTGTTTTGATTCGGAGGTGGGTGAAGTGGACTGTTCTTCGGACTGGTTTTCAAAGCTGTTATGTATGTCAGCGATTTTGTTGTGGAAGAAAGAGGATAGAGAGTCGCAAAGGTCTTGGGAGGGAGTGATGTCTTTGGTGCCGGCGGTGGGGTTGGTAAATTCTGATGTTGAATAGTTCCTTGCTGTTGTGGGCGTTGTTGTCCAGTCGATCCTTGAATGCTGATTTCTTGGTGGATCGGATCGATTGGTGGTGTTTGCGGGTGGCGTCCTTGAAGGTGATCAGGTTGTCAGTGGTTGGGTTTTTTCTCCAGGTTTTCTCGAGGGTACGACATAACTTCTTGGATTTCTTAAGGTCATCGTTGAACCAGGGGGCCTTTTTGCTACCTTGTTTGATCTATTGGTTTTTCAAGGGTGCCAATTGGTCAGCGCTGTGGGCGACCCATTGTGTGAGTTTGGTGGCAGCTTGGTTTGGGTCCGATGATATGGCAGGAGGGTTTTGGTTAAGCGATGTGAAGAGTTGGTCGGTGGTGATTTTGTTCCAGTTTCTTCGAGGAATAGGTTGTGGGGGGTTGTGGGTCATGGTCTTTTTGTAGCTGAAGTGAACGCAGCGGTGGTCCGTCCAATGGAGAGCTGTGGTGTGATCGAAGGAGATGTGTTTGCTGGAGCTGAAGATAGGGTCGAGCGTGTGTCCGGCTAAGTGGCTGGGGGTGTCAACAAGTTGTTTGAGTCCGAGATTGGCCAGGTTGTCCAGAAGGGTGGCGGTGTTGCTGTCGTTTTTCTTTTTTAGGTGGAAGTTGAGGTCTCCCAGTAGAATGTAGTTCTCGGAGGTAAGGGCATGTGGGCTGATGAAGTCAGTTATGTCTTCGTTGAATTGTGTGCAGGTTCCTGGTGGTCTGTAGATGAGGGTGCCTCTAAGTGTGGTCCTGGGGTCGGTGTGGATCTGGAAGTGAAGGTGTTCAGCGGTCGCGAGGTTATCGTCGGAGCTGGTCGTGATTCGGATGGTGTTCTTATGGACGATGGCGATGCCTCCTCCTGTTTGGTTGGTGCAGTCCTTTTGGATGATCTTGTAAGCGTCCGGGATGGCTATGGCGATGTCGGGCGTTGATGAGGCGTTCATCCAGGTTTCTGTAAGGAAGGTGACGTCCGGCGATGCAGTTTCGAGTAGGTCCCAGAGTTCAGTGGCGTGTCTGTGGACCGAGCGGGTGTTCAGCAGGATGCACTCCAGGTGGTTAGAGTAGGGGCTGTGTTTGGAGGAAGTGGATTTGGTGTGGGTGCTGATGCAGGCAAACTTGCAGGAGTGGCAGGCGAAAGGTCCATGAGTGTGTCCTGGGGCAGCTTCGCAGTAATGTGGTGTGCGCCCGGGGTTAAGGGCAAGGAGGGTAGTGGCGTCATACGTTATGCGGGTGGAGTGGGTATTGCGAGGAACAGGGGGTCTGGCACTGGGCGCGGTCCAGGCGCGGACGGGCGTAGACAGGCTTACCTTTGGCGCACCTTCGGCGTGCATGGGGCGCGCCCGCTGCGCGTGAACGCTGCATGCAAAAGCGTTTGTCATATTAGGATAGTGGAAGGGGAGGGGTGAGGGAGGATCAGCTGGGAGGCGGGAGCGGGATGGAGATCAGGGCAGGGAGGCAGAACAACAACAACAAAATGGCAACAAGCCAATATCTAAACAAGACTGGGGCACAATCCGAAATAGCGCGATGCAAATGGCGGTGGCGCCGGCACAATCAGGCACAAATAAATCTGCAGGCAGCAGAGCACAAGTTCAAATGTCGGACAAGCGCACCTTGGCAGTCGAGCGCTACGATCTAATTAACCTCAGCAAATATAATAAATATTAATAAGCAGGCGGGGCAATCTAGCGCTACAAACTAAGTTAAATAATTATACAGGCTTAAGCAGTTGTGGGTGCAAGGCGAGATAGGCACTCAGCAGTCTACGATACCAGGTGAGGCAGGGAGCAGCGTGTGCAGCGACCGCTTCTGCTGGGAGCAGGACGGTCACAGCGCTACCATGGCAGAGCGGGGAGATCAGTATCAGTGGGAGGGAGGATCAGCTGGGAGGCGGGAGCGGGGTGGAGATCAGGGCAGGGAGGCAGAACAACAACAACAAAATGGCAGCAAGCCAATATCTAAACAAGACTGAGGCACAATCCGAAATAGTGCGATGCAAATGGTGGTGGCGCTGGCACAATCAGGCACAAATAAATCTGCAGGGAGCACAGCACAAGTTCAAATGTCGGACAAACGCACCTTGGCAGTCGAGCGCTACGATCTAATCAAGCTCAACACATATAATAAATAATAATAAGAAGGCGGGGCAATCTAGCGCTACGAATTAAGTTAAATAATTATACAGGCTTAAGCAGTTGTGGGTGCAAGGCGAGAAAGGCACTCAGTAGTCTACGATACCAGGTGAGGCAGGAAGCAGCGTGTGGAGCGACCGCTTCTGCTGGGAGCAGGATGGTCACATCCGCACACCTCATGAAGGCACAAGCCATTATGCCCATCCTGGGCACAACAATAAGCCAGCTGAATCCACACCCGCCACCACACAACAAAAAACCAGGGATACAGACACTGCAGGAGTGGCTGCACAGGAACTCACAACACACACACCCCACAACACAACCACACACATGGAAAAACATGAGTACAAGCACTAAATGAACACCTACAAGGAGAAGAGAGAAATTCTTTATTGTATAATTAATTAAAACCATCACAATGTTCCAATACATGAAATCCAATTCATCTGCATGATAAAACCATCGCATTATTCCAAAACAAAATATCTAATTTTTCTGTATGTTAAAATGTACCCCAATGTTGAAATGTAAGGTTGCTTTGTGCGAAACATTAACATTTGCTTAATCGTCTCTTTTTTCGCTATACCTCGAAAGAGGCTAAGAAGAGCAGCTAAGCAATGCTTATAGCCTATATCATTGTTTTCTTAAGTTCTCCAAACAGGTTAAAAATGTTATCAATTTGCAGATTAATTGCGGATCCTTTGAGTCCAGGCTTTTTAGTATTGAGGATCTGCAGGTGCGGATTCCTCTTTCATTAAAATGTTTCCTCAGCAAACAACGCCGGTGGTACTCTAACACTGGGCAGTTACAGATTAAATGTATGAAGTCCTGTGTTGGTGACCCACATAGGCTACATGCTTTTGAGCCCTGGAACTTCCAGTTTGGAAGATCAGCATTAGAAGGCAGTTTCTCCACACGTAATTCTAAGAATTTGGTTTTTAGGCAAGGGGAAAAAGCGAGGCCCAGCTATGTCGCTGGCTTGAGCCTACTGTAGGAGTCTAATACCATCCATTCGTGCGCACGACCACTCAACTTAGCTTTGGCTTCCATTAGTGAGTATGTTTTTGCCTCCTTTTTCACAATTGACTGGAAAGAGGATAAAGGTAGTTTCTGGTCCCAGAGATCTGCCATCCTGGTTATTCTCAATGAGGCATTTAAATACTTTGCGTAATGAGATTTTGTATCTTTTTGCAAGGCTTCCCAAAGTGCTGAATTGATTTCCAGATCACGATTAATCCAAATTTTGTACCAAGTTTTGGTCGATTCGTACCTTCTGTACAGTGCTTGTTGCGGTAGTCCAAACTCTAGACGTACCTGAGCAGGTGAAGCGTTGCATGGTAGATGGAATACTCTTTTATACACTCGTATTTGGATGTTGTCTAGAATTGCTGCGCTGTTTCCATAATGAACCATGCTTCCATAGGCGATGGTTGGAATTAGTTTTGCTTTCATAACTGCGAATAGTGGAGTAAACAGTGGACCTTTTAACACTTTAGATATGCTGCAGAATGCAAACAATAAAGCAGTACCTTTTTTTGTAGTGCCTCATAATGCACAGAGGATGAAAACCTGCGATCCAAATAAATTCCAAGATATTTATAACTCGAAACTACCTCTAATTTTGCATTGTTAATTGCAAATGTCATCTGTTTCGGTAGTCTATGAGTAACGACCATGACCTTTTGTTTTTTTTGTATTAATTTCCTTCAGATTTGCTGTTGTATACTTGGCTAATTCGTTAATTAATCGCTGCAGGCCAAATCTCGTCTGGCTAAGGAGGACGACGTCGTCTGCATAAGACAGGTGTGTTACTGGCAATTTGCCCAGACATGGCAGATGTTAATTGCAAATGTCATCTGTTTCGGTAGTCTATGAGTAACGACCATGACCTTTGTTTTTGAAATCTTGTTATTTGCCCTAGAATTGGAAGGGTTACTATTGTGTAATCCAATACTGAGCTCAAACGTGGGCCAACTTACGTACACGTGGCAGGTCTGTCCTGTTTTATTCTCCCATTTAAAGCACGCATGCCTAGGTGTTCAAGGTGCCTTATGAGTCTCTGTGCTACTTTATCCATGCGTTTTGGAATAGGAAACAATTGTGTTTCTACAGCCCAGATAGCATTTGCTGCGATGATGTTATCTTCTGCTTCTTGAATGTGCATTAGGTTTGAGTTAAAATCTCCAGTGAGAATAATTTCCCAAGTTGGCTGTTCTAAACGGAGTTCTCTGATGGTTGCAATGAGTTTGTTGAATAGGTCCTTTTTTGTTTTTATTTTTGGTTGTGCGTAGATGTTGATTAAAATAATAGTACTTGCCCCTGAGTGTGTATTCAGCTCTATTTTTATTATTTGCATAGCAGATGTGGTTGTTGATAACTGAGTTGAGGAGATTTTTATTGCTGTAGAAATGTAGACAACAAGGCCTCCCATTGCTCTTCCATATTGTCATGTACGTGTAGCATTCACGTGGTGACCTATCCTACCTGGGACCTCTACCGGAGTCCATAACCAAGTTTCTTGTAATGCAAATATTTCATAACCATCCCAGTTCTCAGTGGCCCTTTTATCAAGTAGGATTCCTCTTGCTCCTACAATGTTCCATGACAGAAATTTAATTGAGGAAGAATAAACTATTGGGTGCGTTGAACTCGCGCGTCATTCTCCTGTTCAGCCGGTAATGGGTGTTCTTCGGTGTATTATTTTTTGCTGACTCAGTTCTTGTGTATTTGTACCGTCTGCCCCTTTGGCACCTCGCAATACCGAAGAGATTGGGCTTGTAGTTGGATTATTGGTTTGAGACATGCTTGACAGTAAAAGTGGTGATGGATAGCGTTGTATTGCTGGAGCGGAAAGTGATATTCCCCAGTCTTCAAATTTTGTAGTGTCTTTTATAATGTCTTCTACTTTGTTTTCATTCCTCCATATTGCTAAAGTATTTTCCTTTCCTAAACTCTATCCAGTATTAACAAATTCTATTGCTTTTAAATCTGTGGATTTGAGATGTTGTAATGTTGGAATCACTCCCATTAGGCGCATGATGTTCCCTCTATTTTATGTAGTCTTGGGGGCCTTTCGAGGTGTAAAAATGATCCTATTTGTCAAGTTTAATTTATGCTCCTTTTTTTGCAGATTGGTTAATGACATCTGCAGGGCCTTTTGATTCCTTCCATGTTCTTCTGTTTCATTCAGATTCACATCAATACTCTGCGTTTTTATGTTGATCAATGTCTGGTCTTTTTTGACATTTTCTAATAGCTGCACTGTCCTCGAATTAACTTGCGTATCACCTCTGTTGTTACTGTTATGGACTTGCGAGTCAGATGATGTCATCTGTGCGGGCCTTTGATATCTACCCAGTTCTTCTGATTCATTCCGATTCGCTTCACCTCTATGCATTTTTATGTTAATCAATATCTGATCTTTCTTGGTATTTCCTGATGGCAGATCTGTCCTCAAGATGACTTGCCTTTTGCTTTCGTTGTCGCTGTTATTGATCTGTATGTTATTGCCTAGGTTCCTATGGGGGCAGTCTTTTTCTTGTGCCGATTCGGTAAATTTTCTTATTACTTTCTTATTATTCCTTTAGCATTATTAGTTTTGTTTGTCATGTCATTTGGACATCCCGGTCTTTTCGCACCTAATTTAGGTTCTTCTTCTTTGCTTTGTTTATTAAATGTATGGGCATTTTCTTGTAAGGTTAAGTTCACTTCCTGTTGGTGTCTTGCTGGCCTTATTGCATTTTTTTTATTTGGTTTTCGGTTGCCTCTTGTCGTCTTATACTGGCCTCACCAGGTTTGCTCTCTTCTATGTTATTTCTAGTTAATTGATAGTCTCATCTCACATTGCTCCTGATTGTTGAGGCTGGGCTGTTTGATGCTGGCGGAGCCAATTTCGTTTGGCATGATATTTCAGTTAGCCTCGACTGGACTGAGCTGCTTGCCTCTTCTTCCTCCTGGCGTTTATGTTGTTTCTCTGATGAGACCAGTAGCCTCTGTTTACCGTTGTTAAAGTTAAAGATTGGATAGTTTTCCAATACCTGTGTTTTTGATGTTTTGCTCACAAACGGACTTTTTCTCACTTTCCTGGCTCGTTTTTTTAGTCTTTTCGCTAGACCCGACAGGGTGTTCTTTTTTAGTTTTGTCTGCCCATAGGTTTGTTGAATCCTGTCAGTTCCTATGTCATGTATATTGGTAATTAGGTCTATAGATGGACAATCTGCCAAGAATGAATCCTCACGAAATTCCCCAGTTTTTGGCTTCTTTTCATTTGACAGCAAGTTGATCTGTTCAATATTGTCTGACCCAATGTTTAGGATTCTTCTATCTTCTATTTTTGTGTCTTTGCGGTTTGCTATAATATTTACAGTATTTCATAAGATAGTAGTTTGAATGTTCTTGTCCCCAGTCCTAACATTTTTGACATTTGCTGTATTATTTTCAGGGGGGTAGTTTGTACGTTTGCATTCATGGAGGATACTTTTTAGTATGGTTGATATGTCCCTTAGTTTTTCCAGAATGGGACAACAGGTGCAATTAGTGTCAGACGAAGTCTTCCTCAGGATATGATGTGATGCTATACGGGCCCACCTCTCGATACCTCCAATTCTGACTGTAATATTTACACAGAATATTGAAGTGATCAAGCGGGGGGAAAAGGGGATTAGGAAAGGAACAGCTGGGAAAGAGATCTGAAAAGGAAAAGTTATTGTTGCAAGTATTCTATTGCTTTACTTGACCAAAATAATATTAATATTAACCAAAGGTCTTTTCTCTCTAAAGACCAAGCCAGCCTATTAATGAGATCTACTTCAGTTTTCAATAGAAAAAGGCTGTTCTTTCATAAATGCTAATGTATTAACAATTAACTTTCTTTTTTTTTTTGTCCGCATTAGCCATAGAGTTGATCCAACTGTGCTCCTGTCCGCACCGACACAAGGGCCGTCCCCCCTGTAGCCCCTAAAAGCCCAGTACTAAGCTCCAGGTGCCCAGAGAGTCAGTCCCAATGTCACCAGCAGAGCTTGGACGGACATACTCCCTTCGGACCAGTTTGGTCAGTTGTCCAGTAGCTGTACGGTACCTCCCTTTTGGACAGAGAGATTTTAGGCCTAATCATCGGACCCGGGGAAAAAAAAAAAAACCTGGGTTGGCTAACTGTCCCTTCTCCAATCGATCAAGAAGTTTCAAAGTGGCTGTTCGGCCAATATAGAAAGAGATAGAGATTTAGTTAACAATAGGCATTTTTGCAAAAAAAGTATCAGAGGGGAGGGTTGGGAAACTATGTTAAATATTAATGTCAGATATTAAATTCCTATCCTGGAATGTAAATGGTCTGCGTGTTAGGGCGAGGAGAAATAGAATTTTACAATACCTACGAGATTCACCCGCACAGATCATTGCAATCCAGGAAACACATTTGAATAAACAGGAGGTCACAGATATATTTAAAAAGCTCAAATCGGTTGATAAATATATAACTACGGACCATAATACTAGTATCCGTGGCACTGCCATTATTTTTAAAAAAGTAGCAAGGGCCCAGATCACGGGCTGGAAAACAGATGCGAGCAGCAGATGGTTGATAGTCAATGCTCTATTACACTCGAAGGATGTCACTATTATCAGCTACAATGGTCCTAACCAGGACGACCCTTCTTATTTAAACATCCTGCAGAACGATCTGATTACCTGCTCTGATCCAATAATATGGGTTGGAGACTTCAACCTTGTCTTAGATCCAAAATTAGACAAATCTCCTACTTCTAGAGCTGTTGCCCATAGTAATATGAGGGATATACTGCTTAGTGTATGTCGAATCTTGGCCTACTAGATATATGGAGACAAAGGGCTGGTAATGCTATGGGAGTCTCCTACCACAACTACAAATACAGACATATATCAAGAATTGACTATGCTCTATTCAGTCTCTCCATTAAAGATCAGGTTAAACGTATAACATATCTGCCTCTACATCTGTCAGATCATTCTGCTATTCTCTTCTCTGTAAAATTAGAGCAGAAATCCACTCATCCATCTTGGTCTTTCGACCAAACAATTTTATTGGAGGAAGAGGAGAGAGACTATCTGACGCAGGAAACTGTCTCCTTTCTAGAACAAAATTTAGGCTCTACCTCCCTGGTCATGGTATGGGAGGCTTGGAAGGCCTTCATCAGGGGCTGCATTAGGGAGGGCCTCATACAGGAGAAAGAAATATGAAGAGGCAATTCGGCATATAGAGCAAGAATTGATTCATCTAGAATCATTATATCAGCTCCCCTCAGACAATCAAGAGGAGAAAACAGAATTAAAAGCCAAGCTAGACATACTACTGCAGGAGAGGATAAACAAAAGATGGCAGGCAAGCAAACTCGCCCACTTCGAATACGGTGAAGCTGCAGGAAAATTGCTTGCCTGGAAGATTAAAGCTGACCAGTCTAGAAATTTCATTAAAGAAGTGAGGGTCGTTAGAGAAGCTAAAAGTAGGTCAACAGACATCGCCATAGGGGAAGCCTTTAATGAGTTCTTCCAGAATATATATACAGAGGAAATTAACGTTAATAAAGAGGAAGGGAACGAATGGTTGAATAATATAACTCTCCCGGAACTGGAAAGTTCTCAAACTGAAAATATAGATAAAGATATAACGGAATTAGAAGTCTCTAATACCATCAAGCAATTATCACAGGGCAAAGCCGCGGGACCAGACGGTCTCCCAGGAGAATTATATAGGGTACTTAACTCTACTCTTACCCCAGTCCTTACGAACCTTTTTAATGATATAATGATTAGAGGGCAGGCACCACCTAGTTCCTGGGGGGAAGCCAATATAACCTTAATACTAAAAACAGGCAAGGACCCAGCTGAATGTGGATCATATCGCCCAATCTCGCTTCTCAATAACGATTACAAGATTTTTACCTCAATTTTGGCCGCAAGATTGGGAAGCGAGATTGGGTCGATCATTCCCCCTGATCAAAAGGGATTTATCAGAGGCCGGCAACTTACCGACTTAACCTACGATTTGATGGGAGCCACGGACATTGCCTCAACTTTTGGCCTACCCCTGGCCATTATGACCCTCGATGCCACAAAAGAGTAAATTGGGCATACTTGAACGCAATAATGATAAAATTCCATCTGGGGCCCAAATTTTGCAGAGCCATAGGCTTACTCTATAATAACCCTAGAGCATCACTATTAATAATGGTACAGGAACAACTCCTTTTAAAATTAGCAGAGGAACTAGGCAGGGTTGCCCCTTATCCCCCCTTCTCTTTAATTTATATGTAGAACCGTTTGCACAGTCTATTAGGGAGGATACCAACATTCCACACTTTACTTTTTCGGGCTGGGAAAAGAAGATCGGCCTTTATGCCGACGATATACTTATCTACACAACGGATCCTGCGGTGGCATTCCCCATAATTATAAAAAAAGCGGAGAATTTTGGAAAATTCTCGGGATACGAAATTAATGCAGGGAAAACGGAAATTATGGTTTGGAATATTCATAATCTTCAACTCCTGGTAAAATCCTCAATGAGGTACTTGGGAATTACAATAACTAAAGAGCTAGAAAACTTAGCTCAAAACAACTTAGCACGTATCTACCGAGAATCCCAAACTTTGATGAAAGCCTGGTCTTTCCTCCCGCTTACCATCTACGGGAGAACTAGCTTGATAAAAATGAGTATTCTCCCGAAATTTACTTTTATCTTTAATTCCATCCCGCTAGTTTTTGATACCAAGCAGCTTGCAAAATGTCAGCAAAACATTAACTCATTTATTTGGGGATATAAATCCAGCAGATTAGCTTGGAAAAAATTTAGAAGGAGAAGAGAAAAAGGGGGGCTTGCATTGCCAGACCTGGAATATTACGCCTGGGCATTTCATCTGTCCCACTCGAGGATGTTACTTACGATCCCCTGGGAAAATGCAAATGGGTTTATGTACAAGGCAATGCTATTGGGTTCAGACCTACAAGTGAATGGCTTTCTCTTCAAGTTCCGCCACCAGAAGTTTAAAAAAAAAATTAGATTAAAGACACTATTGAGCAGTTTAAAAGAATGGTCTCAAATAAAATCTAAGGCGGGGATAGGATATCTATCTGAACATGCCCCGATTTGGGACTTACCTGGACTAGCAGTACAAGAAGTTAACACAGCCAAAAGAGTCCTACTAGATGCAGATATCTTAAAGTGGGGTGATTTGCTGGTAAAAAGATCAATCATTGACTGGGATATTTTCAAGCTTAAGGTAACATCGTCTCTCTCTTGGTTAGTATACCTACAAATAGGAAGTTGGATTCGGACTCAAATTAAGAAGAAAGGAATGATGGGAGAGGAGAGTCCTTTAGAAAATATCCTAGTTGACAGACCGTCGGGAAAAAAGGAAGTTGCACTTTTCTATTGGCATATCATAGAGGATGGAGAGAGAGATCTCAACCTCCCGGAAAAACGTTGGGGCGCGGAGGGAGAACTAGATATGGAGGACATTTGGGAGGAATCTTTTACCCTTCTCTATAAAATCATTAAGCCAGCATGGTTGAGGCGCAACCACTTCTTCACACTTCACAGAGCGTATTATTCTCCTAAACGGTTGTCGAAATTTCAATCCGGGAAGTGTTGCTGTAAATGTTCTTTCCATGCAGCCTTAGATCTTCATATGTTTTGTGAGTGTCCGAACATTGTCATCTTTTGGCACGAAGTCAGAACAACTCTTGAATCCATTCTTGGAGTACCTATCCCGTGCTCATGGTCTTTAATCATTTTCGGTCTAAATGACAACATCAAGGGTTTAAAGAGAGATTTTCTGTTTTATGCCATCTTATTGGCTGGAAGAGAAATCTGCAAAAATTGGGTTAACATTACCCTCCAACACATGCAGAGTGGCTGTCTTCATTATATGCAACATCAAAGCTGGATCTAGCGAGATCATGTAGCCTTCGATCTCTTAGATTTTGGGACTTCTTGATCAATTAACTTACTTTCTTGTTCTGTGGTTCTTTCAAGAAAGATTTTTTGCAGAATTTAGACACCAAAAGAAATTATACACACAGGAGTTTGTGACTTAATTGTATCTGTAAATAACTTCTTTACACACTTCACAAACACAGGAATTTGTGTCTTAATATTGTATCTGTAAATAACTTCTTTACATACTTCACAAAGCATATACGAATTACTGCTTCTGTCTAATTCGCAATAATGTCAGGAGAAATTAAATGTGCCACAATTATAATAAGAACAATGAAGTTGTGAATGTACCACAATTACTCAAAGAATACTGAATTGCGCCAAAACATACTTAGAATTTAACACTCAAAGCTTTGTTAATCTTATTCCTTATTCAAGAGATTATGCCATATCTCAAACTCTTGAATTTGACTTTGAAATCTTTAATTTTGACTTAATTTCCTCCTACCTGTAGAGTACAACCTACTCTACTAACTCGAAGGGCGTGTCAGCTTCACTGGACTCAAGAAGATGTTCTTTTCTGAGAAATAAGGCCTGGAACAGCTGCTCCGCTGCAGATCTCGAAACGGAAACGCCCCCTGGACCGGTCTACTCACGGCTGCAACTCCGCAATCTGAAAAGGCTTCAAAAAGTCTAGAACAAGATCGGAGCTCTGGAGACAGCCTGTCACCCCTTCAATGCACGCAGAATAGTGAGGATAGAAGATTGGGCGCGGTCGCCTACATCGACGTGACTACGCCCTTGCCAAACCCCACGCATGCGACAAGGGTGTGAAATCTCACGCATCTGGCGGACAATACATATAAGCATAAGCGCTTAGCACAAACTAGGATAAAATACTATGGACATTCTTACTATTAAAGTCCTCTTGAACATTTCTGCCACCAACGTCCTCCCAGAGATAACTGGTGCATTTTACCACATAATGGCACCAGACATGGTGGAAGATAGAAACCTCTGTTGAGTGGGGCGGGCCCTAGACCGCAAGCCACCCTAGTC
Organism: Lissotriton vulgaris; assembly: GCF_964263255.1. NCBI lineage: Eukaryota > Metazoa > Chordata > Amphibia > Caudata > Salamandridae > Lissotriton > Lissotriton vulgaris. The sequence goes on from NC_141693.1 coordinate 592,320,109, forward strand.
CTGACAATCAGGAACTTGTGCCCGCCTATCTTTTTGGTCCCTATTATCTGCAAATAGTTCCATCATAGTGTCAAGTTTATTGCTTATTCCTGAGATATATTCCGCAATCACATTCATTAAGTTTATTTGAATATCGAGTTTATCAGACTGCATATTGAGGGTACTGATTGAGGTTTGTAGTGTTTTGACTAGGATGACATGTAAATGTGAAAGGGCTTCCAGATTATGCTCAGATTCGTGCTTCAGCTTCATTAAATATTCGTTAGTGTTATTATGTACCAGGTAGTTCCACTCAGTATCATTACTTGAAGGATGACCAATACCATTTTTGTCTGCTGTGCTGTCCATATCCTTGTGGGTCCTCTGTTCAGTGTTAGATTTCTTTTCCTCCGGAAGAACCCAAAGAGTCCGCCTCCCCCCGATCCGCTCCACAGCCTCCGAAGTCATCTGCGGCGTTCCTCAAGGATCCTCGCTGAGCCCCACAGTCTTCAACGTCTTCATGAGCCCTCTCGCAGCCATCGCGTGCCAGCACAACCTCAACATCATCTCCTACACCGAGGACACCCAGCTGATACTCTCCCGCACCAACGACCCTGCCACCACCAAAGCCAACCTCCAGGACGGAATGAAAGACGTTGCAGAATGGATGAAGACCAGCCGTCTGAAACTGAACTCAGACAAAATGGTCCTCATCCTAGGACCATCTCCCACTGTCTGGGACAACTCCTGGTTGCCCCCCGCCCTGGGCACAGCACCCAAACCTACAGACCACGCATGCAACCTGGGCTTCATCCTGGACTCCTCCCTCACTATGACCAAACAAGTAAACGCCGTCTCATCTTCCTGCATCCCCAGCGAAACCACGAAGATAGTCACCCAGGCCCTCGTCACCAGCCGCCTTGACTACGGGAACACCCTCTACACGGGAACCACAGCCAAGCTCCAGAAGAGACTACAGCGCATCCAGAACGCCTCATCAGGACTCATCCTCAACATCCCCCGCCGCAGCCACATCTCTACCCACCTGAAAGACCTGCACTGGCTCCCTGTCAACAAAAGGATCACGTTCCGACTCCTCACCCACGCACACAAGCCTCTCCACAACACTGGCCCGAAATACCTCAAAGGCCGCCTCACTTTCTACACACCCACCTGCCAGCTCCGATCCGCCAGCCTCGCCCTCGCATCCGTCCCACGAGTCCGGAAATCCACCGTCGGAGGAAGATCCTTCTCCTACCTGGCGGCCAAGACATGGAACTCCCTCTCCACTCACCTACGGATGACCCTGGACCATCTCTCCTTCAGAAAACAACTCAAGACCTGGCTGTTCTAGCAGTAGCGACCCCCCCCCCGCGCCTTGGGACCCTCACGGGTGAGTAGTGCGCTATACAAATCTTGTGATTGATTGATTGATTGATTGATTGATTGATTGATTGATTTATCATATGTTTTGAAAGTTAGCACTCTGATATCTTGTTCTAACTGTTCTGATGAACTTGATATATCTATTATTGTTTGTTGCCTATCTGTTGATTCCGGTACTTGATATATTGTTATTTATTTGTTCAAGGTGGTTGTCTGTTTCATTTTTTACCCATTGTATTGTCTGTACTAAGACACATGATATATCTTCTGTTGTGTTTTGTTCTCCTAGTTGGGGCATTGATGTTGATATCCTCATTGTTTGTTTTGTGGATTTGGGTATTGTACTTATTGCTTGTAGAATTTCTTTATTATTCAGTATTGATTGGGACTCCATCCAGGAATCGCTAAAATCATCAGTATTTTAAATATCTTCATTTTTATTGTTTTGGATTATCTGCTGCCTCGGCATGGATTGTTTTTTTGGTATTTCTTCTTCTTTGAAAATTGCCTTCAAGTGATTGGGGATACTTTCCCCTACTCTGTGCATTATATCCTGGTTGGATTTGCCCTACTTGATTTAGGCTGGTCTTACCGATTGGTGTTAATGTTGTTGTTATTAAGACTTGATCTACGTTCTCATTCTCAAGGGTGGTGTCCGGTTTCGTACTCTGCATTGGGGCTTCCTCGTTGTCGCTGACTGTATTTTTCCTATGTACTTGTGCTTGGGTGGTTTGCGTTTTGTTGCTCCAACAGCGTGATTGTTTAACCTCTTGCACTGTATGCTTGCTCTTTTGTGATGTTTCTTTTTCCTCAATTAGGTGTGGTGCAATTTCCGTGAATGATACCGTTGTAGTTTTCGACAAGTTGTCTTCTTTGTCCTCCTTCTGAGTGGCGGTTGTTTTATGCGGCATCAATGGTTTTAAAAGGCCATTTACCTTTTCCGGCATTGGATAGATGGCTGCAACTGGGTCCCTTAAAAAAGTAAATTTACCAGTTGAATGCATTGACCCAAAAAATGAATAAGTGGGTGATATCGGAGTGGCCCCATGGTTTTGATTTTGTAAAGATGTAGGCGAGCCACCCTTAACGCCTCCCTTGACGCCAGCTGTACCTTTCATGTTATTTGAGGACTTGCTATTCCGTTTTATGGATTGTGGTGGATTTTTCCTTGTAATTCCTGACCACATATTGCTGCCTTGTGCTACCAGATTTGGAGTTTGTGTTTTTTTTTTTGTTTTGATTGCTGCACTTGCAATATCTCCACTGTCTTCTGGTGCCAGTGAGCCGGGGACAGGTTGTGAGGAAGCGATGGGCTAAGGGACTGGACAAGTGGGTTACACTAGCTTTCACCAGCTGCCCACGACGCCCTCCAGTCACCCCAGCCACGCAATAGCCCGCTTACGGGTTGGTGTAGTTGTGGCAATTCTGGCGAGAGACCGGAGGAGGTCCGGCAGAGATCCAGAGTTTTTTAAAGTCTGGGTTCCCTTTTTTGGGGGGGGGACTCCCCCACCTCAGGTGGTGGGAAGCAACGATCTGTCCTTGTCCTTGGGTCGGTCGATCAGTGGAGGATTGGTGGAGAGTCGGTCTTCCCACTGAAGCTATTAGAGCCCTTTCCTATACCCCTCAAAGGTGGTATAACGTGGCCTGAAGTGGCCTGGTGAGACTCAGCACCAATTATATTATGCTAGTGACAATGAAAATAATTGCAGCACACCTGCTCTCCTTTTTGCTCTCCTTTTTTCAAAGGTTAGAAGTTAACAGAGTCTAAGCATGACAAGGTGGCAGTAAACACAGTACTAGCGCGGTGAAGGCAGTGTTTGAGGACGACAGCAGTAAGCAGTGGTGGTAAGCGATGGCAGTAAGAAATGTCAGCGGCGAGGGAGGCCGGTATGTACGGCTATCCAGGAAAAAGAAAGCAATGCCGCCAGCGTCGAGGTCTATTTCCTACCTCCCGGCCTCAGGCCTCGCCACGCCGCACCTTCCTGCAGTCTTCCGTTTGTCCGCGGGGGACCACCGAACCGGGAGTCAGGAGCCGGAGCCGAGCCGAGCCGAGCTGGGAGCTGCAGGGGACTGCCAAGAGCCGCTGAGAACCGCCTGTCTCACCAGCTCGATGTTCCGCTCGATGTTCAGCTCGATGTTTCGCTCCCCCGCTCGTTAGACCGCTGATACCACTGCTGCCACACAGGAACAAGCCAGAACTGTTGGGATGGCGGCGAGTGGTGAGACGAGAAACCTGGCATGGAGTGCCTGCAACAGAACCAATTCTGGTTAAGGGAATTTACAAGAGAAAAAACACCTACAAGGAACAAACATACACATGGACATATAGCCTGCACAGTCACACATACATACCACACACTGACACACAGACCCACAACATGCAAACAGCAATTGAGCACAACAAATCAGCAAGCCAAAGTGGGATGAAAACAAATGGAAGGCCATAGAGACACAACAAGCATGTGCACATCACATGCAAGACAAGGAACACAGAACACCCCCTCAGACCATCATACCACACTTGGCTGGTATAGTCAGTGAAGTCAAACCACAGGCACCACAGTGCAACAACACAGGGAGACAGCACGGCATACCAGGTAAAGGCACAAGGAACAAAGGAAGGCTTGGAAGTCAAATTGGGAACAGCCATACGTGCATACAACCCCCTCATAGGAGTACACCAGAAGCACAACATACATGTCCCATATACATACTCCATTACTTCCTACCTCCCGGCGTCAGGCCTCGCCACGCCGCACCTTCCTGCAGTCTGCCATCATTCCGTGGGGGACCACCGAACCGGGAGTCAGGAGCCGGAGCCGAGCCGAGCTGGGAGCTGCAGGGGACTGCCAAGAGCCGCTGAGAACCGCCTGTCTCACCAGCTCGATGTTCCGCTCAATATTCAGCTTGATGTTCCGCTCTCCCCGCACGTTAGACCGCTGCTACCACTGCTGCCACACAGGAACTAGCCAGAACTGTCGGTTGGCGGCGAGCGGTGAGACGAGAAACCTGGCCTGGAGTGCCGCAACAGAACCAATTCTGGTTAAGGGAATTTGCAAGAGAAAAAACACCTACAAGGAACAAACATACACATGGACATATAGCCTGCACAGTCACAAATACATACCACACACTGACACACAGACCCACAAAATTCAAACAGCAATTAAGCACAACAAATCAGCAAGCCAAAGTGGGATGAAAACAAATGGAAGGCCATAGAGACACACAACAAGGATGTGCACATCACATGCAAGGCAAGGAACACAGAACACCACCTCAGACCATCATACCACACTTGGCTGGTATAGTCAGTGAAGTCAAACCACAGGCACAACAGTGCAACAACACAGGGAGACAGCACGGCATACCAGGTAAAGGCACAAGGAACAAAGGAAGGACTGGAAGTCAAACTTGGAACAGTCATACTTGCATACAACCACCTCATAGGAGTACACCAGCAACACAACACACATGGCCCATATACATACTCCATTACTGACAAACACCAGGAGGATTGTACACACATACCCCCTCACAACAGCAGCACACAACACCAGTGCCACACATATTTATGGTTGCCAATACTTGCCACTCCATACACACAAATACAAACAGACACCCTGGATGTAGCCACAAACATCACACAAAGAGATGCCACAACAAATGTCTGCATAAAAACATCACACAAACACATAACCCAAATAAAACACACACAGAACCACAACAAAAACAGACATACCCTGTCAGCAAAACTGTGGCAAGGCAATGGAGCACAGACACAACAGGAGTGCACACCCTCATTACTCAGGTACAAAGCACACGCAACATACCACAAATCACACAAGACGTGCACCATCCCAGAACAACACAGCCACATCCAAACAACTACAGATGCACAGGCCAAACAAACTGAACAAACACTACAGGACATCAGAGGATGCACATCAGGCAATGTCAAGGCCACATTTACACAGCACTGAACACACAACAAGCAGTGTGTGCACACCAAGCATACCAGTCACACACATACATGAGTGACACAACAGCACACCCAGGAAGTGAAGCAACAACACAGCCAACACACATAATCTAACCTAACCACAACAGATGCACGAATCTGGGACACAATGGTAGAATCAAATTGAACACAGCACTGCCCTGCACACACAGCTGAACAGCAGATGAACATTCATGACACCACACAGCACAATGTTACAAATGAAGTGATGAGTAGGCATATACACACACACAAAGCAAGGGGTCAGCCGACATCCAAGTGAAGTGTATGGCACATCATCAGCGGACATGGCAGGAATGCACAAAACACAATCAGAGGGAGCCCAGGCCCACAAAGAGTAGGTGCAAGATGCACTCATGCAATGAGAACAAAGGGCAGTATGTGCCTGCAATGCCTGAGACACACAACCACAATGGCAGTGTTTAGCATCAGGTCTGCACAGTCTACACAAACATAATGAAGACACATGGATGAACAAACAAACACAACACTGATGTGCCAGTCACACACTTTGCACACTCACATGTAACTAAAACAACCAGTAGGAGTCAGACAGAACAGCATGGACATACCAACATACTACACACCTCTTGACTACCCAAGAGCACACATCTCATGTAGGCCATGGGACCATGATGACAGGCCATCACAAGATTTCCATATACATACACAGCTGGGCAGACAGAAAGGTATAACACACATACAAGATGACATTGCCCAGCCTGAATGCAAACCTGTGCATAGAGTCACACTCTGTGCTGGCAGTTTACCCCAACCTGACATGTGAACAATGAAGCCAACAATTAAAAACCTGGAAAATTAGAACTGCAACACAGGTTAAATTGACACCACAGATGCCACACGTATTGGTGTCAGAAAGAACTGAAGTCCCTGTAACCCTGTGAAAAAAGAGTAGGCGAGCAAAAACCTTGGAAATGTTAAAGTGCCACATAGAGATTGGGGCACAGCCAAACACATGCACACACAAAAATAACTTTATTCAGTAAGGACACTGACAAAACAGACAACAGGAGTAACTGTCTTTATTCACATGTTGCATAGATAGGCACCAACAGCAGAGAAGAGCAAGGCACAAAATGCACAGCATATCCATTATAATCTGCCCAGGCAAGGTAAAACTGGAAGGCCAGTGGCCAGTACAGGGTGCACAGCAAGTACATGAGAGGCTGCACAGGGAAGAGTCCAACACAGCTGAGCAACAGGGCCAGTGGCCATTTCAGGGTGCACAGCAAGTACAAGAGAGGCTGCACAGAGAAGAGTCCAACACAGCAGAACAACAGGGCCAGTGTCCAGAGCCAAGTTCACAGCAAGTACACAAGAGGCAGCACAGGAAAGAGTCCAACACAGCAGAGCAACAGGGCCAGTGGCCAGTTCAGGGTGCACAACAAGTACATAAAATGATGCACAGGGAGGAGTCTAAATAGCAGAGCAACAGGTGCAGTGGGCAGTTCCGGGTGCACAGCAAGTACATGAGAGGCTGCAAAAGGAAGAGTTCAACACAGCAGAGCAACAGGGCCAGTGGGCAGTTCAGAGTGCACAGCAAGTACATGAGAGGCCGCACAGGGAAGAGTCCAACACAGCAGAGCAACAGGGCCAGTGGGCAGTTCAGGGAACACAGGAAGTACATGAGAGGCTGCACAGGGAAGAGTCTAACACAGCAGAGCAACAGGGCCGGTGGGCAGTTCACGGGGCACAGCAAGTACATGAGAAGCTGCACAGGGAAGAGTCCAACACAGCAGAGCAACAGGGCCAGTGTCCAGGGCAAAGTTCACAGCAAGTACATGAGAGGCTGCACAGGGAAGACTCCAACACAACACAGCAACAGGGCCAGTGGGGAGTTCAGGGTGCACAGCAAGTACATGAGAGGCTGCACAGGGAAGAGTCCAACACAGCAGAGCAACAGGGCCAGTGGCCAGTTCAGGATGCACAGCAAGCACATGAGAGACTGCACTGGGAGGAGTCTAATACAGCAGAGCACGAAGGCCAGTGGGCCTGGCAAAGTGCAGAGCGAGGACATGAGAATCTGAACACGCAAGGGTAGAACACAAAGGCCAGTGGGCATGGCAAAGTGCAGCGCGAGGACATGAGAATATGCACAGGCAAGGGCAGAACACAAAGGACAGTGGACATGGCAAAGTGCAGAGTGAGGACATGAGAGTATGCACAGGCAAGGGCAGAAGACAAAGGCCAGTGGGCATGGCAAAGTGTAGAGCGAGGACATGAGAATCTACACAGGGAGTGTGTATAACTGTACCTTTCCATCGGCAGCAACACGCTCAGGGGGGTAACAATGGGCAGAACAGGTCCACCTGTGAGGGAGACAGGTGTGTGAGGGGAAGTAGCACTCACACTTGGCTGTCAGGCGGATTGGGAGCTGGCTGTGTGTCGGGACATCAGGAGCACCTGCTTGGGGAGAGAGCGGCCAAGGTGAGGTAGGACTATCAGTGGCTTGGCAAGCCGGCAGGCTACTTGGACCAGGTGGTGTAGTTGCCGTGGAGGTGGAGTCATGCAGACCTGAGACACGGTGCGGGTGGGAGAGTTTTGAGGGGTGCCGTTCCACTTCTTGGAATTTCAAAATGGCTTCCCTGTACTGGGGTTAATGGGAACTGGGCTTGACACAACAGGCACAGACACCAACAGCGCTGCATCAGGTGTAGACAATGGCACTCCCTCTGGTGATGTGCTGGATCCTGTGGAACACTTTGTCTGGCTACGCCTCTGGCCCTCCTTCCTCTGTTTTCCAGGTGTAACCCCTACAGTGCCCTCCTTCCTCTGTTTGCCAGGGGGAGCCCCTACAGTGCCCTCCTTCACCTGCTTCACTGGGCTTGGAATGGGAGTGGATGTGGTGGGGGAATGTGGCCCTGAGCCCTTCCTAGGTGTACCCTTGCCATACAACTCCCCCTCGGTAGGCACTTAAACTACACGCCTTGCTTTGCGTGAAAACTTTAGGGACTAGAGAATACTTAGATGGGGATGCCTCTGAGGCATGTGAGCCTGAGGTCTGCTTCTTTGATTTTTGTGCCTTGCTTTTCCCTGACAGGCTCTTATCTTTGCATTCTGGGATGGCTTTGCTCTTCAGTGGGGATAGTGTCTGCGGGCGGGACCGCTTGGGTTGTTTCTGCTGGGTGCTCCTTGTGCTGTATTGTGAATGTGGCGCATGTGAACTGTGGTCACTATCATCAGATGTGGTCACTAACTGGGGGGTGGACAAAGGTCCTGGAGCAGGAATGGGAGTATGTGCCTGTGGAAGGGCAGACGTCAACGTGGACGACAAAGCCTGGACAGCACAGAGCAGCCCACCCACGTCGATGATGTTGGGAAATCATGGTGCCGGCTAGCTAGCGGGTCGTGGATGTCTAGAGAGGTAGCGGTGCCGAGTTGAGGTAATTGTCAGCGGCGGATCATATCACGCGGATCCAGGGAAGGGTTCACCTACCCGAGGAGCAGGCTTTGCCCGCAGAGGTTCTACGACGAGCTATCGGGCAATTTTGGAGGCCGCTTGTCGGCCGATTGTTGGCGTTTCGCAACGCATGGCGGAAACCCCAGCCCAGCCGAGTGCAGAGTGCGAGGAGGCGGAGTCGCGTCCTTCTGTTGGTCCGCTGACTGGGAGCTGGGGAAGGGCAGCTCAGGGAATCGGCAGAGGACGCCGAACAGTAGCCAGGATTGGAACACTAACCAGCGGAGGTCGAGGGAGAGAAGAAAACTTGACAAAGTCACCCCCTGTTCCTTCGGTGGTGAAAGGTGCTGAAGGCTCACCAGGGATTACACAGGCAGCAGATGCAGATCTGAAGCAAGTAAGGAGAGGGGCGGATACGAAGGGACAGTTGTTGGGGCGCCCTAGGTATCTATTAAGGATTAACAAATCTGACAATTCTGCCAATCCTGACAATAAAAAATTTGCTCTGGGGAAGCCCAAAATACTACAAAAAAATGTTAAAAAGTGTTTTGAAAAAGAGGCCAAGACCATTAAATCAGGAGAGTGCTCTTTAAGAAAAGAAAAAAAAAGGGAAGCAAAAAGGGGCGGGACATAAGCTTGCAACAACCCCATTGTTAAATTCATACTTTAAACCAGTTCCTAAGATACTGGTCTTGAAACCACATCCCAAACCTCTAGCTCAAGACCCTATCTGTGTTTCAGCTAAGGGTGGTGAGTTAGCGCAGCCTCTGCCTTAATCCTTAGAAGTACAGGATTGGTCGACACTTTCAACTCCAAACCCTTTTCAGGTACTTGCAATTGAGATGGAAGCAGAGAAGGGAGAAAATATTATAATGTCCGCAAAAATGATTAATGAGGAGGGATCTCAACAGTTGATTGTATCACTAACCCCTGAAAGAGTAGCAAATGCAACAGGAGAAGAAGTCTCAGAGGAAAGGTTGGGGCTAGCAAAAGATATGGGTGATGTTACACCCTCAATGATAACAGACAGTTCAAGTATTGAAAGAGCGTTGATACCCCTGGAAGGATCTGAAAAGGGGCAGATTTCTGTTCAGCAAGACAACTCTGATACATCAGATACGTCAGTTTTGGCACTGCTAAAGAAATTGGAAAACGATATTCATATGGGTTTTGAAGCATCCAGAAGAAACCAGGAACGTATAAGTGCTACATGTACTCTACTAGAGGATACAATTGACAAATTAAGTACTCGTACAGAAGTTATTGAGACAGAGATGAAAGTTATGCAGGGAAGAATTTTGGATAATCGCAAGGAAATTGAGAATATAAAACTCAGGGATAGAGAATATGATGAGAGAGTTGAGAGGTTAGAGAATATGCAAAGACAAAATAATTTGAAGATCCTAAAAGTACTTGAAGGGAAGGAGGGGTCAGATATAAAAAGCTATGTAGTTAAATTGCTGAAAAAGGAGTTACAGATAGTGGAGACAGAAGAAATGTTGCTACGCGACATTCAGAGAGTGCATCGAGACCCCTTCCGGTTTAACCCAAATCGTACTAAACCAAGGAAAATTTTGATTAACTTCTTAACATATACTCTAAAAGAGAAGATTCTGACAGCGGCCCTCAAGAAAAAGAATATATTGGTGGACGAAATTGCAGTTGATATTAGGTCAGATTTGTCACCTGCTACAGCTAGTAGACAGTGGGAATTAGGAAAGCGATTGGCACCCCTTAGAGCAATAGGGGCAACGGCTCAGCTGAAATCCCCTGCTTTTTTTAAAGTAATGTGGCAAAATAAAATGCATACGTTTCGTATAGTGGAAGAGGTGTATGCCTTTCTGGATCATCCTCAAGAAGTTTAATACTAAATTGTCCGATCGCTGATTATACCTTTAAAAAAGAAATAAATAAACTATATAGAAAAATAGAGGCACTGCTACTATGACATCCACTGGCCTAGGCCTTGGGAGTTTTGGTTGGGTTTTCCAGGGAGGGAAGAGGGGCGGGTGATAGTGTAGGTAGGCTTCGGGGTGGGGGTAGCGCTAGGAGTAGAGTTACGGGTATAGAGGGGAGGAGGAGGGAAAGGGGAGAAAATAAGAAAAATATTCCTCAGGAGCTTTCTCGCCGTCAAATGAGAAAATGGGAGATATGGGCGAGCTATTATGAGTGGGGCTAAGATTAAGGAGCTAAGGTTCCTTACATGGAATGTTAATGGTCTTCGGGTTAAAATAAGGAGACTATCGATATTGAAATATTTAGAAGACTCCCTTGCTCATGTGATTATTTTACAGGAGACCCATTTAACTGAGAAAGAAAGTAAGGAGATTTTTAGTGCTCAAAAATGGATTGCTAAAACCATCTTTACATCTCAAGATATAGTAACAAAGGGGTTGGCAAATTTGATTAGGAAAGGGGCTGATATTGTTATTGAAGATAAATCAGTAGACAGAAGAGGAAGATGGGTGATTGTTAAGTTAAGAATGGCAGGGGAAGTCTTTGTAATAGTTGAATATTATGGTCCAAATGTTGATGGTCCAACAATATTAGATAAAATTGAGATAGAATTAATGGAATTTTCAGGAAAAATAATTATGGCCGGAGACTTTAACACAGTTTGAGATTGCAAGTTAGATAGGACTGGAAACAACAGGGCGATAGTAAATGGTAAAATGGCGGCCAAGCTAAGGATGATTATGGCACAGCAAGGTTTATGTGATATATGGAGATTGAAAGCAGTACAGCAATCAGGATTCACTTTTTATAATAAAAAAACATAATCACAGCTCACAAATAGATTTATTTTTAGTAGATATTAGGCTGAAAGACCGGGATACGAAAGTGACACACATAGGAGCGCATTTATCAGATCATTCAGCTGTGGGTCTAAATCTAGAATTAGCAACAGATGAATTGAGTTCTATCTGGAGGCTGGATTGTACTATCCTAGCTGATGAAGATTATTTAGAATCCTTAAAGGTTGAGCTACGAGTCTTCCTAGCTGTGAATGTAGGATCAGCTAAGGAAGATATAGTGTGGGAGACAAGTAAGGCATTCTTGAGAGGGAGACTGGGAGCTCAGGGGGCAAAGAAGCGGAGGCTATACCATAATACAATCACTAATTTGGAGAAAGAAATTCGAGTTTGGGAAGCCAGTCAAACCACACAAGGGGGAAACATATCTGAAGAGGCAGCTAAAAATAAACTTCTAGATCTAAAAATAGAACTTACAGCAGTACTCTCACAAAGAGTCAAAGAAAGATGGGAAGCCAGTCAGTTGGCCCACTTCTCATATTGAGAAGGATGTGGCAAAATACTGCCGTGGAAAGCAAAGAAAGATCTTGTATGTAATCAAATAAAAGAGATAAAAAAGGCTGATTCAGGAGAAGTTATAACAGAAAGTAAAAAAATTGCAGAAGCTTTTCACGATTACTTTGCAAATGTCTATACAGAAGACCTTTGCCCAAGTAAAACTGAAATGGAAAGCTGGCTACATTTGTTGAAACCACTCTCAGTTAACTGGGTGGGGGAGCAGAATAAGGAAATCACGCAAGATGAAGTGGTCAAAGTGATCAAGGAGAGTAAAAGAGGGAAAGCACCCGGCCCGGACGGTCTCCCGGCTGAGGCATATAAAGTTTTAGTGGATATAATTGCTCCCTTGATATGTCAACTGTTTAATAAAGTTTTTAGAGGGGAGGTAACAATCCCAAGTTCGTGGAATGAGGCAACAATCACCCTCATACTCAAACCAGGAAAATCTCCTAGTAGTTTAGATGCATACAGACCCATTTCACTTTTGAACTGTGACTACAAATTTCTTTCAAAAATTTGAGCTGATAGACTTAGTAAAGTCATCCATAAACTGATCCATGAAGACCAAAAAGGTTTCATCAAGGGGAGATACTTAAAAGAATTAACATATACTTTGATTGGAATGATAGATATGGCCTCTAGATATAAGTACCTCTTGGCAGTGATCGCTTTAGACGCTGCCAAGGCTTTTGATCGAGTTAACTTTACGTACTTGAAAACACTATTGCAATATCTTAACTTAGGAGAGAATTGTACGCAATCTCTTTTTTTGTTGTATTGCTCACCAATATTGCGTGTTTTAGTTAACGGAATTCTCACCCATCCTATTAAAGTAATGCGTGGTACTAGACAAGGGTGTCCTCTATCACCCTTGCTTTTCAACTTATATATAGAGCCACTGGCCGGCAGAATTAGAGCCTCAGAAGAGATACCCCCTTTTATGGTTAATGACTGGTCAAAAAAACTCGGTTTATATGCAGACGATATTATTATTTATTCTTCTAATTTGATGTATTCTTTGGAGAATCTGGTCAAAATAACGAAAGAATTTGGAAAGGTCTCTGGATACCAGATAAATCAGGATAAGACTGAAACAATGGCCTGGAATCTAAATACGGAGGGGGTAAATAATGAATCAGAAATGAGATATTTGGGAGTTAGGATTACACAAAACATTGAAGAACTAGCTAAAACTAATTTTGATTCGATTAAAAAAGAAGTCGGGCCACGTTAAAAGGATGGATGAATCTCCCCCTCTCGTTATATGGCCGGACTAACCTTGTAAAAATGCTGATCGTGCCAAAAATTACATTTTTGTTTGAGACCATCCCACTTGGATTTGGAAAAGAATGGTTGGTTAAATTACAGGGCGAGATAATATCATTTATTTGGGCATCAAAGGGCTCCCGGATATCGTGGAAAAAGTTGAGGAGAATCAATAAAGGAGGTTTGGCGGCCCCAGATATTCAAATTTATGCATGGGCCTTTTGCTTAAAAAATTGCAGGATGTTGCTGGGTACCCTACTTAAATCTACGATTGGAGAAATATTTGGAGTGTTGTTGAAAAGTTCTGGATATGATGATTTTGGTTTTCTATATAAGTTTGCAGATCCTACATTTTTTAAAAAGGTGAGACTTAAGATTTTGCGGGATTTGGCTGAGACGTGGTATAAAATAAGAAAGCTATTAAAATTGCCTTACTTTAGTTATATGTCCCCAATATGGGACTCTCCTGGTGCTCCATTCTGGACAAAAGATGCGTTAGCACAACATCTGAAAAAGGAACCTGATTTGCAGAGATGGAAAGACTTGTTTCAGGATGGCAAACTTTTGTCTTGGGGCCTCTGCCAACAACTGTGGGGTTTGGTTTTCTCGAGATACAAGTATTTACAGATTCAAAGCTGGGCTAATGATCCGGAAAATGTGATTGGAACTCAGAATGACTTTGAGTTGAAGCTTGAAATAGGGATCTTTAAGAAGGAAGTGGCCATATGGTATTGGATGATATTGGAAATGGAAGACGGACCATTTGTTCTACCAGAGACCCTGTGGATGGATAGCTTGCCAAAGATTGCGACAGAGAACCAATGGCAAGTAACAATGTCTATGCTTTATAATATTGTCAAACCTGCAAACCTAAGGCGAAATCGTTTGTTTACTATCCACAGGGCATATTGGTCTCCTCTTAGACTTTCCAAATTTAAAGCTGGCGGAGTTGTTGGGTGTCCGAAATGTAAGGCCTCAAATGTGGATGACCTTCATATGTTCGTCTCTTGTCCAAACATAAGGCAATTTTGGCTGGATGTAAGTAATTCCCTATCCAAATCTCTGAATCTGCGCATTGAGGTAAGCCCCGAATTAATTATAACAGGAAGATATGATTTAGAAAACAAAAGCATGAATAATAATGTTAGACTTACTTTTTATGCTATTTTGCCAGCTCGTAGAGAGATATGTAAGTTATGGGTCTCACCACTTAGTCCTAATTTAATGGATTGGATTTTATCCATGAGGTATATGGCTAAGCTTGATACTTCAGATCATACAAAGAGAAATCGAGGATTTTGGGTACCCTTCCTTTTATGTTTTGGTTGAATAATATTGACTATGATTTCCGATGATTAACCATGCGCCTATCTCGCTGGTATCTTCTATATGGTATTCTAGGACGGAAAACAGAGCAGGAGGAAGACACACTTGATGAGTCAGGCGGCCAAGAAGGATCGTTCAGAGAATGGCCAGATTCAAAATAGGTGGAGTCTACGCCTCACTACTCTAACCAGCTTATGAGATAAAAAAAAGCCCAGTGGTGGACCAAGTTAGAAGTTATGGGTGGCGAGACGGCAAATGAGGAAATAAATAAATAAATAAATAAAAAGGCCAGTGGGCATGGCAAAGTGTAGAGCGAGGACATGAGAATCTGCACAGGGAGTGTGTATAACTGTACCTTTCCATGGGCAGCAACACGCTCAGGGGGGTAACAATGGGCAGAACAGGCCCATCTGTGAGAGAGACAGGTGTGTGAGGGGAAGTAGCACTCACACTTGGCTGTCAGGCGGACTGGGAGCTGGCTGTGTGTCGGGACATCAGGAGCACCTGCTTGGGGAGAGAGCGGCCAAGGTGAGGTAGGGCTATCAGTGGCTTGGCAAGCCGGCGGGCTACTTGGACCAGGTGGTGTAGTTGCCGTGGAGGTGGAGTCATGCAGACCTGAGACACTGTGCGGGTGGGAGAGGTTTGAGGGGTGCCTTTCCACTTCTTGGAATTTCAAAATGGCTTCCCTGTACTGTGGTTAATGGGAACTTGTCTTGACACAACAGGCACAGACACCAACAGAGCTGCATCAGGTGTAGACAATGGCACTCCCTCTGGTGATGTGCTGGATCCTGTGGACCACTTCGTCTGGCTATGCCTCTGGCCCTCCTTCCTCTGTTTTCCAGGTGTAACCCTTACACTGCCCTCCTTCCTCTGTTTGCCAGGGGGAGCCCCTACAGTGCCCTCCTTCACCTGCTTCACTGGGCTTGGAATGGGAGTGGATGTGGTGGGGGAATGTGGCCCTGAGCCCTTCCTAGGTGTACCCTTGCCATACAACTCCCCCTCAGTAGCATGGAAACTACATGCCTTACTTTGCGTGAAAATTTTAGGGACTGGAGAATCCTTAGATGGGGATGCCTCTGAGGCATGTGAGCCTGAGGTCTGCTTCTTTGCTTTTTGTGCCTTGCTTTTCCCTGACAGGCCCTTATCTTTGCATTCTGGGATGGCTTTGCTCTTCAGTGGGGATAGTGTCTGCGGGCGGGACCGCTTGGGTTGTTTCTGCTGGGTGCTCTTTGTGCTGTATTGTGAATGTGACGCATGTGAACTGTGGTCACTATCATCAGATGTGGCCACTAACTGGGGGTGGACAAAGGTCCTGGAGCAGGAATAGGATTATGTGCCTGTGGAAGGGCAGACGTCAACGCGGACGACAAAGCCTGCACAGCACAGAGCACCCACCCACGTCAGAGTCTATGCCCTCCACGTAGGCAACCATCTGGGCTAATTTTTTTCATGGTCACTGAAGGCATTGAGGAGGGCTGTCTGACCCACACAAAGCTGATGCAGAAGCTCAACAGACTCAGCACTGAGGGCAGCAGAGGGGACAGGTGCAGGGGCAGTGGTGCCAGGTGTGAATGTAACTCGTCCCCTCTTACTGACATGGACACAGGCAGCACCAGAGGAAGTGGATAGGAGGGTGGGCACTGGCCGCTGTGTGGTGGAAGATGATTCCGAGTCTCCATTTCCTGTGCCCGCCAGCATGGATGTATCTCCGCTGGCATCAGATGATGTTGTACTTTTTGTCTCAGGCAGGGATTTCTCCTGCTTACTCCAGTCCCCCTCTGAGGCATTGGTGACCTCTGTGTCACTGGGCTCCTGTGCAGCTCTGGTGCTAGTTTCACCCCCACTGGTGTCCGGCTCCTGTCCCTCAGTGACCACTGGCGAATCTAAATGAGTGAGGGATGCAAGGTCAGGTTAGTGGCATCAACAGGACAAAGCAATGCAATCAATGCAGTACAAAAGATGCCCAAATCTACCTGTTGCACACCACACTCTGCAATCACATTGCAGCAACTACATAGACCACAACAGTGCATGTAACCCTGATCACCTGTTATGACTGAGCCATCTTAAGCAGAAAGAATCCTCTTTGAAAAAGAGCAACGTTGGGTCCACCGTCTGGGGACAGATACTAGGGGGCTGAATGACAATATTCCGTGGCTAAGTGTGTTGAAATGAGTCTGCCTTTTATAACTAACATCAGCATAAGCATAAAAGACATCCCGAGGCTGCATTGTGTAAAAAAAACACCAGAGATGAATTATGTACCAAATGTCAACAAACTGCTTGCCGCCGAATTTACTAACCAATTTGCCAAAATGTTTTACAACTGACTACCATGATTTGGACAATACTTTTCTCAGTGTTCATTTTTATTTTAATTTTTATTTTCAAGTTTCCCCCAATATATTTTTTCCAACGTTTACCTTCAATCTTGAAATAACAAGTGTGCCTCCGAAAAAAAGCGGCATTAAGAACACTATTACCGATGTTCTCCAATTTACAATAGTGTAAACACGTAGGACGTAGGCTGCATTATGAGAAACATCAGAGATGAATTATTTATCAAATATCAACAAACTGCCTGCCACCGATTTATTTTGCCAAATATTGCAACTGACTACCATGATTTGAAAATAATTTTCAGTTTTTAATTTTTGATTTTCAAATCCTTCTCTGATTTTTTCTAACATTAACCTCCAATTTTGGAAAACTAAGTGTGCCTCCAAAAAAGCGGCATTAAGAACACTATTATCCATGTTCTCCGAGTTACAATAGTGTAAACACATAGGACGGCGCAGTCCTCTTTCTATTTCCATGATTAAAAACCTAAAAATACCGACCCGGAAGATCAGTGCTGTTACTTCCGGGTCGCAAGAGGCAACAGAAGCGCAACGCGAAGCGCGAGGACAGGAGTGTTAGCCCCCTCGAAGCCCTTGCCACACCCGAAGGAGGTGTAACTAATATACATCTCAGGTATGATTTTGGCGCGCAGGGCGCACAGAGCACATCGGTATGAAAGGTTTCACTACGCGGGGCAATCATTATCAGGCTCAAGATAGTAGAAAATTGTACATCTTTTCGAATGAGCTATCTTGCATGCGTAGTGTAAAAACGATTGCCACATTTTTGATTCACCACTATAGTCATCTTAGTGGCGGGGCATCATCTAATCCCTACGCATTTTGCATATGAGTATATATGCCTTTGTCACACTAGAAGGAGGTGTAACTATTGTTCATTGCAGGTATGAATCTGGCGCACAGAGCACGGCGGTATGAAAGATTTTCACTACGCGGGGCAACCATTATCATGCTAAAGACAGTAGAAATTGCACTTATGAATGAGCATTGTCTGCATGTCACGTGACAAATAATTGCCACTTCCGACTTACCACGATAGTCTTCTGAGTAGTGGGGTATTTTCTGGACCCTACATATTTGCATATAAGTATGATTCATTGTCTATGAACCACTTTTTGCATGTACTAGCCTGTTGGAGAAAGAGAGAGTTGACACTGCCAATCACTGGGGGTTACGAAGTATTGCTATTTTAAGTTGCAACAACCTGCATTGTCTAGTAGTGAATTCACTACATTATGTGTCTCCCTTACCCCTTTTTTCTGTATTTTATTGTGTTTTCTGTGTATGTCTTTTTTCATTATGTTTGAACTATAGGTACATCGTGACCTCGAGAACAGAGAAACAGGTTGATAATTTCCCTTTTTTCTACACACCTGCTTGCTATAAATATAGTAGTCGAGCATCACTATCACCTTTCACCACGGGTCCTGAAGAAAGCCCTAAAGTCCGATTCACGGCATAGAGGGCTGAAACATGTTGGCCATTTTAAATTATTTTGAATGCTAGTGCGTCCTGAAAACTTAACTTTTTCAATAGAGCGCACACTACTGGAGCATTCCCCTAATGGGATCCACCCGAACCCAGACTTAATAAAATTCCGACTACTGGGTCTCCGGGGGATTTGTATTGTCCTACACTCCCTCCACATCACTGGGTCACTACTGTTTTTACCGAGGGTAAGATCCTCCTGGTGGAGGCTGCATACCGAAAAACCCGATGATTATGCACACACGTGTCAGAAAAGCGGAGAATCAAGATATACCGCTTACCACGCTACCCTACACGTGCATGAGGGTTTAATTTGGAGACACCGTTGTTCGATCTTCTGCATACCCTGGTTCACGCAGGACAAGTGATCCCTCCCTCTTGATTATTTGAGCCATCTTAAGGCCACACAGCATAACACCTAGCCCATGGCTGAAGTCTACCAGACACACAACTTGCTCTGCCCACACCTACAGACATGATGTGGGCACACCACTTGTTGCGACTGACAGACCTTGAGGGTACCGGTTGGGACAACACAGACACCTATTATGACTCTGTGGCCAAAGACTAGAGCACATTGTTGTCAGATGTCTCAGACTCAACATTCATGGTGCATGCAATGTACACATAGATGTAGTCACACTCAGATTGGGAACACTGCTGTACACTTCCAAATCGATTCCCCAGACTACCCCAATTGCTGAATGACAATGAAGAGCACAACACATACAGCAATGGGACCGCACAGCAGGGTGGATCACCTTTGTAAGTACAGTTTGTGCAAATGCATGACACTGGCACCCAACCCAGCAGCCACTTACATGACACTACACTGCACCGCTCCACAAACATTACAAAGGCACCCCTGGCACAGGCCCTGTAGACATGCATCCGCCCCCAGCCACAGTCACCCTACCCAAATACTCACCCCTGCCTTGCTGCTGATGCTCCTTCAGACATTCATCCAGCTCTGGATGAGTCACTACCAAGATGCAGACCATCAGTGGTGTCATGCTGCACCGTGCCAACCGCCCAGTGCGAGGAAGCAGCCCAAAGGTCATCTCTGCCACGTTCTTTGCCAGCCATCTGATTTCGTTCCACCTCTTGTGGCAGTGGTTGCTCCATCAGTTAGATACCCCCAGAGATCGCACATTTGCTGCAATGACCCTCCACATGGCCTTACGCTGGTGTACCATGAGCTTCAGGCATGGGAGAAAAAAGGTGGATATGATCATTGACACAGTGTCATGTACCAACATCTATCAGTACAGTAGCAAGACACAGACTCATTACCAAATCTAATCTCTGTCCATCCCACCTCGGGGTACATCTCACATGGGCACTCTGCATGGGCTAAGCTGAAGTGATTGCATGCATTTATGAGGGTGTACAGAGTCCCTGCACATCTTACACACATGCAGGATGACAGAACTGAACTCCCTATTTGGCTTGCACACATCTCCAGTCCTATGCATGTCTGGCCACAAAATACATCATATATCGACCTGTGTCTGTGGGTTGACGCACTGTGTACAAGACTGTGCAGCACTCAATGTGCATGCCCTGAGACTATATCAGTATGTCATGTGTGTGGCATTGGGATACATGGACTCTCCAACAAAAAATAGATCTGTACAGGTGTGGCCGTGTGCAAGTATACAGGACAGAAATATGTTTTAAGATGTATTTTTATGTGGAATTCTGAGGAATTCTAAATCATAATAAATACATTTAATTGAATTGCATTAGCAACCATGAACAAACCATTACATTTTATTTTAAAAATACAGGGCAGAGTTGGATTTCATTGTGAGAAAACAAGAGTAAGTACACAGTGAGTGCAGTGATCCGATCTCGTCTTGGTGGGCGGGCACTGTGCAGAGCATCTGGGCTCACACGGAGTTGGACAACAGGGGCACATATGGCCATTCAGGCAAGCAATTACTGTCCTGGGACCTGCACGGCAAACATTCTGTGTCACTGAATGGCTGACAATGCAACACACTTCACTCAGACCTACAACTGCAGGCAGGAAAACCTGTGACATTGGGACACACGCTCCTTCCCCCTGGAGACAGCATGTTTGTTAGTGCTTGACACAATCCCACATCCTCAGGCATATACTGCAGCAGTCCAATGACATGTGTGCCCTCCCTGCCCTACACCTCAGTTTCTGATTATTTACCGCAACATTTGGGAAACCATAAAGCCTTGGATACTGTAGGAGTACCTCGTCCACCAGGACCTCCAGCTCCTCGCTTGTGAATGGACTGCCACGGATGTTCTCTGTCCTTGCCATCCCTGCGGACATGGAACACCTGTGTTGGAATTGGGTGGGAAGGTGTGTCAGGCAGCACTCCCTGGAGGCAGCAGCAGATGAGAGTCTCAAACAGCAGTCCCTGGAAGCAGCAGCAGATGAGTGGTCTCAGGCAGCAGTCCCTGGAGGCAGCAGCAGATGAGGGGTCTCAGGCAGCAGTCCCTGGAGGCAGCAGCAGGTGAGGGGTCTATGGCAGCAGGCTCTGTGAGCAGTGGAAATGTGAGGCTCACTCCCACACATATATAGCCCCCTAGGGGTCGTTCCAAAGATCCCAAGCTGCAACAATTGGTTGTCCAGGTCTGCCTCATCCAATGACTGCCTCCGCGGTGACGGTGCACGCCTACCGCCATTTTCAAAATTGAATCATACCACCGCAATCATAGATCCCATTGGTTTTAGGCCATGCTTCATGGCGGTGATGCACTGCAGGGGCCTTGGGTGCACTACCATGATGGTGCATCTTTCAAGAG
Source organism: Lissotriton vulgaris (assembly GCF_964263255.1). Taxonomy (NCBI): domain Eukaryota; kingdom Metazoa; phylum Chordata; class Amphibia; order Caudata; family Salamandridae; genus Lissotriton; species Lissotriton vulgaris. The sequence goes on from NC_141693.1 coordinate 592,341,454, forward strand.
CATCCAATGTCCGCCTCGGCAGTGGCGGTGCACACCTACCGTGATTTTCAAAATTGCATCATGCCACCGCAATCATCGGTCCCATTGGCTCCAGGCCATGCTTCATGGCGGTGAGACACCGCCGGGGCCAGGCAGTAGCTACTTGGGTGGTGGAGCATGCTAACGGCCATTTGGGCATGTCTCCAAGCCAATGACTACCGCACCCATTTCAGGGGGGGTGCTGGGGACACACCGCTTGGGCCAGGTGATAGCTACTGCAATGTGGGTGGCGGAGCATGCCAACCACCATCTTTCCATGTCCCTATGGCTATCACTATCGCACTTGTGTGTATGGGGGTGCTGGTGACACAGCCGGTAGCTACCTCAATTTGGGTGGAGGAACATGCCAACCGCCATCTTCCCATGTCCCTATGGCTATCACTACCGCACTTGTGTGTATGGGGGTGTTGGTAAGACACCCCTGGTGCCAGGCAGTAGCTACCGCAATTAGGGTGGCAGAGCATGCCAACCGCCATTTGGGCATGTCTCCATGCCAATGACTACCCCACCTGTGTCAGGGGGGTGCTGGTGTCACACCGCTGGGGCCAGGCGGTAGCTACCACGATTTGGCCCACATACAATGGCAATGTCCATTGGGAACACTTCGACAGTGCACAGTGGCCACATGGTGAAGGGCACATTATCATGCGCACAATGTTCCATTTATTCCACAGGTGCCTACATGTGCTATGGTTGTGTGTGTGACGTACATTGGTCCATAGTCCGTAACATGTCAGAAATGCATTAGATGGTTGATGAGCCAGGACAGTGTTGTAGTGGACTCTACAATGTGTACACATATCAATGTGTTGTGGGGCAGTGATGACATCAGCAAGGCTTGTCTCACTGTATGATGTAGTTACTTACTTGTGCTAATCTGACTGCTCATACACGCAATTGTCAGTTCACCGCAACCTTTGGTTATTGTGTTGTGGAGGTGTGCCAAGTTGGAATGATGCATTGAGGCGTGACTGGTACAGCAGATGAGTATGAGACAGTGCGGTTGATTTGTCGCACATTGGCTGGATGCCACGCTCCCAGGCATGCTTATGTGAAATGTGGCCATGAAACTGTGCATTTACATTGACCTAAGTAGTGTTGAGGCACTTGTGTATTGTAAATAGAGAGCTGTGCCCCCTGTGTGGCTCAAACATCCACCCATGTGACCTGGTTTGTCACTCATTTGTCAGTCTGTGTTTATCCTGTGTCATACTGTACGGATATGCTGTGGTCATCTCATGATAGATGTCATTGACATGTGTCCACTTTGATCTCAACAAGGAGGACGCCAAATCTGATTTGTCACTTTACACTGCTGGAGGACAATGAGGATGTGATGATCACTCACTTATTCCGTCTAGATAGAGCCACCCGAAGACCCTTTGTGATATGTTGGAGCCCCACCTGCCTCGCCAGACATATCAAACAGCTTTCACCCCAACTTATAAAGTGATGGCAGCCCTCCATTTTTTTTCTACTGGATCGTTCCAGGAGACCGTGGCCAGCTCTGGTGGGATGTCTCAACTGATGTTCAGCATGGTGCTGCGTGATGCTCTGTCCGCCATGATGAGATACAAGGACAGATATATCCATTTCCCCAGGGGCGCTGAATTGGCAGCTGTGATTTGAGACTTCTATCCCCGTGGGCCCATCCCACATGTTGTTGGTGCCATAGATTGCACATATGTCTTTTGCCACCACAGGCAAGTGAGCAAATTTTTCGTAATTGAAAACAATACCACTCCATCAATGTGCAGATGGTGTGCGTGGCAGATATGATCATCTCGCATGTGTGTACCCGATTCCCCGGATCAGCCCATGACTCCTACGTCCTGAGGAGTAGCATTTTGCCCCGGCTGATGGCTAATCTGCTTCCTGAGCTTGCATGGATTGTGGGTGAGAATGGCTAGTCGTATGGCGTGCTGGGTATGTGACCTGCTGACCTCTGCCTGTGCAACTTTGCAATGTCTATTTGTCATACCTAGGTGACTCTGTATATCCCAGCTGTCCATGGCTGCTGAGCCCACTGCGGAATCCCAGAACTCCGGCTGATATCCGATACAATGAGGCCCATGGGAGGACACATCATGTGGTGGATCGTACTTTTGGTGTGCTCAAGTCAGGTTTCCGCTGCCTGGACAAAACCGGAGGGGCACTGGCATACTCGCCCAGGTAGGTGTGTCAGATCCTAGTGGCATGCTGCATGCTTCACAACCTGGCCATTCGCTAGTAGATTCCCCTGCTCCTGGATGATGATGAGGACCCAAGGCCCCCACCTTCACAACAACCTGAGTCCAATGATGGGGACAGTGGAGAGGAGGAAGGTGGTGACATGCGGCAACAGCTCATCACCCACTACTTCACTTGAATGTGGGTGACTAAGTCCAACATATACATTATCTGGTGAGATTGCTGTTGTCGTGAAGGGTTTAAACAGCCAGATGTAAAGTCACCTGTGTGTGGATATATGACTGTGACATGTCATCTGTGAACGTATATGGGACGTGTATGTTGACACTTTTTGCACATTGTGTTGTCTGCATGTTGGTTTATGTAGATGGTTGGTGTAGTGTACTGTCTGTGATGCCATACTCACACCAGTGTATGTTGTTCTGTTATGTTTCCTTTGGTGCCTCAAACTTCTCCTTGCCTGAATACACTACATACTTCTGATACATTATGGGCATTTTGAAGACTGTACATCCTGCACTAAAGACAATTCTGACACAAAGACAGTGTGTAAGGTATTTTATTTACAAAGTTGACATGTGAGGGGTGGGCAGATTTACATGGGGCAGCGAGTTGACAGTCATGGTAAATAAGATGTATGAGTAGAACCTACTTTGATGTGGTGACCCAGTCCAACAAACAGGTGCCAGTCACAAGGTAGTGTGAGGAAGGACAGTCCAAACATTCAATGCAGTGGGGAAGAGGGTTGCCATCAGGGCTGGCTCCGTGACTGACGTTGGGAGGTGCTTTGCCTCCAGAGACTCCCAGGCTCTTCTTCGGATTGCCCCTCGGTCGATTGGCTTGGGGGGCCCTGCTGTGGTGCCAGCGGTGTCTGAGGACTCACCCCTCTCTGTGGCCGCAGGGGAGTATGGTGAACTGTCATCCTGCGGCAAAATAGAGGGGGGGAGGTGTTGGTTTGGATGCAGGCCTGTCCCTCAGTAACACCTCTTGCTGGCGCATGAGGTCCACCAGTTGTCCAATGCGGGTGTCGATGGACCTTATCAGCAGGATGAACTCGCATAACTGATCGTCCGACTGCCCACTCTGCCCCTGGGCCTGTTCGTATGCACCAAGGACTCTGGTGATTTGTTCCAGGGATGGGCTTCCAGCCTCCTGGTGTTTCAGGGTAACCCTGGCGCTCCCACCTGCCCTGCTGCCACAGACCTGTTGCCTCGCCACTGTGGGTCCCAGCACACTCTCCCTGCCATCCTCAGTTGTTGGTGTGGGTTGGACATCCCCTGGGACAGGGAGGGTGTTGCAGGTGGCACTGGTGGTGGTGGTGGGGGTGGCAGTGGACGCACAGGCCAGAACAGCAGGAGTCTGCTGTACAGTTGGTGTTGCAGCAGACATGGTGGTGGAGAGGATGGGGTCCTGGAACCTGTTGCTCCCTGGCACACCAGATGGACCGGCTTCAAGCTCATCGTCCGGAAAATCCTGGGAGTCTACATCCGAGAGTCCAGTTACCGTGGGGAGACTGGCTCTGCTGGTCGTTGGTGTTGTCCTCAGCAGTAAGTTCTTGGTCACCTGTGGATTAGATGGGGAATGGTCATTGTTGTGCACTCTGCAAGCATTCTGTTAGCTGTGTGCCATCCACTGTCTGTACACTACACAATTGACAGATCTTCACATTGTTTGGTATGTGCACTATTGTGTTTCATTACATGGTGCAGAGGTACATACATTACTTGTAAATGTTGTGCTGTATCAATGCATAACATGCAAATGGTCCTGGAGTCATGTTCACAGGGACCTGTTGCCATGTAGGGACCAGCACATCATCTTTTCATAGGTGTCAGCTTGTTAATTTGTCTGACCTGGCAGACGTACCATCTGGCCATGGACTGGCCAGTGTACTGTACTGCATGACTTTTTCCTATCATGTACACATTTAGATTTATGAGCCTGTAGCTGGTTTGGGAGGAAAGGGCAAGAGGCGGGTTTTTGTGACAGTAGGTTTTATTTGTGAATACAGCAAGTCGGTGCAAGTCTTTCTTAAAGGGGGCCTCCGGGGTGAACAGCTTCTTTCTGGATGTCTCTTTGGTCTGTTACGGTCTTCTTCCTTCCTGCTTTGTCTGGGGTTTCTCCGGGAGGCAGACTCTTCCGACTCCGTGATGGTATCCGGTGTGTCAGATAGGAGAAAAGGAAGAAAGGACAGGTATCATCCTACGCCCTTTGTCCTAGCTATTGCAAGGCGTAGGGAGTGAGGGACCACCAAGGGTGTCTATTTACAGATCGTGAGTGACGGAGGAGGATGTGCTGGAAAGGGTTACCGGGGACTCCAACAGGGTGTGAGGTCGCGGGACTGACCTACCCCTTCTCCCCACCCAGCCCGCGATACGGCTCCGTACCTCACTGAGCCACACACCTCCTGGCGTGCGGCTGGGCGGCTTGTGGTGCCGATGGCCTCCTGGCTCCCGCACCGCCAAAAGGTCTCTTCTCATCTCCGCCATAGAGGTTGATCCGGTTTCTCCTCCCGATTCTGCTCTTCCGAGTACACTCTCCGTCTCCGCGTTCGCCTCCGCTCCACACTTGCCTCCAACTCCTCCGGTGAACAATCATCAGCGGCCGTACTTGATGTCGGTGCAGGCTCCTCCCACTCGCCTAGAGTGGGCCAGTTAAAGAGACCGCCGTCTTCTTCAACCTCATCACGGGAGTGGCACAGTTCCATTGCAGAATCATAAGGCTGCGGAGACAAGAGTGGGGGGTCACCTAATGAATCCCCACATGGGGGTTAGTGTTCGTGGGCCATTGGGGAGGCGGCTTCTCCTCGCTACAGAGCCCGACATTGTTTCCTAAGTATTGTCATTGTCCTTGCTGATTGGGCCACATGGCAATGCACTCATCAGTGTGTGCTGTGCATGGTTGTGCCCAGTCTTTCTTGTGCATGTGCATTGGTGTGTCACTCTTTGCTATCTGTGACAGTTCCCTTTGCTTACCTGTGTGCACACTGTGCGTGTCATGCAGGGTCGGTGTGCATATTTGTGCAATTATTGGGGTGGTGTTGCCATATGGAATGCTTTGATTAGTGAAAAATGTGTGGGTGCACGTACGGCCTACCGACCTGGTAGGTGAAGGTAAACACTGCAATGGCTTTAAACTGCTTGTGGGTGGGAGGGAGTGCTCCATCTTGCTCATCTATGGTATAAGGGTACATGGTGGGAGTACTATTGAAGGCCTCCCACTCCTAAGCAGCACAACTAGGAAGATGGCTGACTACCTGTTAGATGAGGGTGAACACTGCGATTGCTGACACATGCTTCTGGGTGGGTGGGGAGTGTTCCATCCTGCTCAGGGGTGGGACAAGGGGGACTGTTGGGAGTTGTAGTGCAGCCCTCACACACACCCACACCCCTCCATGGAAAGGTGGCTGCCTACCTGTTCGTTCGTTTGGTGGACAACTCAACGGCTTCCAACTGCTTGTGAGTGGGGGAGTTCTCTATCCTGCTGGGGTGTGGGCCAAGGAGCATGTTGCGAGTAGTTGTGCAGGCCTTCCACCCCAAACACCCTCCCAGCCAAGATGGCCACCTACCTGCTAGTTTGCTTGGTGAACACTGCAATGGCCAGGGAGCATGCTGGGAGTAGTGGTAAAGGTCTCCCACCACCAAACAGGCTTCTCAGGCAAGATGGATACCTTCCTGTTAGGTGCAATGGCTAACACATGCTTGTGGGTGGGGGAGCGCTCTATCCTGCAGGGGTATGAGCCAGGGAGCATGCTGGGAGTAGTTGTGCAGGCCTCCCACACCCAAACACCCTCCCATCTACCTACCTGTTATGTGAGGGTGAGAACTGCAATGGCGGCCACATTTAAAAATATTTTTAACTATGTTTCTTTTAATTATATGTATAATTTACTTTATTTTACATTTTTAACATTTAAAAAAACCTGATATTTTTCACTATATATTTTAGAACAATACATTTTTCTGATATTTTTGTACTTACCACAATGTAGCTAGGACTTTGATATTGTGGACATCAATATTTCGCCTTCGATATTTTTGGCGTCGATATTTCTGTAGTTGATATTCTGTCAGTGATTCGCTTCAGAATATGTAGCTGTTTACTAACACACATTGTGCTCTCATAGACCACTGCAGTTGGGTGGAAATAAACAATAGAGAAGGCCACAATGCGTAGAGTTCTTCTCTGAAATGTGGGGAGATGCCATAGAGGGGCGCTCGAAAACAGTGAGCTGTTTGGGGACCACTCCTTAATTTGTAAAATAATAAGTGCCAGGGCCCTTATGAGGAGGCCACTGCAGCTTGCATCATCCATTGACCCTGTCATAGCTGCCAATGACGGTACCAAAACAACTACTAACCATCTTTCTCACCTGCAAGTGCCACAGTCAGATTATTCCTGGTCCCTAGAGCTAAAGGAATGGCTGGGGATGGATACGTACAGCTCCACAATGCACACTGCATGCTCCAGGCTAGTAGTTTTCAATCACAGGACTCCAGCATTCAGTAGAATTATATTTTTTGAGTGTAACACATTTAAAATAGCTCTGGGCACCTGAAAGCACTGGAGTTGAGCACTGGCTCCTTGACTAAGATAGCTGTATGGATTAGTGCCTAGACACAATTATGCAAGTTAAGTCAATAAAACCAAAGCAATCTTGTCCTCATTTGTGGATGAACATGTTAGTGTTGTGAATATAACTGTTATATGCTATCACACTTTTTCTGCCATGCATATCATTGTTTAAATCATGCAATAATCAGCCAGTTCTATGGCAATCAACTTCAGAAGGTCAAAGGTTGAGTAGGCCCTACCGGCCGGTGATCCTGTTATGTGCTGATTTTATGCATATCTCAGCATACACACAGATTCGTTTGTGAAGTGAGTTACATAGATACTCACAATCACACTATCCCTGCAAGCTCTAGAAGTAGGACAGAAGGGTCCAAAGTTGGCCCAGTAGGAGTTTCAGGAAAGCGCCATGAAAGTGAACTAACTCTACATACAATCCTTGTAAATGCATTTTCTGGATCCAAAATCTGGCAAGGATCGGATCTCCTGGTCCTACATTGGACATGCCTGCTACAGGGCAATGACAAACAATCCACTGAAAAGAACAGCCCTATAATTTTCATTCAGTGCAATAAAGGACACTCTAACCTGGACTTTCTTTAAGACTTGGGCAAATGCAGCTAAACAATTATCACCCCCAGTTCAAAAGTTAAAACACACAGGGGACATGTCAACAATTAGGGTTACATACACACAAAAAGATGTCCATCCTGCCTTGACAGTGGGTGTTAGGGTCTCTTAAAAAGGAAGTACTGGTGATGTTGTTACTTTAGGCACACAGTCATTGTTTTCCCCTCCTTCCTGGTAAGTTGGGTTGACATGCATGTCAGCATCTGTGCTCAGGAAAGAAAAATGCTAAGCTGATGTCCCTAGAAAACATACAAATATTATGGTGTGCCAGAGCATACTATAATACCAAACGTTGTCCTTCCTTCAGCCCTCTCAGTGCACCTGGAGTGCACAAGTGCAGTGCTGAGAGCGAGATGATTAAGGAGTAATTCTGGAAACATTTACTATGTTGGTTCTAAGGCATGCACAGTGTATCTGTTTACAGTAAGCATGTGCCCGTATGTCATCTGTGATGTCAGGCCACATCCCCTCAAACATACACAGGCAGGATGCTGCAGTCGCATCCTTTTCCAACTCATCACAGGTTGAGGTGGCGTCAGTGATGCTTGCTGACCACACCCTTCCCAGTGACGACTTGGAAAAGGGTGGTTGAGGAAGTTTCACACTTGCAGCATGTGTAATGATTGACAAACAGCTCAAGGAAATGCAGTTTTGATGCCCAGGATGTCTAGGGCTGCTTTAAAATGTGACGCTCCTGCATGTCAATAGTCAATGGTCTCTTGAGAGTCACAAGAATTGCAAGTCAGTGTTAGGGCTAGGTCCGCTCTTCGCCTGGTGGAATTAAATAAATAAATACAAACGCAATATGTCATTTGGATTGTGATTGCTCTTAGCAATTACCCTTTGCATAACTTATAAAACTGGGTGGGGGAGCCCCTAAGTCCTACGCAATGAGACACCCTTTCTTTGTCTGTCGGTCATGGTGGAATTTTGAGGAAAGGGTTGGAATAAGAGGTGGAGCAGGCTTGGTACTGTTTAAGCGTGGGCGTTAAATCCGTTTCGTTCACGAAATTTGTGGATTTTTGGCAAATTTGCGATCCGAAATCGTGCAAATTTGCCCAAAAATCTGCAAATTCGCAAGCTGCGGATTTTTTTGCTTGGTCGCGCTTGAAAAATACAATATCTCGCGTGCTGCGTTGACTTACCGTGATTCTGAGTCAGCTGAATTGTTTTTCTCCCGGTTTGCGTGTGCTGCGCCATTTTGGAACTTGCTGCATGATTGCGCGAGAGTTTTTTGACCGGGATTACGTCATTGCGGCTCGCAATCTTGCACAGCGAGAGTTTGACAACGTGAGTACGTCATAAGGGCCCGTGATCGCGCATCGCGGGAGTAAACAATGTGGAACACATAGATGCGGCGCGCAGCTGACTTCCGAAGGGAGATTTGCAAAGCTCGCTTTCCCGAAATTGCAAAAATTGCAATTCTGCACAAGAAATCCACGGCAGGCAGCATAAACCTTCTGAAAATGATTATTCTGATCAGAATAACTCCTCAGATTGACATTTGGATGCACTTTTTGGAACAAGGAGTCATTTTTTGGGGGGGTGGGAGGAAGTTAGTGCCCCAGAGTCTCCAACTTCCTGTTCCTGTCCAGCAGTCTCCTCCTAGTACTTTGTCCATGTCCTGGTCACTTTTGATTTTGATCCGGAGCTGGAAGGATTACTTTTTGTGGCTGCTGCTGGATATTTGGATTTGAGGACTTTTTGGACTTTGGAGTTTGGATCACTTTTGGACTTGAGATTTTACAAGTAAGTTGGTGTTGTTTTTTTGGGCATTGCAGTTGCTGCAACTACAGTTTTAAAACTTTTTTCAAAACTTTAAAAAAATATATATTGTGGGTAGCCACAGTATCCAGTAGGCCCAGGGTTAATCATGGGTGCGTGATACAACTGTTTCTGTGATTTTTTTTAACTTAATTCTCATTTATGTCATGGAATTTTAGCTCACTGTTATATGTTGGTTTTTTTTTAATTTTGGGGTGCCTGTAAAGCCTCACTAGCCAGTAGGCCCAGGGGTACTGAGTGGTGCATTTATTTAGTATTTTGTAGAGCGCACAGCTACCTCCGACAGAGGTGTCCCGGCGCTGAAGACCTTATCTCAGAAGGGAAAAGGGGGAAAGGAGGAAAGGGGGGAATTTAGATCTGGGAGAAGAACCAGGTCTTTAATTATTTTCGGAAAAGGGGTTCTGAAGTGGTGAATCTTAACTCTGTGGGTAGCTGGTTCCAGAGTTTAGAAGTGACAACAGCAAAAGCCCTTCCACCCGTACGTGTAAGACGAAACCGGGGGGTTATGATTAAGCGTAGATGATTGGATCTGAGGTTACGCTGTGACTGAGAGAACCTCAGTCTGCGCCGGAGGTATGCAGGGCCACGGTCATTTAGGGCTCTGAAAGCCAAGGTCAGGGCTTTGAATTGGATCCGCATTTTTATTGGGAGCCAGTGGAGTTTGATAAGGTGGGGTGAGATGGAGTGATGAAAAGGGATATTGTTGATTAACCTGGCCGCTGCATTCTGGACTCTCTGTAGCTGGTTGATGAGATAGGATGGAGCCCCTACATACAGGCTATTCGCGTAGTCTAGATGGGAGGTTATCAAGGCATGGACTACTGTTTTTCGGGAGTCAAGTGGTAGGTAGGGAATGATTTTTTTTAACATACGTAGCTTCCCAAAGCAGGCAGAGGTACCTTTGCTGATTTGGGTTTTACAGGAGAGAGAAGTGTCGAATTGAAATCCTAGGTTTCGGGCCGCTGGGACCGACACTGGGGGAGGGTTTAGTTCAGACGGCCACCAGATATTAGGGGGGAAAGGTAATTTTTGATTAAAAAATAAGACTTCAGTCTTATCAGTGTTGAGCTTTAAATTGTTCTCAGACATCCATGAGGCGATCTTTAACATGCAGTGGCGGAAGTTGTCAAATGATTTTTCAGCTTGGTCTTTGAAGGAGAACACCAGTTGGGTGTCATCGGCGTAGAAAGTCACCTTGACTCCACACGATTCGACAATCTTTGCTAATGGTTTAAGGTACACATTGAAGAGGAGAGGGCTTAGGGCGGAGCCCTGTGGGACTCCCCAAGTCAGTGTTTTTTTGGCAGAGAGAAACGATCCCAGCATCACTTGTTGGGTTCTGTTTTTTAAAAATGATTTTACCCACAGGAGGGGGGGGCCGCCAATCCCTGTCTCTTGTGCGAGTCATTAGTATGTTGTGCGAGATGGTGTCGAATGCAGCGGACAGGTCAAGGAGGACCAACATGGCCTCCTCTCCCCTGTCCTTGCATTCTCTAATTGACTCAGAGACTTCAAGTAGTGCAGACTCAGTACTAAAGTCCGGTCTGAAACCAGACTGGGTGTTATGAAGCAAGGAGTTAGATTCCAGATAGTCTGATAATTGTAGTTGAACTGCCTTCTCTAGTACTTTGGCGGGTTTGGGCAGAAGTGAAATCGGATGGTAATTACTCAGACAAAGAGGGACAATACCTACTTTTTTTTGGATAGGGATAAGTAATGCATGTTTCCAGGCTGCAGGGACAACACTGGTGGAAAGGGAGGAGTTCCAGATTTCGAGTAGGGAGTCGATAATTAATGGAGCAATATAATTCGGGATTAAGGCTGGGGCAGGGTCTAGAGGTGAGCCTGATTTGCAATCCAGAAATAATTTCGTGGCTTGTTCCTTAGTAAGAGGTTGGAATGCTGTAAAGGCAAGATTATGATTCGTGTCAGGATCTTCAGTGTTGACCGTACCATTTTGATGGATAGTGCTGCAATGTTGATAATTTTCTCTTCAAAAAAATTTGAAAGATTGTCGCACAATGTTTGCGACATGGGGATTGGGGCAGCAAGAGCATTAGGCTGAGTGAAGTCTTTGACTATATTGAAGAGGGTCTTTGTGGAATTCTTTGCTTTGGCAATGGTGTCAGAGAAGTAAGTGCTCATGGAATGGTGTTTAAGTTTACGAAACTCTTTAAGGCCTTGTCTGTAATGCGCCTTGGCTACTGGGTCATAGTTCTGCCTCCAGAGTCGTTCAAGCTTCTTGCACATGCTTCTATGTGCCCTGAGTTCTTGTGTGAACCATGGAGCAGAGGGTTTTAGTCTGTGGGAGGTGAGAGGACGCAGAGGGTCTATTTTTTCTATTGCAGAAGTAAGGTCATTGTTTAGTGTACATACTGCGGCGTCCAGGTCATCCAGAGGCGGGTTGCGACTCGTTGCGTATGTTTGCTCTAAGGCAGTTAGAGAGAGTTTGTGCCATTTTCTGCCTTGAGTTCTTATGGCGGATTCTTGTTTAATAATTTGGCATAGAGAAATCTCAAAAGGTACTAAGTAGTGGTCAGACCATGCCAAGGGTAAGGGGGGGGGAAGGTTATAAGTTTCTCATGATTTGAGAATATGAGGTCGAGAGTGTGTCCTGCGACATGCGTAGGGCCTGTTACCCTTTGTAATAGATTAAGATTTTGCATTGATTCCAGGAGTTGGGCAGCGCGATTGCAGCTGCTAACGTCTATGTGATGGTTGAAATCTCCCAGAACAATGAAGTCAGGGTGTTTGAGGGAGAGATCTGCTGTAATTTCCAGTAACTCTTGGATGGCAGGTTGGGAAGAGTTAGGGGGAACGTAGGCCAACATCCATGAGGAGATGGCAGTGGTGGAATCTACGATAGAGAAGTATAAAGCTTCTATAGGTTTGGCGTTGTGATTTTCTTGTTGGTAATTTTTAGGTGATTCCTTAAAATTACCCCTATTCCTCCTCCTGGTTTGGAGCCTTCGCGGCTAAATCCAGTAAATCTGTAATCCGGTGGAATAGCTAGAGCGATGTCAGGGTTGGAGGAGTCTTTAATCCAGGTCTCAGTTAGAAAAACTATGTCCCAGGGTGTAGAGGACAGTAGCAGCCAGATGTCTTTGGCGTGGCCGGGTAGTGAGTGGCAGTTCACTGGTCCCATAGAATAGGTTTTGGTAGGGAGGGGATTGGTGTCAACGGGTTTGCGTGGGCAGGTCCAGGTGGGGTGGAGCGAGAAAGAGCAGTTAGGGCATTTGTGTGAAAAGGTGCTGGGTAGGGGAAAGCAGCAGGGCGAGGGGGGAGGAACAGGATGTCTTACCTATGTTCAGAAGCTGTGATTTGGACCAGGTTAGTATCTGGGCGGCTGGAGAACTGGCAGCATGGCAGGCCCTAGGCAGGGAGCTGGCGCGGACGGGTGCAGACGGGCTTGCCTTAGGCGCGCAAACGGCACGCCCGCTGCACCCGTCCGCTGCACGGCCGGGAAGTGCACATGATTGAAGTGTAGGGGGGCGTGGCCTAGGGGGGTGGGCGTGGCCTCGAGGTGCCGAGCGAATGGCGGCAAGCCTGGATGACAATCCTCGTCAGCGCTAGAGTCCGCTGGGCGTGGGTGTGCAAAGGAGCATCAAGGAGGCTTTTTTAAAAACACAGTAAGCAAACAATTTTAAAAGCAGTTTGTCAATTTTACAATCCCTTCTCCCGGCTTCCGCCTCAGGAGATATGCGATCTTCTGGTCGCGCTAGTGATCAGCGCGCCTAAAGTACACAGTGCAGGGGGCGTGGCCTAGGGAGGTGGGCGTGGCCTCGAGGTGCCGAGCGAATGGCGGCAAGCCTGGATGACAATCCACGTCAGCGCTAAAGTCCGCTGGGCGTGGGTGTGCAAAGGAGCATCAAGGAGGCTTTTTTAAAAACACAGTAAGCAAACAATTTTAAAAGCAGTTTGTCAATTTTACAATCCCTTCTCCCGGCTTCCGCCTCAGGAGATATGCGATCTTCTGGTCGCGCTAGTGATCAGCGCGCCTAAAGTACACAGCGCAGGGGGCGTGGCCTAGGGAGGTGGGCGTGGCCTCGAGGTGCCGAGCGAATGGCGGCAAGTCTGGATGACAATCCTCGTCAGCGCTAGAGTCCACTGGGCGTGGGTGTGCAAAGGAGCATCAAGGAGGCTTTTTTAAAAACACAGTAAGCAAACAATTTTAAAAGCAGTTTGTCAATTTTACAATCCCTTCTCCCGGCTTCCGCCTCAGGAGATATGTAATCTTCTGGTCGCGCTAGTGATCAGCGCGCCTAAAGTACACAGCGCAGGGGGCGTGGCCTAGGGAGGTGGGCGTAGCCTCGAGGTGCCGAGCGAATGGCGGCAAGCCTGGATGACAATCCACGTCAGCGCTAGAGTCCGCTGGGCGTGGGTGTGCAAAGGAGCATCAAGGAGGCTTTTTTAAAAACACAGTAAGCAAACAATTTTAAAAGCAGTTTGAATGCATGGACCAAGTCTTTCTGTGGGGCGTCTTGAATTTAAACATCATTGAGGGCATGGATGGCATTGGATTGTGGTGATTTGTGTGTGTTTTTCGATTTTTTGGGGTGGTGCTGGGGCCTGGCATGTGGGTGGGGGTCATTTTGAGGCCTGGTCCAGGCAGGGCATGGCCTAGTGGCTGGGGGTCAAGGGGCTATTTTTAAGCCAGGCAGTGTGCTCAGGACTGCACCCAGTTTGCCTTGCTTTCTTCCATTAGGCCCAGGGGTACTGAGTGGTGCATGGACCAAGTCTTTCTGTGGGGCGTCTTGAATTTAAACATCATTGAGGGCATGGATGGCATTGGATTGTGGTGATTTGTATGTGCTTTTTGACTTTTTGGGGTGATGTTTGGGCCTGGCCTTGTGGGTGGGGGCCATTTTGAGGCCTGGTCCAGGCAAGGCCTGGCCATGTGGCTGGGGGTAGAGGGGCCATTTTAAAGCCAGGCATTGTGCTCAGGCCTGCACCCAGTTTGCCTTGCTTTCTTCCATTAGGCCCAGGGGTAGTGAGTGGTGCATGGACCAAGTCTTTCTGTGGGTCGTCTTGAATTGAAACATCACTGAGAGCATGGATGGCATTGGATTGTGGTGATTTTTGTGTGTTTTTTTACTTTTTGGGGTGGTGTTGGGGCCTGGCCATGTGGGTGGGGGCCATTTTGAGGCCTTGTCCAGGCAGGTCCTGACTATGTGGCTGGGGGTCAAGGGGCCATTTTGAAGCCAGGCAGTGTGCTCAGGCCTGCCCCCAGTTTGCCTTGCTTTCTTCCATTAGGCCCAGGGGTACTGAGTGGTGCATGGACCAAGTCTTTCTGTGGGGCGTCTTGAATTTAAACATCATTGAGGGCATGGATGGCATTGGATTGTGGTGATTTTTGTGTGTTTTTCGTCTTTTTGGGGTGGTTAACTGATGCTCCTCTGGCTTCCATTGCTTTTAGGTTCACAAGAGAACCACCAGTGCCAGGAAGAAGTCCTGCAGCGTTGTGTGCAGCACAATGCCACGTGACGTCACGTGTGGCCACAGACAAGACAACTCTGCAACTCGTGCGACTGCGGCCTGCTGTCATCTGAAGAAGATGGGCTCAAATAAAGGTGGCCGTGGCGTCTCAGCGAAAAAAGTTACCAGTGCCACTGCCAGTAAGAAGGAGCAGAAGAAGCAAGTGGCACCACCTACCAAGGAGACTGGTGGCCCCACAACACCTTTTTTGGTAAGAAAAAAACTAGGCCTGCAGCAGCAGCGGTGTCCGCCGGGGACCAAGCTGGAAGCAGCAACTCCGCTTCATTGGGCTCAGTGCCACCACGCTAAGTGAGGTCCAAGACCATAAGTGCTGCTGGGGCAGCCACTTTACTTTCTCAATCACTATTGACCAGTGATGTTGGATCATCACAAGAAAGTACCATCCAATCAACGCCGGATGTAACTCAGCTGACGAGTGTTCAACAACCGCAGCCGCAACGACAACCACAGGTGCAACTAGTATAAGCGCAAGTACATGGGCAAGGAGAGGCGCAAGGAGAGGCGCAAGGAGAGGTGCAAGGAGAGGCGCAAAGAGAGGTGCAGGTAGAGGCGCAAGTAGAGGCAGCGGAGAGGTGCATGGAGAGGTGCAACTAGAGGTTCATGGAGCGGCACAACTGCCTACAATGCTTGTTCCTCCAGAAGTAGGGGCACATCAAGAAATTGATAATCAAGCGGAGGTATCATCCAAGGAAGCTACTCGTCCTGATGATGATCAATTGTCTTCCAGATCCCCAGCAAGAAAAAGGTCAAGGAGGGCTACTGCTACAACTACTACAAGTTCTTCTTCAAGCCCCCTTCATTCTGATGACCTGGATCTTGATTGGAACCCACCAATGCACTCTGAGAGTGAGGCACGCCATGAGCCGACATAGGTAGCTAAGCCTAAAAGGAAG
The DNA here is from genome assembly GCF_964263255.1 of Lissotriton vulgaris. Lineage (NCBI taxonomy): Eukaryota > Metazoa > Chordata > Amphibia > Caudata > Salamandridae > Lissotriton > Lissotriton vulgaris. The sequence continues at coordinate 592,357,059 of NC_141693.1, forward strand.
GTTCCCGCAAGGCTTCCGCTTATGGGTGATGACGACGAACAGGAAGGTGTCTTCTGCTGCTGATGAACTGTCTGACGATGACCCAGTCAACACAGTCGTCACTCCAGCCCCAGTGGGCATGCAGCAGACAGACATTTTCACCCTATCCCGAATGGCTGCTGAGCAGGATGTGGGCAGCGTGGCACTGGTACCACTACCAACGCAGTTAACTACAACACCAGCACGACCTACAGCTTCCATTTTTTTTTGTCAGAAGGGCTGGCAGGGCTGGCAGGGACCTCCATCCAGCTCGACCTCCATTACCTCAAGTAGTGGTGCTGTAAGTGAACAACAGAAACAAATTCAGCCACGCCCATCTTCCACTTCATCTGGCATTGAAACTCAAAGTAGCAACTCCACCACCAGCATACATCTCCAGTCCCCAGTTTGGGACTTCCTTACTGTTTGCCAAAGGGCGGAAAACATGGTTGGTTCTTCGATTTGTAAAACATTAGTTAGTCGGGGTGAGCTTGGTACCAACTATGGTACCGGAGGCAAGAGAGGTCATCTAAAAAAACACCACACTATCGAGTGGGAGGCGCACCTAAGTTAGATCAGGGAAGCCAAAAGAAAAACAAATCCAAATGTATCCATTGATATTGCATCTGATGATGACGAGGGGCTGATCGTGCAGGGGGGAAGTGAAGAAGCAACAGACATTTTTTCTGGTACACCCAGTATCCCTGGCAGCAGCACTGAAGTGGTATCGCCTACACCCTCTATCCCTGCAACATGTATGAGGCACACTAAGAGTCTGGGAGAGACACCAATGCGAAAAAGTACATCACTGGGCCTAACTGGTTTGAAGAAGTCATCATCATCATCACGTAAAATGGTCCAGCCCACCATTAGTAGAATGTTTTGGTCAGAGGCACCATTTGAACGCAACCACCCAACGGCACGTCTGTATAACGCAAAGCTGGCTAAAATGTTAGCGCTGGACCTTCTCCCTTTTTCTTTCGTGGAAGGGGTGGGTTTTCGAGAATTTGTGGCAACAGTCTGCCCTAAATGGAAGGTTCCTAGATGATCCTATTTTGCTGAGTTGTGGTTCCAGCACTACATCAAGATGTGCTGGAGGTGATTGGGGCAGCTTTGCAGAAGAGTGCTGATCACACTATCCACCTGACAACAGACATGTGGACCAGTTGCCAAGGCCTTGATTACATGAGCATCACTGACCATTGGGTCTCCATTGCAGGGGTTAAAGACAAGTCAAAAGTAGGTGTTGACACAGACACAGTTTTTCAAGCTACTCGGAAACATGCAACAATAGCAATGATTGCCATGGAGAAAACTCATACTGCACCTAACCTTTTGGAGGAGTTTGATAGGAAGGTCAATGAATGGCTGCCTCCAAGAAATCGCATGACTGGTTATGTTTCCACGGATAATGGCAGTAATATAGTTACGGTCATGCAGCTATGTGACTATTTCAGAGTGACGTGTTTGGCGCACAGTATTAACAATGTTGTGCAAGATTTCTTGAAAAAAGAAACCACAGTCAACAAGTTACTGACCACCTGCCAAAGAATCTGCACACATTTCAGCCATTCTTTTAAGGCCTGTTAAGAGCTGAGGGGCATTCAACATGAACGTAGACTGCCAGTCAAAGGACTCATCCAGGAGGTGGAAACACGTTGGAACTCAACCTTTTACATGCTTGAGCATCTGTCCGAGCAGTGGAGGGTGATAAATGAGTATGTCTATAAACTGGGTTCTACTATGAAAGACATGAGGCTAGAGTTGGAGGAATGGAAGCTAGTTGCAAGCCTGACAGACATGCTTCGTCCTTTTGAGGTCTTCACTCATGAAGTCAGCAGGGAGGACTGTTCTTTGGGCAAAGCTATCCCATTGTTGCACATCTAGAGCACCAACTCCAGGCGGTTTCTTCAACACTCCGAGATGATGCTGAAAAGAAAGACGCATATGAGTTGGTGGAGAGGTTGTTAAGCAGCCTAGTTGCCAATGAAAGGCTTCAAAACATACATACAGAACAACATTACATTTGTGCCACTATTCTGGATCCACGGTACAAAAAGGTAGTGGCCACCAAGCATTCATTCCTTTTGATGAAGCAGATGTTTTAAAGTACAAACATTGGCTAGCTGTGTCAGCCACTCCGTTCGAAAAACATCGGCAGAAAATTGAAGGAGCCGGCAGAAGAACAACTGAATCAGCAGGCCATCCGGTGTCAAGTTCCACTTCTGAGGCCGAAGGGAGTCACTTTCCCTCACAGCCGTTATCGACACCAGCAACCGTATCATCATCCTCACCTGCACCAGGCCCAGCCATAATATTGTCAGTAGCGGATTGGCTAACTCATCAAGGGTTTGCCCGTTCCAGTGCTGCAAAGGCCACAGATGGTACGCAAAGTGGAGCAACCCTGGTGAACCTTGAGTCGATGGTGCAGGCCTATCTGGATGACCCAACAGAGGTCTTTGTTAATCAGAACCCATTGCTGTATTGGTATAGGAAAAGGCATCTATGGCCACTGGTCACCAACCTGGCTCTAAATTATTTGTCTTGCCCATTCACAAGTGTGTCTTCTGAACGTGTTTTCAGTGCTGCTGGTGCCATTGTAACTCCAAAAAGGACCCGCCTCTCGCCCAAAAATGTGGAGAGGCTAACACTGATCAAGATGAATCAGCACTTCATACCACCAGATTACAAAATACGTGAATGCACACAGGAAAAAGAAGACATCGACTTAGGTGACGGAAGTTCTTCTCTGTTAGCTGACCTACTCCCGTCTCAATTCATAGAGTTTGATGATGAGCTCTACTTCCCTGGCACCGAGGCCTAAAAATTACTTCCCTTTTTTTTTCCTTTTTCACTTTTATTCCTGTGTGTCTTTCTTTGTTTTGCAACTTTTACCACAACGAAACTCTAATCACCTAATCACAACAAGTCCATCAGCAGCACTGTCTTCATCTTATTTTTCCTATTGATTTGAAAGTGCTGCAGTCTGCGTTCCTGAGGTTCACAAGTTCACAACTCAATCATGCTTCTCTATCCTCCTCCTCCAGACTCCCCCTATCTATTTCCCTCAAGGCAGATGGATGGATTACGAAGAATAAAGAAACTTTGTCTTAGTAGACGAGTCCCCTCAAGTGGGACTGAAATTACTGACTGACTACATTCTTGCTGATTGCTGTTAGAGTTACTTCTGAAATTGAAAGGAGAGGCTGCCCTGTGGGCCCTCATTTTCTGAAGAAGATGCGGACAAAAAGTAGAACAGGTAATGAATAATGAGAAGATGGCATGCAGTGGTCAGCAATGGCTGTCTGGCTCTGATGAAACCAATTGCTGTTTGTTTTTTGTGCAAGAAATGAACCATATATCTTGTCTTAGTTATCATTTAATCTTTTATACAGTAATTGTAACTCATGTCTACTACTCTGTTTTTTTACCTTGTTTAATTCAAATTGTACTTCAACTTCAGAGGCCACTATTTTGCATTTCCCAATATGCAAAATGTCCTTGGAGTGGACTCACGTACCAATATACCATGATGATTGATTAAATAATATATATTTTTTCTTTGCAGTCACTCACTTGGATGGATGGATCATCAGCGTCGGTTTACAGAAGAACTATAGCCAATTTGTGAGTGACAAACAGGCAAACCAGTCTACAACTACTACAGCAGAACTACATGTATGTCTATTCGTGGTTGTAGTCGTCGAGGGCAAGGACTGTTGTTGTTATGCCAGGCAGAGTCCACTCCACTCCAGACAGCAGTTCATGTAAAATTGGGGCTATGTGGTTGCTGCATACAATTAGATATGCTTTGTATGGTGACAAAGAGTCTAGGTATGCTACATCAGGTTGCTTCACTCAGTGGTGCCTGCCTTGACCGTCTGCATGGCCCTGCCTCAAGCTTGGGCCAAACATCCGTTATGTTTGGCCCAACATTTTCCATTTTTGCTTTTGGCCTGTTTGGGGGCGTTCTACTTTTTTGCCGGTGGGTTGAGGGGTCTGGGGGCATTGCTGGGAAGGTCTAATATCGGATGCAAGTGGTTTGGAGAAAATCCATTGTGAAAAAGTTTTTCCTTTTTTGCTCGCTTGCGTGTTTTTGAGGGGCTGTTTGGGGGGTTCTAGGTTTTTGGGGGGGGTCTGGGAGCACTGCTGGGATAGTCTAATTTTGATTGCAAGTGGTTTGAAAAAAATCCATTGTGGAAAACTGGGGTTTGGGCATAGTTGCAGAGTGGGTTTTGGCACAATTTGAAGTTATGGTTCAACCTGGTAGCAGTATCGGATGTTTTTAGGGGGGTACTTAGGGGTACTAGATTTCTGCGAATGGGTTCAGGGGTCTCGGAGCACTCCTGGTAATGTCTAATTTTGAATGCAAGTGTTTTAAAGAAAATCCATGGTGAAAAAGGGGGGTTTGGGCCTAGTTGCAGAGTGTGTTTTGGCACGATTTGGAGTTAGGGTTCGCACTTTCGCATTTTTTTCTGGGGGCTACTTGGGGGTGTTCTTCATTTTTGCGAATGGGTTCAGTGGTCTGGGAGCACTCCTGGTAATGTGTAATTGTGATTGCAAGTGGTTTGAAGAAAATCCAAGGTGACATTTTCTTTTTTTTCTTCCAAAATTACATTTCTACGGAGGGCTACTTAAGGGGGTTCTAGATTTTTGCGACTGGGTTTAAGGGTCTGGGAGCACTCTTGGGAATGTCTAATAATCATTGCAAGTGTTTTGAAGAGAATCCATTGTGGAAAAGGTGTCTTTTGGGCCTAATTTCAAAGTGCGCTTTCGGCTTGATTTTCAACTAGGCCTCATCCCCGTCGCAGTATTGCATGTTTTTGGGGGGGGCTACTTGGGGGGGTTCTACAGTTTTGCGACGGGGTTACGGGGTCTAGGGGCACTTCTGGGAATGTCTAATTTTGATTGCAAGTGTTTTGAAGAAAATCCACAGTGGAAAAGGGGGGGTTGGGCCTACTTGCAGAGTGCGTTTTAGCACGTTTTGAATTTAGGCATGTAGCACTATCGCATGATTTTAGGGGGCTAATTCGGGGGGTTCTACATGTTTGCAACTGGGTTCAGAAATCTGGGAGCACTCCTGGGAATGTCTAATATTGAAGGCAAGTGTTTTGAAGAAAGTCCATGGTGGAAAAGGGGGGTTTGGGCCTAGTTGCAGAGTGTTTTTGACATGATTTGAAATTAGGGTTTAACCTGGTAGCAGTATTGCAGGTTTTTAGGGGGCTACTTGCGGGTGTTCTACATTTCGCCGACTGGGTTCAGGGGTCTGGAAGCACTCCTGAGAATGTCTAATTTTGTTTGCAATTTTTTTTAAGAAAATCCATGGTGGATCTGCAGAATTCAACCATAGTTACTATTACTATCCTTGTAAAGGAGAACTAGGTAACGCACTTTTGAAGTGATGATTGCATATAATAATAATGTCAGCTCTGAAAATTGAAAGTTTTAGTTTTGCACTACACAGGGTACCTTAGATTTTTTTAACTGGTTCACTTCCTGTTTTTTCCATCAAAAATTACAGCACAGCTTTTACCATGTGCCATGGAACAAACGATGAACTCAGACTTCCCATTAGTAATCCGCAATTACTCACCAGGCAGCCAGTGGACAGTGTGTCTGGTCACCAATACTGATCAACGGAGCGTAAGATGGAATGGAGGAGTATATCGCGAATAAGAGGAATGGATGGATGCATGCAACTTCACCAATTCAACAGGACAACTACAACATAAAGTTACAGTATTCTCTCTTAACTCCTCCTTATCTTTTAAATGTTATTGTTGTAAACTTGAACTTCTACGAATGTGACTAGGTCCGTTTCTTTGTTCTCTGGTTCAAAGTCATCTCTCCAGTTATTTCATACATTTCTTTGCTATTTTTATAACTAACTTAATGCACCAATAATAAGTGTTTATTCTCCATGAGGGCAGAAAGGCAAGTAAAAATTGCGTAATTAATGCAGCCCTGTACTAGTGTCAATGTCAAATTGTTTCCTCATACTTACTAATAAGATGTAGTAAGTCCAACTTTTCAGTAACCTAACCATCCGTTTAGCAAACAACTTCATGCATGCAGTAGTGCACCACCTTTATGTCCCTTAAAAGATGTATGGATATCTTTGAATCCAAACATTTGTTTCTCTTCATTTGATGTTTGTACATGCAGTGTTAATTTTTCTTCTCTCCACAAAACCTTGCCCAAAAATTCACATTCCCATCCAATCTTCAAAAACCCTAACCCTCTTCCCCCGGGCTGTGCGGTTTTTCATTGAGGTATGATTAAATGACAACAAGAAATTCCACACACTTGCAGGGGAGGATAAGGTCTAACATCGTGGATTGAGCATCAAACCTCATGCTCGTACACATGACAAATCAAATGATTAATTCTTATGTTTTAAGTATCCTTTGCCTTCATAATATTTCTTATAGTAGCCATAGTCCATGAAACTAATACTTATAGTTAGAATCCTTTAGCACTGCTTAGGCTACAATTTATGGCACTGTTCTGTAGCGTACTATCTATCGTACTGTTTCAAATGCTACGCTCAGGCCACTCAATGTTTCATTTCCTTTTTTTTCATATGCTGCTACTGCCAGTGTGTAACACTACTACTGCCAGCACAACAATGATATTTCATCCGTCGAGGATTCAAGTCAACAACTAACCTTAATCACCCTTTGCCATGCAGGTATCCCTGTGGCTACCCCTATTCTCAAACACGAATCACAGGTAAGATAAGCATTTTGGAGAGGTAGAATAATGGGCTAGGACTGGGAGAAGAGCAACGACTGCCAGTACTACTAGTAAAGTACTAGTAGGGCTACTGAATTCACTAACTCGGTTTCTGGCACTTTGGTACATTTCAGGACTAGATGTTTCATTCATGCTGGTAAGTTGGAAGAAACCAAACGTCCAGTAACCACCGCCCACCCCCACACAAAATATTATGAACGCATATACTCTGTTTTGGTATGAAAAATAATTATTAATAAATATATTAGCTTACGGGCCCTGATCCCGGACAGACATCTCCTTTCTGGTGAGCTTTTTCGGAGTAGAATCTATATGAAGAAAGAAAGAAAAATACTGTAGCCAACAGTCTTTAACATAAAGTCAAAATAATTGAACGGAAAGTTGACTCTCAGTAACACCAGCAAGTAGCAAACACAATATAACATTTTGGCATGTATCTTTCTGCCGTCTTTGTAGGCCTGTGACATTTCTGGGAGTTTCAGGAATTCCACTAGCAGTACTATGGATGAACTCACTACTAGTTACATAGTCAGAGTGTACTAAAAAAAGTCTTCTGTTTTTTTCTCTTGTTTTGCAAAAGAAATTGCTGGTACGTGAACTTGTGGTAGCCAGCATGGCAGCTCACTCAGCTTGCACCCAAGAAAAACAGACACAAGCCATGATGACCCAGACTCGCAGTACTTTAAGCAGTACATGCAGGTGGCGATAGGAAGCCCTTACTTTTCTATAGGGGTGGCACTGCCACTGGCCAAACTCGGTTACATCAAGGGCTACTGATCAATGTAATGATATCTTTCGTACTGCCCCCCGGGCCTTGACTACTACAAAAGAAGAATGAAGATTTTTCAATTCTGATCATATATCCTGCCGATCACATGATCTTTGGTTATATGATGGATGACTTTAGGTGCTTTGTTGTGATAGATTGAGTGAACTACAGCGATAGTCCACCCATGGCACAGCTGAAGTAAAATTAATTAACATAGGGAGTGAGTGTGGTACGCATAATTGCCGGAGGAAGGGACTTGACTTGATATAATGTTGTCAAGTATACAATACATACACAATAGATGCTGTGCTTGCCAAGTAAAGTACTGTACTGTTAGTCAAGGCAGAGAGTATTTGTGAACAATCACAAATTCTAGTATTTGGATTAACTCAGCTTTGCTACTCTGGCACGGACATGCTGTGCAAAGTAACAATCTTCATCCACTCAGCATCTGCTCTACTACACCATACACCTCTGCCATCGATGAGGAAAAGGAAGATAACATACAGGCTTCCAAAGTACGTCTATCATTCTTCTTAATGTGTCAAATGTACCAAGTTTTCTTTTTCTCAACAACCAACTAACACCCTTTTCATTATATTTTGGAAACCACCGTCTTCTTGTCTTGACTTGCATTCAAAAACACCATTCTTTACAGTCATAAATGTTAAGACTCGCTCGTCCTTCGTTTCACCCTTCTTTCACTTTTCGTTCTTCACATCCCTAAAGCACATCTGATATGACTTGGCTTCACGATAAAAGTTTGCCAGGTGAGTTGAAGTCAAATAGAGGGGGCCATTGCTTACCCGAGAAGTAACGACGCTAATGCTATTACAAGTCAAGGTTGACTGTCTTCTCAGTGATAGCCAAAAAAGTAGTTAACAGTACAGTGTACTTGTACTAGTGTACTGTGTACTGTACAGTACATCATGCACTCCTTTGCTAGCCTACTCAAAAATTTCAATAAGTAAGGAGTATAATAACTTACTGCCGACCCTGAGCCTTCCCCCCAGCTCCTCCTGGTGGCGCCGCCGCATCCGCCCCTAGAGTGGACCGCTCCGCACTGCTGGCCCCGGCACTGGTGGTCATCTGTGCTGCATCAGATGTTGTGACGTCTTGAAAAAACATGTCATATTTTCAAATGCCATACACAACCCCCTATTTCGTCTCGTAATGGAAGAAAATGTTACATAACACATTTTTTATTAAAGGGATTGAAAAAAAGTAACGGTTTTGGGGAGGGTGTTAACTTTTTATATGCTTATTCCATTAAATGCTACACTCCTTAGGACAAGTGATGAATGCTTGTTTAACGTGCACCATTTTTCTAATTACAGAAAGAAGATTACATTGCCCTTCTGCCAACAGGACGATTCACCAACTACTAGTAAGTCATCACCAGCAGTACTTTAATTACTTCAAAGAAGTTGCGGGCTCCCGCACAGTTATTCTAATAATTTCATGTGTCTGTTAACTATTACGTTAAAGTAATTTGATTCATGGGAATGTTGCTTAAACTTTAACGTCATCTATCAGCAGTGCTCGCTCCGAATACTACGCTATTCTATTCTTAATTGAAAATAAAACTTTAAAACTAACAAACACTGTGTGGTTTTTGTTCACAAGTGCGTGAGCGGAAGGGTTTGAACTACTGGACTTGGCAGTTATGTTTCAGTGACTCAGATAGGCCGGGACTCGGCGGTAGTCTTCTTCTGTTCTTCTGAGTCGTAAAATCATTGGTCAGACACACTAGATGGTCGGTCAGGGGATTGGGGGTTCAACTTCTGTTCGGACTGAGGTATGTGGAAAGTCGAACTGCAACTATCATCCGTAATGTCCGATTTCTCTTGTCCATACTTCTTTATGTGCAGAATAGTCCCTGAAACACTAGCGGTATGGTATGTGCTCCTAGCAAATCAAAAAGGCAACTGCTACCTTTTTCTTGGTGTAAACATTGGCATTTTGTTTTTGGAAATTGTCAAAGCACTTACATTAAGAAGGCTGGAATAGACAGCAAGGGCAACCCAGATGATTGCACTCAGTGCCTAGAGCTATTGCTGGATCAGAGTTTTGTTTAACACCGTTTGCCGACTGGGCAAGCGTAGCTACCTACACAGACCGACTCATAATCGTAAATAGCAGTAGCACAGAGAGTGATAGTAGAGGCAGGATAAGAATGTAGAAAGTAGTCTAGATCATAAGAAGATCAAAGACTATTTTGTAAAAAATAGAATTAGGAAACAGTTTTTAATGAATAGGAGCTGTAAAAGATAGAGAAGTATAAGTATTAATATAACAATAGAACAACTTACTGGGGCCAGCAGAAGAGCCTGCAAGGGACCAATCCTGTGACTGGCCACCTTCTTCCACCGGAGTCTCAATGGTGCTAGTCGCCTTGCCCCTGGGAGGTGCTGATGATCTTGAAATAAAGAAACACAACATGGATGATTGTTTTTTGGAAATATTTGATTTCTTTGAACACAATCTAAAATTATCTCGGGGAAACAAATTAACAACAATTGCACTACATGTATTGACCTATCTGATCTGGTCAACTAGGAGGATAGTACAGTATTGCAGGATTCGCAGACCGTCTAATAGGAAAGTTATGTAATTCACTAACTACATCAACAACAAAAAGGTTCTACTACGAATGCCATCACTCAGCAGCACGAGACGTCACGTGACATACACAGTCCGTCATCATGATTGCAGACCACTAACAAATGTCCTATAATAAGTGATAAATAATATACTCAACGTATCAATCCACCACTATCTCTTCTTAGTGGCAGCAGGAGTACAAAGAAGGACTAGACTTGAGTCTCCACTGTCTCTAGCATTACGCAGTTATGCTCTCAAATGAGCAAAAAGTTGCAAACAAGTAAGCATAGTAGCAACGCAAATTACCAGGCGAGCAACTGCAATGACAGAAGCTATTTAAACATTAATTTACCTGCAATGTAACCGAATCAGCAGCATTCGTACTCTTCTGGAAAAAAATAGATTAGCAATAGAACACAGAGCAGAAGAAAACAAAGTAGTTATTAAATAGCTACTCACCAAGGCCAGGGATCTCCACTCCTAGCAGGTGGAGCAGGTCCTGCTCCCGGTCGAGGATGTCCGACCACCAGTGCGTCGCTTGCTGGTAGGTGCGCCGGACCCTCGACTCCCTGAACATGGCCCGGCATACCTTAGCCCACAGCTGGCGACGCTCCCGTAGGCCATACCCTGACGCGAGCCTGCCCCCTGCTGCCACGGTCTTGGGGAGGTGGTGCTGCACATAAAAGATCAGTGCTCCCACCTCCACCGGGCTGAAAATCTCCCTAGCTGTCACATCCTCCCCTCTTAAGCGCCCGCAAGGGAGTCGGCTACGGGGTGCAGGACCCTTTCCCTTCAGATCTTTGACGGATCCCTTTGACATGGTCCTGGACAGTAAAGTAAAATAAAAAAAGGAAAGAAAAGGGAAAAAGTTAAGAAAAGAAAAAAGAGTTAAAAAAGTAGTTTTAAAGTAACCAAAAGTAGAAAAAAGCACAAAATATAGATCTAGAAAAAGAGAAGGATAGAAAATGAGTAAAAAAGATTCAAAAAAACTTCTAACAAAGAAAGGATGACAAAGATTAAAGCTGGATACAAAAAGCATGCCCAGGACCATAGCAATGAATGAAAAACAAGATGGTCGCGCCCATTGAGGACCGTGTGGGTAAGTTTGCGTGATATTTCCCCCACGAGCATGCAAAAACCCACGCAAACACGTAATCTCGCCCTGCACACAAAGCGAGCTTGCAAATAGCGCCCGTAAAAGGCAATACGCAATGCACACAAGATGGTCGCGCCCAAGTATGACCGCATGGGTAGCTACGTAGTCGATGCGCTGCAAGCGGCCCGCGAATTCACAAAAAACCCCACGAACATGCAAAAATAAAAAATCGGCAAACTTGCATGAATTTGCGAATTCGCGCATTTCACCCAGTACTGTTGATGTCCAATCAGATCTGCATTTTTTCACTCAAGAGGAGCTTGGAAGCATTGCACTTTTCTGGAGAATGAGGAATAGGTGAATCTGGCAGGGGATTGAGGCAGTTGCTTAACTGTCTTTAAGGGTGATCTTCTTCTTTTGATGGTCCATCAACTTAATAATTTTATGTCAAGACAGGATGCTAGCATAAGGCATAATCTTTTATTATCACCTTCCGAGCAGCAAACAGCGATTAAAAGCTCCCAAAACAGAACGTAAAACCTCACAATCAAAAAAAATGTTAATTCCAAATATAATCTCTTTGTCCTCCATCTTCTTCTTCTATGGTTTGCTGCTTCTGAGCAGATAAGTATATGAGCGCTTTGTATGTGGATGATTGACTTGTAAGGAAATTTGAGTAATTTCCCAATTGATGAGTATTGATGAATGAGTGAATGTGTGTGGATAGGAAGATATATAATTAATTATTAGATTGAAATATTATTCTTAAATATGTCAGTTTTAATCACAGGTTTGTGCTTTTAAAAAAAAGGAGAGATTCAAGTTTTGAAGTTGACATTTGCAAAGGAGTCCAATCATTTTGAGTTGTGTGAACGAAGGAAAGCGCCAGTTTAACAGTTTTGAGGTGTTATGCCTCAGGCGCAATAGGGCCTACAGTACAGTGTACTACGCTGAATTAAGAGGGTACACTCTGATTGTTTTGTTCTCAGTAGGGGAATTACTTATTGATCTATGTGTCCATGATATTTGTATGCTTTTTACATATGTTGTATATGTTGTATATATTGTATGTATGCAGTGTATCATATAAATGAACTTATTTTGTTGTTGTTTGTGTAATGAAGTGTATATTGTGAATATATGAAGTTTATATGTGTATTAGTTTGTTGTGATTGGAGTGTGCTTTGCCCCGTCACCTGACACGTACACAAGTTGAAATAGTGGAAAATAATTTGCCATAAGTAAGTATTGGGACGATCATGGTAAATAATTGTACCCAGGTCTAAAATAAATGGTTTGCTCAGGTATATGAGGGAAATTTGAGCATGACCCCTACTGTGTATATACCTGTTCAAATTTTGAAGTACACATGCAAATTCTAGAGTTTTTAATTACGCAGGTATGTAATTTTCAAAGATTAGCTTACTTGGATGGTTAAGCGTGTGACTGCGAGCCAAGCTTGAGCATGGGGAACTGTTTGCTGTCTTTGGAAATGATTCGGCAGATTCAGATGAAAAGGGCAGACAGGCTAAAATTCTTGCTCTATAAGGAGCGCTTATGGTGCAATGAGAGGGAGAAGGATATGTAAAGCGTTGGCTGTAAACATTGTTTTGCAATGAGACTGTTTTAAAGGCAATAGATAAGAATCAACAAAATTTGGGTTGTTTCTGTGGCTTGTGGGCATGCAAAGCAATTGCCCTGGTAATGGAGCATTTATCCTCATATGCTTGGTGCCGGCTGAGGTTGTTTTTTGCATTAAGAGCTATTCTGAGGAAGACAATTTTAAATCCTATGATTTCTTTGTATAGAATCTGTATGGTAGTTTTACCTGAATTAAGGTAGACGTTTTAAATAAATAGATAAATTATTAAAAAGTAGGAAATAGAAGAGGTGGATAGTGGATTAAGGAAGATGGTGATTCAGGACGTTCAGGCAGCAGTTCAGGAAACTTTGAGACAGATTTTAGGGAAAGGAGACGGGAGAGTTTATTATAATGAGGAATATTTTACAGTGTCAAACAACAAAAGAGTGCTGTCAGAGGAGAGTTTTGTTAAGCACAGTTAATGAGAAAAAATATTTAATTTTTCTCATTAACTGTGCTTAACAAAACTCTCCTCTGTCCTCTGACGACACTCTTTTGTTTTTTGACATAATTATCCGGGGGACCGAGAGTGTCTTGTCTCTTCCCTCTCTCTCTAGTTGTTGTATTTGAATATTTTACAGTATCAGAAGAGGATACTGTGAATAGAGGCCCAGGTGGGAGGTGCCTGCAAAATAATAGACATTTGAAGTACAGAGTTAGGAATCAAGGGAAATCAAGCACCTCACATGGAACAGGTGCCTGGAGCGGCACACAAAAGGGTCTTCTGAATGCTGAGTAGGGGAAAACTCACATTGATGAGTTAGAGATGCAGAGAGATAGATCCAGTGAGAATCTGTATGAATATATATTTTGGATTTAGATTATAAGGTTGATTCAGAGGATGAGGAGAGTGATGAGAGTGTCAGATCTAGATGAAAGGATATCCCTACAATTGTGGATCCTATTGGAAAACAGTTATTTGACCCAAAAGAGATAAGACACCCCAGGGGAAAGATAAGTGGCCTATGGAGCATGTATCCCGGTACATTAAGGCTAGATTGTGAAAAGCTCTGGAAAAGAATGAACACAATATAATGTGGGCTGAATGTTCCATACTTATAATTGCAGAGAAAGTGACATAGATAACTAATTTAGACCCCAATCTTATTACTTACATGTTTAGGATGGGGGAAGGATTCGAGAAAGGGATTGAAGAGGTCTCTTAACATTTGCAAGGATAAGCTACTAGATATCCTTGGCAAGGATTTTTGATTCTGTTGAAGAGGCCATTTTAGGAGGCACGTAGGTGGATTTACTTCTCCTGAGAGATTGGTGCCAGAGGGCACTTTGTTTCATGGGTAATGCCAATGCAAGTCCATTGGCAGAAAGGTGTAGGACCTTACTTATGAGGATAAATTCGAAATAAATTGAGATGGCAAGAAGGGAATCTACTGATGATGCAAAAGGTTTATTGTTTGGTGGCAGGTTGGTCAAATCCTTAACAAAGTATGTTAAAACATTTACAAGTCTAGAAAAGGAGCAATTTTTTATGCAAGTTTTTGTGAATAGCAGTTTTTATGGAAGGACTGGTAGTAGAGGGCAACTTACTGGTTTCAGAACCCACTATCATAACTCAAAGTATCATGGATACAGTGCGCAAGTGAAGGAAACCCTGGTAGTGGGCAATTGTATGCTCAGAGGGGAAGGACCCAGGGAATATGTGGTATCTGGGGAAGAGGACATACTTCTACTCAGGGGTAAGGACAAGGTAGGTACAATGATTGTTATTAGTTCTATTCCATAAATGTGGAAGGAAGGTTAACGTTTTTCAGAAAGCAGTGGGAGACTGCAACATCAGATGCATGGGTTTTACAGACCATAGGAGGTTATGTAGTAGAGTTTAACATAAATCCTGTTCCGTTGGCAGAGCCAAATGCATTGGTGTTTTAAAGGGATTTGGAGGATATAGTTCAGGAGGAGGATAAGCAGATGTTGGAGAAAAAGGCAATTCTTCAAGAAAGGAAGAAGAGAAAGGGTTTGTAATTTCATTTTATGTTAAAAAAGGAGGAGAATGGGCGGAGACCAGTGATAAACATACAGAATTTGATTCAATATGTAAAGTATCGTCATTTCAAAATGGAAGGGGTTCATTTAGTGTGGGGCTCACTTCAATATCTTGATTGGATGGTGAATATCTAAAGGATGATTATTTGATGATTCCTATGGCCATGGAGAGTCAGAAGTATGTGCAGTTCAGATGGAAGAATCAGCTGTTTCAATTTCAGTGTCTTTCATTCGGGCTATCAGCAGCACCTTGGTTTTTCACAATGGTGATGCGCCCAGTAGTAGGTTACTTAAGAGAAAGAGGGATGAGATTGATACTATATGTGGACAATATATTGTTAATGGCAGCCACTGTTGTGGAAACTGTCCTGCCTGGCTGGAAGGGGTGAAGAGGAGAAGCCGTGCCTGGTGCCACTGATGCTCACTTTTGCTCCTAAAAGTACGTCGCGCCCCTGGGGCATTTGTAGCCGCTGTTGTGGAAACTGACCTGCCTGGCTGGAGAAGAAGAGAAACTGTGCCTGATGCCACTGACGCTCTCTCCCATTGATAGAAGTGCATTGTGCCCCTGCAGCGTGGTACGCACATGGGGTTGCCTCCACGCCGATCAAAGCCCAGAAAGGCTGGGTTGCCCCCCCTTAGCTCTGCCATATGGCGGATTCTTTATCTGGGACCTTTATCAATCAGACTATAAATTGAAGAGAAGAGACTCTTGCGCCAGCCACCACCAAACGATGGGTAAGCGGAAAGCCACAGCCCAATTATTGAGGGGAAAAACAGTAAATACGCTTGACTCCTTTCTGACTAGAGCTGCTAATGTCATATATCATGAAATGGCTCACAGAGCGTAGCCTCTCCTTGGAGGAAGGAAGGAGAAGCAGTCTGCTGTTTCAACTCCCTCAACCCACTCAGCCCTCACAACTAATAGTGATTGAGGAGGTGGAACTAACTGCTAACCTTACCCAATCCCTTCCTGTGAGTTTGACTGCCCCGCCACTTCCAGATTCCTCTCTGTCCTTTTTGCCTAACAAGTCCATATTGAACCACTAGTTAAGAGCCAAAGACCTTGAGGGAAGCAGATGTCAAAACCTCTGAGGGGGTCAAGATCGAACAAACCTGCCCAAGACGCTATGGTTCTTCCTGCGCTCCCTGCGGAAAAGACTCTGTGGCAGGGACATGCAATGACTTGACAGTTAAACTGGAACAGATGGTCCTCACGTTACTAACCCCGCTAAGCTCCAGACCTGGTAATATTGCAGAGAAACTAGACCTTATCTTCAATAGGGGCCTTACTTTTGGCGCATGTATTAACCTCTCTGTTTTGTTTATCCACCTCTTATGGGACAAGCCACAGGTTATTCGGGGACGTTTTTAGAGGGGGGGGGCCAGGATCAAAAGAAGGTGACTCAGACTACCTGATCAGCTCCCTCAACATCATCCAACATTGCCCAGCTCACTCCCCCATTCCCTTGACTTTATTAATGGCTGGTACAAACAGCAGTCCTGTGGGAGAAACAGAGTGCCCACTCACGAAGCCCAGCCCAACTAACAAATAACAAGATTAAGTGAGAGACCGAGGCAATCTCAAGCGTAGAGCCTCCATCTGTTGGCATAAAACAGTTGCACACATTAGACTTCCCCCCAGCAGCCATATCATCTCTCCTAGTCCTGGTTAACATACCCACACTGAGTATGGGCCAAAGAGAGTTGACAGTCCAGTTAATGGCAAAAGCCTTACATTGGTTCAATAACCATGTTAAGGGTTATGGCATCGGGGGTAACAGTATGGACATGCATATCATTATGGCCAGGAGGGTAGGATGGGTGGGTCCCTCTGCCAAAGAAATAAGGGGCGATTGCGTTGTTGTTAATTTTAATAATCGCCATGTGATAAGAAACTTGTTGAGGGTCTACATAAACGCTCCCTGCTCAAAACACAGATCATGGCCTCCCCTTTATCACAATTATATAGCCCTGTTTCATGCTCTTGTTAACATAGCCTGCGAGCACCGAATGACCTATTATGCCCACCCCTACCGGTAACACGAGATCCTCCTAGTTTCTCCAGTCTGAGGTCGAGGTTTGAGTAACAGAACCAATTTGCCCCCTAATTGACTTAGAATCTTGTGACTTAATAAACAAGGGAGGTGATATTGGAGTCTCAACTAGTTCCAACGAGCCACTACATATCCCAGTAGTACCAGTAATTGAGGTACAGGTGAAACCAAAGGATGGGGGTGAAAATGTTTAGCCAATATGTACTAACCTGCCAATAAGTAACCAAGGAGTACAAGCCCCTGTGGACCGGATAGGCAAGTAGAACAGAGGGGTGCAAGTAGCTACATGGAACATTGCATTTCTTGCAAATAAGGTGGCTAGAGCTGAGTGGGCCTCAACATGGCAGGACAGAGATATAATATACTTCCAGGAAACCTGGGCCTCCGGTGCAATATATTTTAATGCCTACAGAACCTTTCAAACCCATGCGGTTTCTTTCTCGTCAGGTAGACCCAAAGGGGGCTTGGTCACCTTAATTTCCAATACTTTAGCTATAACGATTAGGAAATTAGAACAGTCTTCCCCCTATTTCCATTTCTTGGCATGGGTAGGAGTAAACAAGCAAGCCTGGATAGTGATAAACTATTATAATTATAACTTTGCTGGGAGTATGGTGTTGATTGTAGATTCATTGGAAAAGGAGCTGGAAATCATTACTAGGGCTCTACCACTTAAGGACTTCTACATGTTATGGTTAGGGAATTTTAATGTCCAGCCTTGTCCTTGTTCCCTGTGAACTATTGTGGTCTGGTAGATATGGAAGGAGACCCATTTGGTGCATTTTATGCATCATGATTATGGGAACACCCTAAATAGGATTTTAACCTCGAATAAGTTTATAATAAAACAGTTCCTACTGGAGTAGGTCTTGAAACAACTTTTTTTTCTAGGCGAATCCCATTCTACAATATACTTCATAGTTGTTTCTGCTAATTGCAGTGCAAACATTATCCACACCAACACAACTCAGTCCTATTTTAGTGACCACGTACTGTTATCCCTTGAGCTGTCCCGAGCTAGACTCTCTCCCCTCCGCTCTGTGAGGGTACCAAATAATAAAAGAATCACCCAACATGGTGTAGCTAATAAGTTAAATATGGTCATGAATTATTTAGATCTAGAAACTGATCCAGAAACCCTAATTGTAAACTTATTAGATCTATTGAAGGAGATAAAATCATCCCTGACTCGGCCCAAAACTAATAAAGAAAGGCCAGAAACTCGATGGTTTGTTCAGACCTGTATGAGGACTTTTGAGATCTGTGCAGGGCACTAGAATGGACCCCTAGAAACCTGTCCCTAATCAAGGATTTACGGGCACGGGCGCTGTACCACAAAACCCAGAAAAAGGGAAACTGAGTTAAAGGAAAAAGCCTGAGATAACCTGCCAAAGGCTGCAACCCTAAACAGTAGCACAGAATTCTGGAGGGTAATAAATGCACCTTTCTTTCAGATGGACACAAAAAAATCATTGGACAATCATGTGAATGAAGACACATGGGTTGCACATTTTGAAGGGTTGTTGTTCAGAGTCCGCCAGGCTCCACTATGACAATTACTCTGAATGAAATATGATCTGCCTTGCTAAGTGTAGCTGAGCTAAAGGTCCTGGCCCAGATGGGGTCACTATTGATTTTGTTCTTAAACATCAAGATCTCTGGGCCCCATTGCTAACTACCATATTTAACTAAATATCTAAAAGGGGTCCTCCTGCTTCATGGAGAACAAGTATGATTGTCTCAATATTCTAAAAGGGGGATCATTCCAAACCCCAGAATTACAGCCCTATTTCCCTTCTAGACTGTACTGCCAAACTGCTGGGGTGTGTGTTACTGAACAGATTAGAAGACTGGACTAGTGGTTATAATACCTTAATGCCAACCCAGTATGGCTTTCAAAAGGGCAGAGGCATGATTGACCAATGTTTAAATGTTAGCCTGACCATCGCCAAGTATTCTATGGCAAAAGGAGGGCAAACCTACATAGCATTCATCGAACTTTCGGCGGCTTTTGATTGCATAGGCCATGAGAAGCTATAGCAATTATGACAGAAGTGGGCAAAGACTCCAGGTTAATCATAATTATCCTCTAAATGTATTCACAAGCGACAGTGTGCATCTATTATGAAAGGGACGGGGAATGCACAAGACTTTTTCAGATTATGAGGGGAGTCAGACAAGGCTGCGTCCTTGCCCCATTTTTATTTTCATTGTACACAAACAGGCTGGAAGCTTCCTTAAAAAGATCTACAGTGGACATCCCTTCTTTTTCCCCAGCTGCACTCCCGATCCTGGCCTATGCGGATGACGCCATCCTCAAAGCCAGAACAGGCGTAGCACTTCAACACCTAATAGATGCCTACGTGAACTTCCTGTAATCCCTGGACCGAAAAGTAAAGGAATCAAAAACCTTAACTTTAGTGTCAGGATAACTACCCTCTAGATTCTACCATCTTTTTATATTGAGACACGCAAAATAGCACTTGTGGAGACCTTTTCTTATCTAGGAGTAATTTTTGCCAGCAAACAATCGTTGTGACACATGCTGGGTAGCAGTGAGCTATATATGAAGCACACTTCGCCTACAGTCTCTAATGTCACCAAGAAACTGGGCTTAAAACCCTTAGTGACTTCAAAAAAGATCTATAGCGCCAAAACTATCTCAGGGGCAACATACAGGCAGGGGTGTGGGTTATGGCACAAACAGCTTCCCTCCAGAAGATAAGGAATGGCTTTCTTAAGACGGTTGCCTCACTCCCTCCTTCATTCTCGATTTATCGTACCCACTTAGAGCTGGATATACCCTATGTCTCCGTGGTGAGACTAGCCTCGATCATGTTGTGGCTATCAACATGGAAGAGAGACACAGTGTACCCTAACCAGTCCATCATTCAAAACTGCTTCTCATTGGACAAAGCAAATAAAAATCCCTGGTTAGATACGTAAAATCTACTTTACACTCCCTAGGCATACCTGAACTATACACAAACCTGAGTTCCTGATCCACCTTTCCAAAAGAGAGGCTCAAAGAACTTTTTATAACAAAGGTAGCATATGAGAGGAAGGATTCTCATTGTACAAGACTGACAGTAAAACTTTACAATCTGATTCCACCTCTAATGAAGGGTGAATATTCGTATTTGGATTATGTCAGAAATTTACACCATAGGTTTATCCTTTTAAGGATTCGTGCTAACCTAATACCCCTGAAGCTGGGTTTTCCTGCTAAAAGGTATTCCTTTAATGACCTGTGCTCATGCCCATGTGATAATCTAGCTGTACAATCTGACCTTCACCTCTTTTTCTTCTGTTGCTTTTATAAAGAACAGAGAATTAAATAAATGTTACCTATTTTAAGGGGCCAACATTTTAACCAATGTTGCATTGCCTTGTTTTTTCTTAAGAAGCATCATGATCCCCATGTTTGCTTTTGTGTAACATCATTTATTTGGGTTTGCAAGCAAAGGAGGCAGTTTTTTATAATGATCAATTGTATAAATCTTAAAGTATCTCTTCAAATGAGCGCCCAATATCTTAAGAAATTATACACCTGAACTAGGCATGATAGTAGATACGGATTTGCTCTAATACATATAACATTTTTAAATGATTTGTTTTTGATCCAAATGATGGCTTTTTATTTCTAATTAATTATTTAATAGTTAATTTACTAAATGGGTGTGCGTTGCATCTTACGTGATTGCCTGACTACGTATTTTGCACGAAGTATTTGAGTTTAATCTGGGATTTATTGCATTTGAGAAAACTGAAGCTGTACAGAGCTAGGCTATGCAAAACCTGCTTTTTTCACTGGTTTTAAACTAATTTGTATTGTATTAGAAAGAAGATTTATTGTTTTAATGTATACTTTTATGATCTATGGCTCCAATTTTGATCGAATAAAGTTTATTGACTGACTAATTATAAATTAATCAGGGTATGGATCAATTGCTGAAGGAATTGTCAGTGATGGTAGATTTGTTGCAAAGCCTGGGTTGTGTGATAAATGTTGCAATACCGGACCTTAGAATTTCTAGGGTTTGTGGTGGACATGAAAGAGAGTTGTTTACGTTTGCGGGGAGAAAATGTGAGGAAAATCAAGCAAGAGCTTTATTCTATGTCAAAGAAGGAATTGATAAAGTTAAGGGGGCTGGCTCTAGTGGTAGGCCTTTTCTATTCTTCTATTCAGGTGGTTTTTCCAGGCCTGCTTCATTACAGATCACTTGAATGGTTGAAGGCTCAGAGCGTAGCAGAAGGTTCTGGTTCTGGGATATGATTTGCTTGAATGTGGAAGCAAAGGAAGAGTTGATTTGGTAGAAAGAGAATTTGGAGGTTTGGAACAAGCAAACTATTTTTGGGACCAAGTCAGATTTTGTTTTCGAGAGCAATGCGAGCAATCTTGGTTGGAGAGCTTTTTTGCAGACTTGTTTTTAGAGAGGAATGACTTATAGAACAGTAAGTTGTTATAGATCAGCAGTAGCATCTGGACATTCTTTGGTTCAAGGTCTTTCAGTGGGAAAGAGTCCTCTGGCATGCAGAGTAATGAAGGGTATTCCTTTAAAGAGGCCTCCAATTGCAAAGTATAAAACTTTGTGGGATGTAGATTTGGTTTTACATTTAATTCAAAACTGGCCAAGTAATAAATATTTGTAGTTAAGATAGTTATTGTGGAATTTGGCTACTTTGCTGTGCCTTATTACTTTTCAAAAGGTTTCAAATATTAAAACTTTGGAGGTGTCTAGACAGGTTTTTTAAGGTGATGGTGTGGTTTTTGAATTTTTTAAATGAACAAAGACTATGTCTGGATCTATATTCCACCCAAGATTTGATAGCTCACCAAAACATTGTGTGGTTTGTTGCATAAAAGAGTATGAGACACAAATGTTTAATAAGAGAAGTGATGGGGCGGGTCAGGTATTAATTTCATATGTGAAACCTTTTAAAGTGCCAAGTAATTCAACACTTGCAAGATGGGTGAAAGCGGTTATGAAGGAAGCAGGTGTGAATCTGTCTATTTTTACACCTTATGCAGCCAGAGGTGCAATAGCCAGTAAAGTGTGTATGATGGCGGGTCGATTGAGGACATTCTGAAGGTGGAGGATTGGTCATCAGCTGCGAAATAATGAAAAGTTTACATTAAGGCAGTGAATAATGTTTCAAAATGTGTTTTCAAAAGCTCTGCACATGCATAATGCTAGCCTCCGGTCTTGACATAAAATTACAATTCTCATAGGTTTACTGAATAAAGAATTGAGATTTTATTCATTACAAGGAGGCTAGCATTATCCCACCCAGAATCGGGAGTGGGGAGTAGTAATTTCTTGTTTAATAAAAAAAAGAAATTGTTGTAACTGAATGACATTGAGGTTATTGATTGTTTTGTTTTCTGTGGAATCCTAAGGATTGGATTCATTTTGTGGTTTTGTTTCATTTTACAGTTAATAAGAAAAGGATAGAGTGGATATGAAGATTTGCTTCTAGGATGTTTGGAAAGAAGTTTAAGCAAAAGAGGAAGAAGATGGGGGACACAGAGAATATATCTGGACTGAACATTTTTTTTATTGTGATATTTTAAGTTCTGGAAGCTTTTAATGGTTGTTTGCTGCTCAGAATGAGTTAATAAAAGATTAGGCATAATGATAGCCTCCTTGTCTTCATTAAAATCCTGATTATTTATTAAACACCTATAAAAATCATCATTCTAACTGAATTTCTTCATCCTTGCTATATCACAGTTATGGTAGTGTGACTTACCTTACTAAATTGGTAACTCACCCCACCTTTTCATGTGACATAAGGGTCTCCAGGTTGAGGAGTAAATTCAGTAACTTGTGCTGATCTCCTACCCGCTAGGGGTTACCCTTTCAGTGCCGGACTGTTCCTTGCACCCTCTGTTGCCTGATGGTCACCTGAGAGCACCATTAAAAAACTGCCTCAGCCCTAGTGAAGCTGTGGCACACACTGAAAAAATCAGATGCCCAGCATGGTGTCCTTGCAAAAAACACAGTTGATGGACAGAATGCAGAACAATGTCTTACATTCACCCCAGTACAAAGATCTGGGCCTAAATCCATCGTTTGTTTGCACTCCACACCACCCTAGGTCAGACAATGGCTATATGCAAATCAGCCTTGACCCTGTGCCTCATGGGAACAGTGCAGCCCAACCTACCAAGCCATGTCTTTCCTAGACCGGAATCAAGCATCCAAGGACCGGTTTCTGGCTATCAGCCTTCTTCAGCCTGGATAGCTTGACTCCAGTGATGTGGAGAGCCTGGGACTCACGTCTGAGCATACCCAGCCCAATCGGGGTGAAAATTGCAAAAAACACAGTTGATGGACAGAATGCAGAACAATGTCTCAGATTCACCCCAGTACAACGATCTGGGCCTAAATCCATCGTTTTTTTGCACTCCACACCACCCTAGGTCAGACAATGGCTATATGCAAATCAGCCTTGACCCAGCACCTCATATTGAGCCAGTGCCCCACAAATCTAGGGGGAAGTGTAAGCAAGGTGGCTAGTACTGATGCTGTAAGGAAAGGCTCCAGGAGTTTTGCGCTCTCATTTCTTGCTTTCACAATGCTTTCAGATCTTCCCAGTTACAGCTGCCTTTGTCAATGCAATTTTGTGTTTTGTTTACATATCATGATCATTTTCCAACTACATTCTAAGATTTTTCTCAATCAAATCTAACACTGCCAACCTTGAAAATGTATGATGATTTAAACGTTTCAGAAACACCTCATGTCAATGAATTTGCACATAATAAAATAACCAACTGTTCAATGTAAAGTATATCCTATGTTGCAACATTTGTCAATGCTAAATGTGGCACATGTAAACCTATGCTTACACCTCAGGATGATAGTTTTTAGTATTATTCAAAATACATAAACTTTTTATTTTGGTTTAACATGTTCCTTTATGGGGGATTGCTGACCATAATTCTTCCAATCTGCCTGTGGTCTCCAGTGTGGTAGAACACCCCCAACCAACCTTTTACAGAGCATCCTTTCATTATTTGGGGTCATCAAGTTAACCCAAGTTCTCCTTTGATTTAAGTTTGTTACATTTTAAAGTGTCTCCACTTTACCCTCTCAAATTTAGAGTTGATACCCAGGGCCGGACTGGCCTTAGCGGGCACCGGGCAATCCCCTGGTGCGTCGCACGGGTGGAGGCCGGTTTTGGGCCCCTGGGGGCCATTTTTGCAGCATAGCTGCAAAATCGGCCCTGTAACAAAATCGGCCGAAAACCGGCCCAGGCAAAGGGTTCGGCCGCACCCCCAACCTGGGGGGGGAGGGGTAGGGGGCCGGCTGAGAACTTTGTCAGGGCCAGTTTTTGTTCCCAGTCTGGCCTTGTTGGTATCTCAAAGAAGCAATCTTTAACTCTCAAATATGTCCCCACACAGACTAATGTCCACCCATGAGGTTAAGTGCATGATATTCTGTCTGTTTTTTTTAAACGCTTGTTCCCAAAATATATCTATTTTAACACACACTGCTATCAGTTTATGTTGATGCTATGTGCCTGATGTAGTCGATGTGTGACACTTTTTACTTTCTTCATTTCCCGGACAAATGAAGGGTTGGCCGCTGGCAGGGTCCCTTTGGCAGTGCATCTACTTTGATCTGTCTCTAATTTAAGTGCTGCATATTTTTGAACCACAGGGGAATAACTTCTCTTTGGATTTTATGCCATCTATTGGCTATGGTGAGTGGGAGAAAGTTGAATTTGTTAGATGTGCCAGATTTCATCTCATGTTAGTGAGGAAGCTCAGAAGCTGATCTTGCCTTTACACGACAAATACACTGAATAGAAATTTGCCCAGCCCTGTAACTGTAAGTTTAAATTCTATTAAGGATGCGAATGCAAGTATTATGCTATCTCTTTTCGCTTTATTCACAGTACCAAATTTCATAGCAGCCAAAGAGAAAACTTCCTTCAAAAACATCAACTCCCACAAACAAAGGGAGGTCCCAAACTGTAGTCCTTCTATAGTGTCTAGCAATGCCACATAGTCCTTCTCCTATGTCAATGACCAATCAGCAGCCTGCATCAAGTCCTTCAGACGAGTTCCCAAAGAAAAAGCCTCTGAGGTCATGGCCCAGTGCAGAGTGGGCTCCAAACTGCCTCATGTCAATACCAGCCTTTTGCATGACATATTGCACCCACCTGGCCATAGTGGGGGAAGAGACCGCTTTATGAGGCTTCTTTAGAGCAATAAGCTGCTGACGTTAACCCAGAGGATGACATTCATGGGTCAAGTTTTCATACGCCTTGAGGCAACCCACAATGCACACCTTGGGAACGTCTCGAAACTCCGGGTAAGGCACCATGCAGGAATGCGACTTGGTGCAGCATCTCACCGTGAAGGTAACCCCATCCGGGGAAAATACCCTTGCTAAAATGTCTAAGCCCTGGCATCCGACACACACTCCTATACGAGATCAAATACAAAAGCATAGCCAACTTGGCCGATAGATCTTTCAAGAAGTGATACCTATTAGGCTGCCAGGAAAGGAACAAATTCAAGACCAGATTGACGTCCCATAAGGAAGAGTACTGCAGCTCTGGGGGCAACGAGAGGCAAATACCTCACAGAAGTCTGCAAACAAAAGGATGTTTCCCCACAGGAGCTCATCCACCGGGGCATGGCCCATGGAAGTTGCTGACCTAATGTCATTGATAGAATGATTCACCAAGCCCTCTGTAGCCAGGTCAGCCAAGAAATTCAAAATGTGAACGACGTCTGCTGCCACAGGATCCAAGTGCCTTCGAAGACACCAACGAATCCATCTTGTCCAAGAGATATGGTAACGATTACTGATACTGTCTGCCCATGCCTTAGACAAGAGGTGATCAGCCAGTTGCTATAGGCCTGGGAGCGACCAGCGTTGCATGAAGTTGCCAGGCCATCAACTGTAGGGAACCCTGAGCCATGAGATGGTGCAGCACTTGATACAGGCTCAGAAGAAGATGAGGAAACCAGGGAAGTCAGATTGGAGAATCCCGAGAAAGTTTCAATAGAACTGGAAACCAGACTTGAGACTTGCAAAATGGCATCACCATCACCACCACCGCCTCCTGGCGGCGGATCCGGGCCGCTGTTCTCATGATCATGGAGAATGGTGGGAAAGCATAACCGTTCTCCAGACTCCAGTCTTGGAGGAAAGCGTTCGTGGCCGGGCAATCTGCAGGAGGGACGTGCACGGTTTGGTCATAGTCTGTGGTAATTTGTGGCAGATTATGGCCATCTTCCGTGACGGAAGACTCAATGAGGCTTGGACTGAATCCACCAGGAAACCCAGAAAAATCACTGTCTGTAAGGGGATGAGGACCAACTTTCTCTTGTTGATGACGAAACCTAGTCCCTGCAAGAGGTTTACCGCCTGACGAAGTCGGGAGTTCAAGGTCTTGGGACAATGTGCCATGAGTAGAATGCCATTTAAATATACTATCATTAGACTGCCCTGTCCCCTGAGAAACTCCACAACCGGGTGGAGTACCTTGGTAAAGCACCATGGTGCTCAGGAAAGACCGAACGGAAGGGAGGTGAATTCATATATAGAATCCTTCCAAAGGAACTGCAGAAAACACTGTGAGGAGGGTGTATTGGGACCACCAGATAGGCATCCTTCAAATCTGGACTCACCATCCTGTCCGATGGGAGAAGGACATCATGGAGGAGGTGGATACCCTCCATTTTGAAGTGGCGATAAATCATCCAACTATTGAAGTCCCAGGGGATGATGACCGGCCGACGGCCCGTGTTTGGTTTGTCCAAAAGAAATATGTTGCTCAGGAAACCGTTGGGATGCAGAACCAACCGGTGGATAGCCCCTTTGTTCAGGAGAGCAGAGACTTCCTCGTCTATCAGTTCTGCATTGCCGACCATGAAGCAAATAGGCTGTGGAAGGCTCCCTTGCTGAGGATGGTCACAGAACTCCTTATGGAAACTTTGCATGGTTTGAAGGGCCCAGGCGTCTGGAGTTATAGGCTAGCAAGCATCCAGAAAGTCTGCCAACCGCCCCCCAATACGGAATGCAGAAGAAGGTATAACACTTACAGGCTGAATTTCTGCCTCTGGTGTTATTGTTGAAGCCTTCTTGGCCCCTGAAACTCTAACCCGTGGTGGGATAGAAGTTGGTATAGTTGGTGCTGGTGTTGTACTTACCACGCCCGGAGCCTTGTCCTTTGTAAGGATTTTGCCTGAAGCCATGGCCTGCCGAGTGGCCCCCTTCCTTGACCAGCCCCCTGGAAAACCCACTGATTGAACACTCACTTAATATTTGATGGCGCTTTATCCAATGTGGTAAAGGTCGCAACAAATTTTCCGAGCTCCTTAACACCTTGGCTGCTAAGGGGTTTCCTCCTCCTGCGCTGGATTTTCAGGATCCCCATTGTTCATGACAAGGTCAACTCGTTATAAGCACAGGGCAGGTAAAACCCATGACGAGTTGACCTTGTCATGAGCACTGAAGAGGATAACAAAAGGATCCCCAAACAAACAACCTTGGGCGACTGCGCCCGCTTCTGAGGAAGCCAAGTCTCTGAGTTTAGGGTTGAGCTTGATCAACAACGCATGACGATGCTCCGTTGACAGGGCACAGTTAGCGTTGCCCATGAAAATTATGGCCCGCTAGGCCCAGTTAGAGAGTACCTCAGGAGAGATAAGGGATCCCATTACCTTGGCTTCTTCAGCCATATCTAACATTTTTGTCATAGGACCAATGTCTCTGAGAATCCTATCTTGACATGAACGCCAAGATCTACCAATGCCTTTGCACGGGTCCTTCATATATTTAGTCAAATGTGGCCATCTTGGAATCAAGCTCTGGGGTAAAACCCACTTTACCTTTCAAGGTTGGCCTCGGGCACTCCTCTTTGAGACAGACCCAGGCCTCCTTTTAGAGAGGCTTGCACAGACGGACTGCAGCAAACTTCGCCACATTCTCCCCAGGCTTCCATCTCATCTGGGTCCAGCATGCCGGAATCCTCCCCTTGCACAGAGGGAGAGGAGACTCAGGGCGCCAAGGGCATGAAGGACCTGAGTCGTCATCCAAATCCCCCAGAGAATCTTCCTCACACTGGGGCAGGAGTTTCAGGGGGTCTGGGAACACCAAGGGAGTTTGGGGGGGTGTGAGTCCCTTGCACAAAAAAATGCATTTTTAAGACGCGCAAAAGAGTCCTTGTGGACCCCTTCTACATGTTTTTTCCTAGGCGGCAGGGCCTCTTTGCCTATAGGGGGAGGAGGAGGGGGGAGTGGGGAGCCTGTGTGGGCCTGAGCCAACCTCGTGCACTCCTGGACAATTCTGTCTGACATGCTCTACTCCATTGGGCCAACTACCTCATTGACTACCCTATACATTGAAGAGTCGACTGCCTCAAAAAGTCATTGTCCCATTGCATGAAAAACTGGGACTCTTCCTCCTCATACACACAGTCTTGAGAATCCTTGACACTGACTAAGTGCAAGTCAGCCACAATATCTATATATGTCCCCACAAAAATGTTATATCTGCCCACAAAAAGGTTTGGGAGGGCTACATTGTAAGCATGCTAAGAATGTGGTATCTAGTTGCTGGGGGAACCAGAACAATATTTATTGCAGACCCGAGGCCTGCAATAAGGCTTGCAATACCCTGCGCACAGCATATAACAAAATATATAAACTGCCTACAGGTAAACCTGACCGGGCTCCGCTGTCCTGCTGTACTCCACCAATGAGGTTAAGTCCTCCACAAAATGGGTGCTCTCAGTGCCGGAGAATAAACTCCACTGTGCAATTCAATGCACCCTCAGTCATCAATGCGGAATCTGCCACAATACGGAACGCCGCCAGAGCGCTCAAGAATGCAGCAATGCGGGTAAAATACAGACCCGATACGAACAGCATTTCAGGTAACAGTGGTGGACCAAGGCTCCAGCAGCGTGTCTCTCGCAGCACAATCTCCTCAATTTGAAAAGACGAGCTGTGGGAGCAGCAAGACGAGACAGTCCACCCAGCGGGCTGATTAAGCACCGCAACATGAGGGGTGCGGCCAAGTGAAGAGCGCTAAAGCGTTCCTGCGGCCAGGGATCTGTGAAAAAGAGAAAAGACAACTCTGTAACACTCCCCGGAGGGCATAAGACGTGTCTCTGGTTGAACAAGCAATAGTCACTTGGAAAGCCCCCAAATATGTTCACAAACAATCAATCCCCAAAGGAGAAACAGGAAAGCAAACTTAACTGGCTGAAAAGCAGCGAAGAAAGGGGAGCAGTTGACATAGGAGAATGACTCTGTGGCATTGCTGGGCACTATAGAAAGACTGCTGTTTGGGAGCTCCCTCTGTTTATGGGAGTTGATCTTTTTGATGGAAGTTTTTTTCTTTGGCTGCTATAAAATTTGTTACAGTGAATAAAGCGAAGAGAGATAGCATAATCCAAAGCCTCCGGTCCTGCATAGAATTACGACAATGAAAACAAATTTGCACCTTGCACACATCTAGAAAAACGACACAGAAACTTGGAGCCCCCACCGTAAAAGCGTGCTTGACTAGGTAGACAGTAGGATTAATCAATTAGTGAATTTGAGAGGTTTCAGTAACTCTTTACCTTATTTTTTTTACAAGAAATGTTATTAAAAAAACGGATGATACCTTAGGATTGCTATTTAACCTCATAGCACAATATCCTAACAAACTCGACTTTGGTGCAATTCTTAATTACAACTTCGTACATCTCTGAGATTTTCAGTATACGTGCTTAACAGTATAAAGATCATTTATGTTCAATAACTATTTTATTTTAATGACTTTTAGATTTAATTACATGTTGTTACTTTCCTAAAATAGTGTCAGAAGCCAAACTTGAAGTTGAATATTTTTGTGTTCCAATTACTGAAAATCTTACAAAATGCTTATTTATGACACGTGTGCTTGATTTAATTTACCTAAACTAAGTTTGGAGTTTGCAATTCTAAAAGATGAAGTGTTGAATGTAAACACGTTTTCTCTTCTTAGGCTGCATCATTTCATAGCGTTGTGAAATGGAATTGATGCATTCTCAAAATGTTGCTTTATTTGTTCTTGGTTCATTCAACATTCCTTATGATAACAAAGACAGCTGTTTACCCCTTGTGTGTGAATGGTGAAAAGTTGACTTTTTTCCCCATATCCATAAACTTTAACAAAATAAACAAGTTATTTGTCTTTTACCTGTGAGGATGTAAGGACATTTGTTTCTCATGACTAATGTCGGTGTAACAATTTGTACCTGGAAAGACGGTAGATTGGTGACATATCAGACTTGACATTTTTTGAACTATGTTTCATTTCCCATTCCGCCTTGCCCCTTGTCCATGGGTCCTTGATAAAATAACCAAATTCTCTAAAGTTATCTGAGTATTATTGTGTCTAATATTATTTTACAGAAATTGTACTAATTTCTAAATGTATAATAGAGATAGTCATAGATTATTTTCAGAATTTCAAATTCTTCTGCTCTTGTTCTGTGCAGCCATAGCAGAGCATTTAGTTTGTACAATTCTTGTCAGACTAAACTTCTTCAGGAGGTTCTGTCTACCAATTGCTAAACTTTATTTCAATAGAATGGTCTTGAGAGTGATTTACCTAAACCTGATTACCAATTTGTGAGTTGGCTACCAATGAATAGTCCACATTAGGTAGCTGATAGTTGGACATCCTGTTCCTCACCTCTCATTACCCCAGAGAAAGGTCCATCCAAGGACCATCGTCTCTGAGGGGAAGTATGGAACCAGAATAAAATACTACTCCGTGTGCCCAGCAGGAGTGTTGAGGTTAAAGGTCATGAGAGTAAATGCTTCCTGCGCTAACATTAGTGTACAACTTTGAACCTTTGCATTGGAGAAATGTAAAAAAAAAAGCACATTCAATGAGAGGTTTGGAGACTACTAAACATGTATGAGATGACTGATGCATTACAGAAGAAAACTTTAAAAACACATGTCGTTTTTTTTAAAAGGGATCACCATTGAGACGGATTTGAGTGCTGGAACAGACAAAAGAAGTTCTGAAACACTAACAAAGTGGAAATATGCACTGCACTATCCAATGACAACTGCTTAATTTATGAAAGAATGAATACCGGTGCCCGAAGTTCTGCTCAGAAGACCATGGTGGCCCAATTAAATGTTGATGTGCCAATTACCAAGGCTACTAGTCTTAAAATGACCTCATGCCTTCCTAATCCACTACCAGACACTTCCTGCACTTTAACCCACTCTTGCAGTTTCCTGCATTCTCACTTTGTGATAGTTTTGTTGTCAGGATCTTCCTCTGAATGTATGACGTTACAAGGCATACATTTACAACGCATACCTTTGCAATGCAGTTTTTACATCGCAACATCCTTTACAATGCATTCTTTTATATCACATGCCATTACATCGCATTTTTAGAAACTACCTTTACAACGCATTCCAATATATCGTATTATACCATTACAACACATACCATTACAACACATACCATTACATTGCATTTAAGGTAAGTGTTGGACAGTGTATTGGTAATAATTACTGTTCTAACTCCAGTGAGTGCAACAGTAGGGTGAGTGTCGGATAGTGTAAGGGTACCATGCATTGTAATAATTTGCATTGTAATGACTTGTGATGCAATGCCTGCGTTGTAGTGACATGAGTCGTAATGACCTGCGTTGTAGTGATGTGCGATGTAATGGCTGCATTGTAATGACATGCAATGTAAAGGATGTTGCGATGTAATGACTGTGTTGTAAAGGTAGTGTGATGTAATGAATGCATGGTAAAGGTTATTTCCCATTCCTCCATATTTTCTATCTGTGTGGTTTTCCCACTCTTTGTTCGGGTAAGAAATGATTAAAACAAATAAGTACCAGTCCCCAAACAATTCCTGCAACCACCTACTCAAAGTAAGCACTGCCAGCAACTTCTGCCCATCATGAACAGACTGAAGCTTGGTTTGCTCAAGGTTTTATGAGCCTGTAAATTTCAGACCATAATTCAGGGAATCAGAATCTATTATTATTCATGGTTCTATTTGGAACTTTGAACTGCAGAGAATTTGCCTGGTTAGCTAGTTTTTCTGCAGTGGTTAGGATTATCCTATTTAAGATTCGGGCCCCGAGTGGTAAAATGCATCCTGAAAACAGGTGTAACACACATTGTACTTTCAGACAACTATTACATTATATAAAGCCAGTTTTAAACAGCCTATATATGTTCACAGTAAACCCACCAATCTGTGAATATGGCTCATAGAAATGTATTATATACATAAAATGGCAAGATATGTAGCAATAGCCATATCTACCAATTACAGTTAAGGCTGTTTGGCTGGCAAACAAAATGAGAGGTACTCAGATCAAAAAACTTCCCTTGCCTCAGTTCGCCATTGTTGTTGC
This sequence comes from Lissotriton vulgaris, assembly GCF_964263255.1. Classification (NCBI taxonomy): domain Eukaryota; kingdom Metazoa; phylum Chordata; class Amphibia; order Caudata; family Salamandridae; genus Lissotriton; species Lissotriton vulgaris. The sequence continues at coordinate 592,389,407 of NC_141693.1, forward strand.
AGTTTTATAAAGCATGAACTCGACCCACAGGAATTGGAGCATTTTACATGAACACTAGTTACATTAGACAAGGTGAGTCGATGCCAATGCTGGAACCTGGTTCTTCAATTTAAAAATTGTCAATTGTGGCCCTAACACCACATTGACCTTACATTACGCTCATGATACACAATCCATTCAGTCAACACTGAAGATGTAGTTAGTAGCATTTACCATTTCAAACACGTGGGGCTTGGTTTATCGAGAGTTTGTGATCCCCTTGCATTACACAAGGTGAAGCAATGGCAAAGCTAATCAATAAGTGAGATTTACTTTGCCCTGTAGAGCCACCCAGCCTGACTCTTAATGGCATAGTAAATCTGGACTAAAGCAAAGCAGAGTAAGTTGCTGCCCTGCGCTGCTCTCCACCGTGAAGGCGCTACATGGTTGGAGAGTGGGTGTTCCCATGCAGCCACCCATGTATTTTGACACAATCCCAGATTTACTAACACTTGTAAACCTGGAAATGCATCGAAATGCTACGCTTTCACAGGAGATGCTCAAATAGTCTTATTTAAGCCTCTAAGGATTTTTTTTGTGCAGGAAGGTGTACCTTCTTGCACAAAACAACCCTGGGTGCAATGTAAGCACCCTTGCACCATGACTCAAGGGTGCCTGGGTTGGCACTTGAAAGCCACAAGCGCACCAGCACAGAGCATATGTTAGTAAATATGGCTCATGTTTGCCCTCTCCATTTGGCTCAGCACAGCATAACAAGTTGTCTTGATACATTGCACTGCGTCACATCTTGATAAACCTGGCCCTTGGTTTAGCTAGGGTAGAAAAGTTGGTACTGAGCAATGTAAACTGTATCAGTGGTGCAACTTGAGCCCCCGCAGCCCCTGCAGAGCGGGGGCCTGAGCTGCAGCACGATACATTGGCCTGAGAGCTCCTGGTGAGTCCAGAGGGGGGCCCCTCCCTGTACCCTTGAAGGGGGGCCCTCAAGTTTCGTAATGCCACTGAATTAAATGACGGAAATTAAGGAGCACTTTTTCTCTCACCAGCTACCTAGCAGAGCGACATCGCATTATTCTCCTAATGGCATATCCGGATGAAACATTTGGGTGCATTAATAATTAGCGGGCCTTAGTTGCTCGCTTTTGCATTGTGATAAATAATTGAACAAACCAAATGTCAGTACTAGGCTTTTTCGGCTCGGGCCAGGTATGTAACGGCAGTGAGAAAACGACCTGGGCCCATTCACATCTTGTCGAGTCATTTAGACACTGCCACCACAAAGAGAATCTTGAAATTCAAGGGCTCGTCTCAAAAGGAGCACTATTCATGGTGCTCTCAGAACGAAACCATTCCCTTTCATGGCCCCATTGTCATTTCAAAAACGATGGAGGTTGCACGAGGAACATCATTTCAAAATGAATATATATTTCTCAAATGGACAAGCATAACAAAGGCTGCCTAACAGCGCTATTACTTTTTAAGCCACACACATAATTGAAGGATCTTTATCATTCTCTCCTGTAGTGTTTGCAGCTGCAAGAGGCCTGACCTAGATAATACGGCTGTGATAATGTTGCACAGACCTGCTGATAGAGGAGCAGCTTCGGTGACAGCTAATTCATTCCTTTTAGCTCAATCATTATTCCTTCTTTCTTCTTGCGAAAGATGTATTAACCAGCGGAGCACATTCTGTCAATGTAAATATACTGAATAATGAAATCTGCATAAACTGAACGCTGAGGCTATGGACGGCCCATACACATCGAAAATCGGAATTAGTCTGTGTCAAAGCCTCAGATGTGCATTGTGCTGGCTCTATCAATCCTACAGATAAAATTATGTCTGTGCATTTGGAGTCCGCCTGTCTCATCGGGAGGCTATTGTCTGGTCTGCGCGCCTTTCTGCGAGTGAGGATGTGGATATACTGTTTACAGGCAAGAAGATCAACACACAGGTAGATGCTGTGCAATTGGTTACACTCAGGAGAACCAGATGTATGGACTTCAGTGTTTCTTTTATTTCCTTTGTTAATTATGTACCTGCTTCCTAACTTTGTAAGCTGAAAATTGTCAAGAACAAAAACTAGACCACTAAAAAGTAAAAAAATACTCCACAGTGTGAGCATACTGCTAAAGGTGTGTCTTATCGAGATATATGTTGCCTGAAGTAACATTTGTGATGATGATGATGCAAGCCCCATGACCTCATATAGAGTTTGCAAAAAGAACAATTGATGTATAGAATGTTGAACAATGTCAACCATTCACTTTAGTACAGAGGACTGGGCGTACATCCGTCATTGTTTTGCCCCCCAATGGCATTCCAGTTTAAACCTGTCCATATGCAAATCAGTCTTGACCCTGCTTCTCATGGGAACAGTCTAGCCAGAACTGTGAGGCCAGGTCCTCCCTGAACCGGAAAAATCATCCTGGAACCTGTTTAAGTGTTTCACACCTCTCCCACAAGCGCGCAGCGGTTGCGCGCAGGGGGCGCCTTCGAGCGCGCCTAAGAAGCGCCGAAGAAAAGCCCGTCTGCGCCCGTCCGCGACAGGACGGGACAAGGGACATGGCGCAGACCCCTGGATCACCTACTACTCAGGTTAGCTCTACCTTATGCTATTCCAAAGATACTCTACTCTGCCTAAACACAATCTCTAGGGAGACATGCATACGGGACACGTGGCCTAACTTTGAAGGTCCCTTTTCCTGCGTTAACTGCCACTTTCAGACTACAAATACATGCCCAATCAAAGATTCCCCCGCTAATGCGGATTCCATAACTGTGATTAAACAGCCTGCTCGGATCCCTTCCCCTACTGTTGCTAAAAGGACAGTTCACACTATACATGCTGCCAGGAAAAGGCCCCCTGGACTTAAATGCTTTTTACTGAACATACGATCACTACCTAAACACCACCATCAATTGTGGGATCTTATTCATACCGAAATGCCTGATATTTGTTTTCTTACTGAAACATGGCTCAAACCCCATACTATCCCCACAATCATGTTAGCAATACCTGCCGGATATAAGATCCTGCATTTAGACCGTCTGATCAAAACCGGAGGTTGTGTGGCTGTTTTCTACAGAGACAATTTAAAGGTCTCAATACTCGACCAATGTAGTAACGACCAGATGGAAATAATGATTTTTAAATTCTCCTCCTCTCCCAAGTCACAATGGAAAGGGGCACTATTATATCGCCCTCCTGGCTCCTGTCTGGATTTCTCTTTAAATCTTATGGAATTATTAGCCCCACACTTTAGAGCCAATGAAGACTTTATTCTCCTTGGAGATTTTAACATTCATGTGGATGTCTTAAATAATTCCGACACCAAATCCCTACTTGATGACCTATCCAGTTTAGGACTAAAAATTCAAAATAATGGCCCAACACACATAGGAGGCCACACATTAGACCTTATTCTAACTAATTGTCCTAGGTTAACTTGTAGTTTACCAACTTCCATCCACTGGTCAGACCACTACCTATTACCCTTCCAATTACTTGGCTCATACCCCCGGTCTCAAAAACCTCTCCCACCCACATGGAAAAGGAAATGGCACAAAATAACTCCTGAAACACTTCAACATATATGGAAAGAATCTAATTTTCTTGAAGAAGATAACATTGAAAGTGGATTAGCCAAATTCAATAAAACACTATTAGAGGCCATTGACCAAATTGCTCCACTAGAACTACATAAACAACGTATTAGGCCCAAGTCAGAAATTTGGTACACAGTAGAACTAAGAGTCGAAAAACAGAAATGTAGGAGCTTGGAGAAAAAATGGAGAAAAACCCACACTCCTATGAGTAAAACTCTCTATCTAGAAGCCCACTCCAACTACCTCAAGAACATAAAAAAAGCTCGGAGGAACAAACTAGACTCTCAAATTACGGAGGCAGGAAATTCCACTAGGGAATTGTTTAGAGTCTTGCAATCCTTTGTTAAACCTATAGCTTGTGAAAGCCCAGATGACTTCAACCAAAGCCTATGTGATGACATCTCGATGTTTTTTGAGAAAAAGATAGACCTAATCTATGACAAAATCACTAAAACCTCTTACGACAACAGAGATAACATAGACAGTCTCAGAGATGAACCCACCCAAAATGGAACATGTAGGCTCACCTTGACTTCAATTCCTGAAATTAGTCACAAGGAGGTAGAAGTGCTCCTTAAATCAATTAAATCTGGATCACCGACTGACTTATTACCAGCTTCGGTGGCTGGGCCATTGGGTGGCATTCTAGCCCCAAGCCTCAGAGCATTGATTAATATCTCCCTCAAGGAAGGTACAATTCCCCAAGATTGGAAAATGGCGGTCGTGAACCCCATTCGTAAAAATACCACACTACCATGGTCAGACCTCAATAATCTGCGTCCCATATCCCTCCTACCCCACGTCAGCAAGATGACTGAGAGACACGTTAACATTCATCTCCCTAAATTCATCGAGGCAGCGGACGGTATGGACCCCTCTCAATCTGGGTTCAGACCAAATCATAGCACAGAATCAGCCCTCCTTTCCGTGACCAATACCATCAGAATGGCACAGGACAAAGGAGGCTCTATGATTCTGGTGCTATTAGATTTGTCCGCTGCCTTCGACACGGTGTCTCATGACACCTTGATTAGTCGTCTAGAGGGAGTAGGAGTGCAAGGAACTGCTCTATCTTGGCTGAAAAGTTTTATTTCCAACTGATCCCAAAATGTTCGCCTGGGCTCTCACTATTCCATCTCCAGGAAGCTCACTAAAGGGGTTCCACAGGGCTCATGCCTAAGCCCCACATTATTTAATGTGTATGTGGCCCCCCTGGCGAAGGTCGCAAGGAAATTTGGGTTCATACCAATATCCTACGCAGACGACACCCAGCTGTTGTTCCCATTCCAAAACATGACCTCAACAGTAAGGAATTCCTTTGCTGCTGGAATGAGAGCCATAGCTGGATGGATGACCTCCAACTGCCTACAGTGCAATGTGGGCAAGACGGAGGTCATGCTTTTTGGGAATGCACCACTCCTTTGGACACCTGAGTGGTGGCCTCCAGAATTGGGTACAGCTCCCTGTCCTAAGCATAGTGTGAAAAATGTGGGCGTTAAACTAGATCAATCCCTGGTACTAAAAGATCATGCCACACAGGTTACGGGAACCTGCATGAGAGTCATTGGCCTACTCAGAAGGGTGTTCCCATACTTAGCTGACCATCATCGGAGAACACTAGTGCAAACCTTAGTTATGAGTAGGGTTGACTACTGCAATGGATTGCTTATATCCGCCAATGCAGAACAGTTGAGGAGACTGCAGGTTGTGCAGAACACTGCTGCTAGATTGATTCTTAATGCCCCTGCAAGATCCCCCTCACATCCATTACTGAGCAAGCTACATTGGCTTCCAATATGCCAGAGAGTGCAAGTTAAGATCTGTTGTACTATCCACAAATGCCTATATGGCACTGGCCCTAGGTACCTAACTGAAATCTTCCAACTGTACCGGCCAGGTAGATCCTTAAGATCTGAAAATCAAGCCCTGCTGCAGATCCCTAGAATCAGAAGAGAAAGGCAGGGAGGATGAGCCCTGGCATTTAGAGGTCCCACCTTGTGGAACTCACTGCCTCCCTTCATAAGACAAAATTCCAATCTCGCTACCTTCAGAAAATATCTGAAAACGTACCTGTTTCCCACCCAGCAACCCTAGTCAAGTCATACAATCTTCTTGTTCTTACCTATCTTCGGTACAGCACAGCGCGGAGATATCTCTCCGGAGATTGAATTCCTGCGCTTTACAAGAAATATAAATAAATAAATAAAATCAGCCAGGCTAGGTTGACTCCAATGGCACGGACAGCATCCTGAAAATGCCCAAAGTCGCTAGAGTTGGTGACAGGATATTTTACCACATGGATTAAGGCATTCTCCGGAGTCATGCTCACCCACAGACTTGTGTCAGGCATAAATAGGGCACCTCTAGCTTCCACTTTAGAACATTCCTGGATCTGAGGACGAACAGAAGAGGACTGGACCTACTGTCTGGTACCTTAGAGAAGCCCTGAAAAACTGGGCTTGCTCACTGTTGTATCCAGGACACCAAGGCCATAAGGCCAACTTCCTATTCAAGCTTCAGGGATACAGTAAGTTACAAGAGGCATTTCCTGCAATTTCAATTTTATAATTTAGCACAATAATATTATATTCCACTTTTAAAATGTATTTTGCTCTTCATGTTCCAATACTTTGTGGTTGCCGTTTTTCGTGCAGTCCTATCTTGAGGGAACGTGCATTATTCTGTTCTGTACTAACTGCAGGTGCCATATCTAAAATGGTCAAGGAGTAATCTGATGTTCTGTTAATATCGGTGAATGCTATGTCAATGTACTCCATGATATATGCATGCATAACACTGTCAATACCAGTAAATGCAATGTCAATGTACACCATAATCTATGCTGTGTCAATACCAGTAAAAACGATGTTGATGTACGCTATGACAAATGTACGCATAGTAATGAAAATTTCAGTAAATATGACATCAATGACCCCATGTTATATGTACGTGTAATAACAAACTTGCATTATTGCTGTTGAATTCACCCCAGATGACCTCCTCATCAACCCTGAGTCAGAGATACGTGGTCAGACAGGCCTTGCAACCCAAACCCATGCCTATTGATTGATAGGTCACAGATAGGGTTACACATAGCCTGAAGACAAGCATGCAAACAGGAAATACCCTGATCAATACCCCAGATAGCCAGATACACCACAAACAGTTCTGAGGCGATTGGCCCCAATAAAATATGTTTGACCAAAATCTGGTGTTCCAAAAATACCACAAAGTCAGATGCCATATGTAGTTAAAAACACTCAGCCAATCAAAACAAATCATGCTCACCACAAGCAGTGATTGCGCGCTTCCCATGCTGGAAATCTGGGCAGATACACACTGGCCTCATGAGCTCTCCACAAGGTAGAGAGCCACCTGTGTTTCCTTTATCAGATGATTGTATTTATGGTTCATGACATGCTTTACAAGAATGTGTAATCATTTTAATGTACCTCAAGAACAGCATAAAATATTGTCAAAACCTTCTGTACATTGAGACTATCTTGAGACATAACTCTATTGATGCTCTCCTGGCTGCTGTGTTCAATTACACCAACTTGTTCCTGTTTTTCCAAACGCCTCTTATCTTTTTATTTTTTGCAGGGTAAATTCATATCCGAGTTTGTACCAGATGTGTTATGGGAAGTTGTTATGTTATGTGTACTCGTTAAGGGCCTTATCACCTGTGAGTGTATCCTCGCACTGAACATGTGTATGTGCCTAGCTCAGCTTAGGATAGGTTGGTTAATTGATTTATAGCTACTTGAAGAAATTAAGAAGAGAGGAGGAGGCTCTGATGTGGAGTGGGATGTTGTTTTATGCTTTAGGAGCGACGTTAGAGAGCACAGTCTTCCTGATCTAGTTCTGTGTATGTATGTGATGTGCACGAGTAGGAATTCTGCAAAGCGGAGAAGTTTATGGAAGGAGATATGACTATTCAGGTAGATGGGGCCTAAGATGTTTAGTGCCTTAAAAGTATTTCTTAGGAGTCTGAGATAAGCCTGCATGTTTATCAGGAGCCAGTGGAGTTCCTGAGTTGTGTTCTGATGTGAGTTCTGGTGGGAGGTTGTGGATGAGTCGGTTGGCCAAGGTCTGGATGTTTTTTTGTCTTCTGATGAGTTGCAGGATGCAGTAAAGGTGTTGAAATGGCTGTCATGTCTAGTTTGCTATTAATGATTATTCTGAGGTTCTGTTGAGAGTGCTGGTTGTCGGTATGAGTTCAGCCTACCACCAGTTAGAGTCTCGTAATGAGGAGTTCTTGACAAAGATCACTATTTCTGTTTTGTTGTGCCTGTAACACGTGGCTTTCATTCAATTAGCAACTTTGGTCATTCAGGCAGGGAACTTGTTTCTTTTGTTGGGGTCTTGTCTGAAAGAGAGAGTATGAGTTACTTATCTTTGGCATAGGAAAGAATATTAATGATGTGTGTGAACGGATAGTGTTGGCTAGAAGGATCATGTATTCTTTGAAGAGGACAGGGCTGAGCGATCATCCTTGAGGCATTTCAAAGATGAATTTGTGGGCATTTGAGGAATAACTTTCCAGGCTGACAACTTGTGTTTTATACATTAAGAAGGAGCCGATCCAGCAGAGAGCGGGTCCTTTGAATTCCAGTCTTGAGCAGGTGTCTGGCAAGAATGGTGTGTGAGATTGTGTCAAATTCTGGAGAAAGATCCACGAGATGGGACTGAAATGAGTACTGTTTCTGTGTTGCGGCTGGGACAGAATATGGAAAACATGGTGTTGATGAGCTAGTGGTTGTTGAGGTAGTTGGTGAGGCATTGGTCAATTTGTTGCTTTAAGACCTTGGCAGGGTATGGTAAGACACAGATGAATCTGTAGTTGGAGAGTATGACTAGTGAGACAATGGTTATTTGCACTGGGGCATGATGGTGGCATGTTTTCAGGTGTCTAGGAATGTGGCTAAGTTAATGGAGGCATTGAGGATGGGTATAAATGCTTCTCCGATTGGTAGCAGTGTTTGGTGAAGGCGTCGGGCTTCAAGGGTCAGGTGGGGCCCCCAAGTTCAAGGGTTTTCCTGGTAGTGGCTAGTTTGGCAGTTCTCTTCTGTGATGTTTTTCCAGCTGTAATGGGTGGGTCCAGTGGTGGTAGGTCTGTGGAGGTTTAGAATGGGTATGTTGAAACTGAAGGGCGTGATCTATTCAGGTCATATTTGCTGGCTTGCCAACTGTGATAATGCTAACTGAGAAGAAAAATGGGTCAAAGGTTGCGAGCGGTGTGGTTGGGTTTGGTAATGTGCTCGATGGGTCTGAGGTTTCTGATGTTTTCTAGAAAGGCCTCAAAGTATTGCTCAGGCCAGTCTTAAATGTAAAAGTTAGGATCTCTGAGGAGGATCAAGGAACAGGCGGTGAAGATCAGAGTGCTGCCTGAAGCCTGTATTGTCACTGGTGACATTGGTGCAGAGTCCAGGTGCTTCTAATACAAGGGTTCCACCTAGGGAGAGACTGGCTGTGATGCATATCTTAAACATGAAGTCTTCCTTTTTTTTATTTTTTTTATTGACAACACAAGAAAACAAATCACAACAAGAGAAGAGCCATTATTACATATGCAATAAAAATATCAGAACGGTAAATCATATGTTTAACAAAATCGACATTGGGCATCAAATCATATAGCAATTATTCCACATCAAAGTGGCAGGATACATTGCTATCCATTACTTGCTTTAAGTCTTAACTTTCAATACTCAAAGAAGATAAGTTTCTAAGTTTAAATTCAGAAAAAAGTTCCCCAGATTTTATCCAAATTCATCATTGATCGGACACCTCTTATTTTAGCCAATGAGGACTCCCTGGTGTAAATTTCAGTAACAAGTGACCACCATTCCATAATGTGTGGTGGGTTTGGAGCAATCCATGCTCTAGCTAACCAATTGAGCACATGAAAGTAAAATAATTATTAAATCCTTGTATGGGCAATTTGATGTTTGTAAACCCAATAATACCGCTGTTGCTGATAGGGAAGTAAATATAACTTGTTTTTGATTTACAATATTTTTGAATCCCGCCCAGAACTCAGATAATGTTGGGTGAGAAAAAAACATATGTTCTAAGTCTGCTGCCACCAGACCACATTTAGGACACTTAGTACGATCACCTGTTGAGTTACTTCGGGACCATTTTGAGATTCTTTGCGGAGTGTAATATAGAAAGCATACTGTTTTGTAAAATTGGAGCCTTAAACTGGAAGACTGTACCAAATTGTTAGTACTACAAAGGATAGTAGAGATATTATGAGCGGTTATATTAGTACCCAATCTTGTAGACCATTTTACAGGAAGTTTAGGGCAATCATCCAATTTATAGTAACAGAGACATTTATAACCTTCACTTATTAAAGATTTCGTCTTCTCTGAGTATATAAAAGGCCATATATCCGAGTCAAATACTTCTTTGAAATTCATTTTACATATTAGAAAGTCTCGAATTTGTATATGTTTAAACCGCATATGTTCAGGCAGCTTGTGAAGGAATTTAAGTGTCTCAAAATCTAAGAAACCTGCCGCACCACAGAGATTCCCTAAGGTATTTATGCCAAGATTGGTCCAGGCCCTCCCTGGTCCATCGCTAAAAATTCCCGGTAGTCCCGGATTGTCCCACAGCGGCAATTTAGAGTGAAAAAAAGGGCCTGCCAGTGCTCAAGATTAAATTCCATATTTTAACCGCCTCTCGTGCCGTCTTAAACTTAACCCTCTTAAAATAGTTCGGGTCGTTTACTCTTGCTAGAAATTGATTAGAGTCCATACCTAGAATTGATGAAAATAAAATTGATTATTGGAGTAAAAAAGACTACGGAGGCGTCCAAAAAAAGTAGCAAAAAAATATAATCTAAAATCTGGAACATCAAGCCCCCCTTAATTAAGTGGAAGTTTAAGTAAGAGAATTAACCTTCGAGCTTTCTTATACCCCCAAATAAAACTACTGAGGATCCCATACAATTTTTAAAGAAATAATTATTCACACATAAAGGGATTGACCTAAATAAATAAAGACATTTTGGCAAAATCTTCATCTTAATAAGATTAATCCGCCCAGTAAGATTGAGAAGAATCTTATGCCACTTTTTTAAGAGAACGGACACTTCCTTCAATAAAATATCATAGTTAAGTGCGTTTATTTCTCCTATTTTGGATGAGATTTTCACACCCACATATATAGCCGTCTGGCAATTACCTTGGACTGGGACCTGAGGTTTATGATTCATTATATATAACCTGAGTTTTACTTAAGTTTAATTTATAGCCATAAATGGTTCAAAATGTATTTGCTTCCTCCTTAATCCCATGTATAGCTTCCACCAGATCTGTTAAATATATAGCTAAATCGTCAGCGTATGCTGTAATTTTGAGGATGTTTGGGCCAAATTTGAAAGGGGCAATGCGAGGTTGCGTCTGAAGGGCATTTATAAAAGGCTCCATGGAGAGCACAAATAATAAGGGTGACAAGGAACATCCCTGGTGTGTACCCCTTAAAATAAAAAAAATAGAAGATGGCATACCCAAATAGCCAATCTTCGTATTAGGGTGATCATACAACGTCTGTACTCGCCTCAAGTATTGGTCCTTAAAACCATATTCAATCAATACCGCCCAAAAATAGTCCCACCCCACTCGGTCGAAAGCTTTTTCAGCGTCTAATAAAATCATACCGAGTGGAGTGGAATTAGATGCTGCTACGTCGAATGCTGTTATGGCCATAATTACGTGGGCAGTTGTATCCCTAACTATCATGAAGCTATGTTGTTGTAAATTAAATAGTTTTGGCATAAGAGGGGCAAGCCGCATCGCAAGAACTTTGCATCCACATTTATCAGTGAAATGGGTCTGTAGGACCCGCATTCCATTGCAGGTTTATTCTTTTTTAGAAAAAACATAATCTTTGCAGTCCGTCAAGAATTAGGAGCCTTCCCAATTTCGTCAATCCCATTAATGACCATGCAAAAAAGAGGGAGCAGTTCTTCAATGCAGATTTTATATATTTCTATAGGAAAATGCCTGAGGGAAGAGAAGTAATCGCGAGTCTAAGCTCTGCAAGAGTAATCTTCTCCTCGAGTTGTTCCATACCTTCTTTATCTGTGTCTTTGTTAATTACCATATTCTGACGAATATACGCTTGTATGCTGTCCTCCGTAGGATGACTTTCCAGAGTGTACAATTTCCTATAGTAATTAAAAAATTGCTACAATATTTGTGCAGGTCGATTATAGATGACATTATTGTGTCCCCTAATAGACTTAGTGTATCGGCCCTATCATCAGCAGCTTTGTATGCGAGAATTCTCCCTATTCTATCTCCGCTCTCATATTGCGACAATTTGTACTTATGCAGTTTAATACTACTTTTTTCTCTGAAATAATTTTTGATAATGGACCGTAGACTTACTAGTTTTAATTCCATGCGAGCAACAACATTTTGCGAGCTTTGTACTCCAAATTGTAGGGTTTCCGCCAATTGCTTTTTGAGTGACAGAATGTGAGATGTTGTAGCTTTTATCTCATTCTTTCTTTCCACATTCTGTCGCAGAATAAACTGCGGGGCGAATCCCCTAATACTGGCCTTAAGAGCATCCCAAACATAAATAAGTGAAGTAGAATTAAAGTTAATTTCTATAAATTCCTTAATATGTTCTTTTAACTGTAAAACAAATACTGACTCCACTAATAAATATATGGGAAATGAAAATAGCCTTATCTCCTGTGCCCTTGGTGTATTGTTAAACACCAGAAGAATCGGGTTATGGTCCAGGGTGACCTTTGGGCAAATCTCCATAGTACAAGACTCTAGTATCTTATCAGATGCCCAAGCCATGTCAATCCCCGAGCACAGTTTGTGGGGCGCCGAATAATAAGTGTACCCAGCTAGATTAGGATGTAAATTTCGCCAGATATCCTTTATATTATGTAAGAGAGCAAGTTCAAGTATAGCAGCTCGCACCTTACACATACGTTGAGAGACTCCCTGCCTCGTAGTATCCAGTTTATAATTCATTATACAATTGAAATCACCCATTAGAATGAGTTCTCCTTCCCAATCCAATAATACGTTGTTTAACCAGTCAAAAATAGGCGAGTTGTCAATATTGGGTCCATATACCACACACATTACATTTTTACACGTTTCCAAAACTATTTGTGCAATTGCCCATCTCCCTCCTTTGTCAGAAGCAGTTTTAACGACCTTCAATCTTAATTGCCTTTTCTTAAGAGTAGCGACCCCTCTAATAGAAGCATTTAATGTGGAACAAATCATTACCTCGAAGCCCAGTTGTCCTAATAATTTCCTGTCTTTATAACATATGTGAGCCTCTGTTAGTAGCACCAGATGGGGATTATACATTTTAAGTTCTTCATATACTAATTGTCTCTTAATCTTACTATTAAGTCCTGCCACATGCCAAGCTAAACATCTAATTTGAAACATTCCTAAAATATAAGTAAATAGCTGTTTCTGATCTTAGTATATGTATTGATTCTCCCCTATATCCAGCTTCCATATTTCTAGTTCCCATGTTGTCATTTTCACCATTTTAACCTCCTCCCTGATCCTACCCCACCATCCCTCCACCCCATTGTACCTTTGGGAGGAACCCCCCCTCTATCTCTTGCTGCCGCTGTTGGGGCTGCCTCTCAGAGAGGTAGCATTGAAATCCCCCATAGCCCTCTAAAACCAACCACCAAAAACCAGTAAGATTAATATCTAACTAAAAAGTGTATTAAAGAGTGGATAGAGAAAAAGAAGAAGGGAGAGACAAGTTTCAATTCATCAAATTTTATTCTACTCGTAAAAAGAAGATGAGAAGAAAGCACTAAGCAATATAAACGGCCTTTCCCAGAAAAAGAAGAAAGAAAAATGGGAACAGGGATTCTGAGCCGTTCTATGAAAAGATATCTATCTTATCTCATAACAGCTATAAAAAAAATGCGTACCTTATAGTAATAACACAAGACTTCTTTACCCAAATTTGGAAAGTACTGCTTCAGCCTCTTTGACATCAGTAAAAAATATGTTTGGCCAGCTCTAATTACTTTGAGGCGTGCTTGTTCTTGAAGGTATACTTGCCCACACAGAGATTTGAAAGGGTCAATAAGCTGACACAACTTCCATCGCCTCTCCATTGTAGCCTTACTCAGGTCAGATCTAACAACATTTTTTACATTCTCTACTGTCAACGGAGAGTTGGGTCTTGCTTTGAAAAAGACTGCCTGCCTAAGTAAAAATGTCCAAAATAGATCAAAAAGGGGTGGGGAAATTGATTCTCTTTGTTCCGATTGACCATTGGTAATCAGTGGACACTTTGGAGCATTGAATCCCATGTCCCAATCGTCCAGGTCTGGGAAAGGCCTTTGAAATAGTCTTACAACGTATGCACAGGGATCTGATCCCTCTGAACCCTCCAGAATACCAACAAGTCTAAGGTTTGCCTCCGTTGTCTGTTCTCCATGTCTTCCAACTTGCTTTGCAGATTCTTGATCTCTGTATCGTGTTGATTCATTGATGCCTCAGTTCGAACAGATAGTTCTACCACACCCTTCACCCTCTGTTGAAGTTCTTCAATTTCTTGTGTTACACCCCCAAGCTTGCTGGTTACTTCTAACAAACAGTTCTGCATTTTATTATTGTCCTCCCTTAGCTGCAAAAAATGTTGCTGCACTTCCTGTCGATGTTCTGTTAAAGTTTTTAAAATCAGAGCGAGAGAGGAGGACTCAAAGGCAGCTGGAGGGACCATATGTATTATACTGGCCGTGTCCACTAGAGCATCTATGGCTGGAGCTGTAGATATAGACTGGATTATTAGATCTGTTTCAGTTGTTACTATTATAGCTGCAGTATTATCAATTTCTGGCTGAGACTCAGCCACTGCTACAGAGGTATTTTCAAGTCCTGCTTGTAGGAGAGGGGCTGTAACCGACCCCGGAGGGGGTATATTACAGACAACGCTTTTAAGACAGACTTTCGGATATTCCCCTTCCGTGGGACTGGTACCCGAGAGACGTAGTGCCATATTCTTAACCCCTCCCTTAGCTTGAATCCACTTTTGTAGAGGGCTCTTGTCACTAATCGGTTTACCGCGTATATTTGAGGGCAATATTGAGGTAGAGAGAGAGCAGCAGAATTCACATTCTTTCCTTTCTTCAGCTTATTCTTTGCCTTAGTTCTCCCGTTTTTGCAACCTAAATGGTGACTGTGTCCGCAGGAAGTTCGATTAGGTCTACCTTGTCTTCGTACTCATCGTTCGAGCCCTCCTCAACCCTCTCCGCAGCCATGATATTCTTCTTGATACTATCATCCCGTATTCCCATACAATCAGAAAGGATTGTATTGAGGACTTCTGAGGTAAGATTCACCAGATACTCCCCTACTTCAGCGGATGGAACATGTTCTATAGCTGTTCCTTAAGATCCCACCACTAATGCTACCACTTTAAGAGTCTCGGATTCATTATTTCGCATATCCTTATCACCCTTTAATTTCTCCTCCAGATCTCCTCTGTGGCCAGGTTATATTCAGGCTCCAGGTCAGCGTTTAGCTCCTGTTTTATGTCACTGATAGAGAGCTCATTGTCTGCTACATCTATTCTGTTATCTCCACCCTTAATTTCATTGACTGCAGCATTGTAATATATCTCCAATATGCTAGGGGTTAATGCGATATTATTGCCAGGGTTCTCACATGCAGCAACATTGTTTCTAGTGGGAGTATTTCCGATATTTATTGTAGCCAGGAAAGTCTTATCTGGAGCAACGAAAAAGGAAGGGCGGATTAACTGCTGCTTACCAGGCTGTATATCCAGTTTACTGGGCTTCCCTGTCTTCTCAAGGGCTGCGGCAGGCAGTGGAGCTGTTACATCCACCCGCCGCTGCTCTTCCCGCTGCTATGTCTGCCCCATCAGCCGTCGTTGGAGTTTCTACCTGGGCTCCTCTCCCGGCCCGGATTGATCTGGGAACATTTTTTGGCGCTATGATATCCGGAGCAATGAGGTTTTGCTTCTCTGCAGCGTCCGATGTACTCAAAGTGAAGGCTACAACAGAGAATGAAAATGACCCCAGCCCAGAGTAGCCGAGCCATGATCCGAACAGCCAGCTAGTAAAACACGGCTTTTCCGAGGGTTGGATGCTGTGCCGTCTCCAGCCGTATCGCCCGCGTAATAGCAGAAGATGTAGCTTTATCCACTTAGCCGGTGACCGAAAGAATAGAAAAGTAAGCAAAAGCGGCTCAGTTTCTCTTTCCTTCTCCAACCTATCCTGTTCTTTTAATGGTCTCCTTCATACTCGAAAACTGCTATCAGAGGTATTCTTCTTTGGTTAATTCTGAGGGGATATGGGAGACTTCAAGAGGCTACCGCTCCACGGCGTCTTCAACCCGCCATATTGCCTACCATGCTCGTCGACAAGGGGTGACGTGTTCCATACAAACATTAAGTCTTCCATGCAGCTGATGAGGGTGTCCATGTAAGTGGTGCAGCTGATGGTGTCTTTCAATATGATGGCAACTCTTTGTGCTGACTGTCTTGCCTGGCAATCATGTAGTGGTGGGGGATGGCTATCATGATGTTCAGTGCAGAGGTTGGTTCCTTAAGGAAGAGAAGTTGTGGATTGTGATTGTGCAATATGTTTCCTATCTCTGTGGCATGTTTGGTCATCTAGGGGGTGTTGAGGAGAGTGCATGCAAGTGTAGTGTATTTTTTGGGTGGTGGTAGGTCTGTGTAAGTGGTAGGTGATTTATATAAGCGTGAGTGAGTGGGGTGCTGGGTGCTGTTGGTGTGAGGAGTGGTGAGTGTAGGGTAATGGAGAGTGCATGAGAACATGCAGGAGATGCATGTGAATGCTGTTTCTATTTTGTGTGGTGATGTGTGGCAACAGTGCATCAAGCAGTGGCCGGGGTTGAGAGCACAGAGAAGTGCAGCAGAGTAGCGATGGGCTGGAGGAAGATCAGGGTTCCTGGTACTGGGCACAGTCAAGATGAAAAGAGGCACAGACAGGCTTGTCTTTGGCATGATTTTATGGTGCCTTTTGCATGTGTTCACACTGTGGTTGCCATTATGAAGATCCTGGAAGGGAGAGTGTTAGACCTGTCAGACTTAAGATGGTCTTCACCCAAACATTGTGCCTTACTCCTCTACATTTTTCTGATTTTGTTTTTGTAAGCACTAGAATCTGTTCACTTTCCCACAGCTAACCTGTGCTGAATTGTGTGTGCTCATTCTTTAAAACATGGTATTAAAGATGCAGTACATGGACCCAGAGCCTGTAAATTGGCGCATGTGTGTGCAGTTTTAAACTTCCATTTTGACCTGGCAAAATAAACCTTTCTCAGACTCAAACTTGCCTTTTAATACATATAAGTCTCCCCTGGGGTAGGCCCTAACATGCCCACAGAGTAGGGTTTAATGTATTTAAAAAGTAGCACATGTAATGTTTAGTTTGGAATCTCTTGTTTGTGACAAACTCTTAAATACATTTTTCACTACTGCAAGGCCTACTATTCCCACATGAGATATTGTGTTACATTTAATAAGTTGTTATTTCCAAATGGAAACAGGTGAACATCTGATGTCTTTGGATGTGTAATGAAAACCCCTCTTTTAAGGTGAACTCAGATTTTTTATTACAATGTAGTAACTGCTACTTTTAAAACATTAGTATTTTCCTGCCTTAGCCATGTAGTGACTGCAGCCTTCAGTGTCTTGGTCACATGCATGGATGCATTTGGCAGTTGGTCTTTGAGTATTCCTCCTAGACAACCACACAGAATAGTGAGCTTAGTTGTCTGGAAGGGTCTCCACTAGTAGGGTTGGAGGACGGAGATAGGTACAGCCTTAATTACTTCTCAATAGGCTGTGCCCTGCTTTCACGCAAAGGATTGCATAATACCTGTAGTTAGTCTGGATGCAGGGGAGGCAGAAAACATGTGCATTTCAAAGGGAAAACTCCTGGAGTTTCTCCAACTTCAAAGGAGCCACCAGGTATAAATATTGGACCTCAAACAGCAAATCTTCAGTATACGTCTGAGCATGTTGAGGTTTGCCAGAAAGAAGGACTGCCGTGCTTCTGAAAGGACAGCCTCTCTGCTTGACTGATGTCCTAAAAAAATGACAAAACCAAAGGGGATGATGGACGAAGTGTTGAACATTGCAAGCACTCACCCCCAGTCAACTGATCTGGGTTTAATCCATCATCATTCTTTAGCTCACTCTTCCACCCCAGGTCAGACATGGCCATATTCAAATCAGTCTGACCCAGTGCCTCATGTGTTCTCCATCTGTGCCTGTATTTTAATCTTTTTGTGCCCGTGTTAGCATTTCCTTCCTGTTTGCCCGCCTACCTCGCCGCCCTCCGCCTTCCGTCCCCGCTCCCCGCTCCCGCCACCACCGCTGACCCCGCCCCTTTTTTCCTTCTGTTCCCTCCCCGCTCCCGCCTCCCAGCTGCTCCGCCCACCCGCGCACTTCGCCTTATATGGCGACTGTGCGAACGCGCAGCGGTCACGCGCAGCGGGCGCGCCGATTGTGCGCCGAAGGCGCGCCAAAGGTAAGCCCGTCTACGCCCCTCCGCGCCTGGACCGCGCCCAGTGCCAGGACCCCTGGCCCTCAAGGACCCCGACCGACCCGCCTGACGTACACCGCCGCCACCCTCACCGCACTCAACACCGGCCGAGTCCCGGGATGCTGCCGAGCCACCCCACGACGCATCCACGGACCCTTCAGCTGCAACACCTGCAAGTTCACCTGCATCAGGACCTGCCCGACACCAGCACCCGCCAAGCCGAGCACCAGCAGCAACCACCTCAAGTGCATCCTGCTCAACACCCGCTCCGTCCACAGACACGCCATCGAACTCTGGAACCTCCTCGACACCACAGCCCCTGACGTTGCCTTCATCACGGAGACCTGGATGAACGCCTCCTCAGCGCCCGACATCACCATCGCCATCCCAGAAGGATACAAGATCACCCGGAAGGACCGCAACACCAACCAGGTGGGAGGAGGCATCGCCATCATCCACAAGAACACCATCCGCATCACGACCAGCACCGACAACACCCCACCCTCCGCCGAACACCTGCACTTCCAGATCCACACCGACCCGAAGACCACCCTCAGAGGCACCCTGATCTACCGACCTCCGGGACCACGCACTCAATTCTGCGAGGACATCGCCGACTTCGTCAGCCCGCACGCCCTCCCCTCCGTTGACTACATCCTCCTGGGGGACTTCAACTTCCACCTGGAGAACAACAACGACTGCAACACCAGCACCCTGCTCGACAACCTCGCCAACCTTGGACTCAAGCAGCTGGTGTCCACCCCCACCCACCTCGCCAGACACACACTCAACGCCATCTTCTCATCCAGCAAAGACATCGCCTTCAGCCACGCCACAGAACTCCACTGGACGGATCACAGATTCATCCACTTCACCTTCAGAAGAACGACGACCCACCACCACCAGCAACAGGTTGCCCGAAGAAGCTGGAACAAGATCACAGCCGACCAGCTCGCCGCCTCCCTGAGCCAGCACCCTCCGGCCAGCTCAGCGAACCCCAGCCAGGCCGCCGACAACCTCACGAAGTGGATCAGCAACTGCGCAGATGAACTCGCCCCACTAAGGACCCCACCCAGCAGACCCGGCAGTAAGAGAGCCCCATGGTTCACAGACGAACTCAAGAGCTCCAAGAAGAACTGCAGAGCCCTCGAGAAAGCCTGGAGAAGGGAACCCACGCCGGACAACAGGACCACCCTCAAGCTCGCCACCCGGAAACACCACCAACTGATCCGCATCGCCAAGAAAACGGCTTTCAAAAACCGACTACACAACAACGCACACAACTGCAAGGAACTCTTCAACATCGTGAAAGAGCTCTCCAACCCCAACGCCGGAAACAACGACATCACCCCTTCGCAAGACCTCTGCAACTCCCTCGCTTCCTACTTCCACAACAAGATCGCGGACATACACGACAGCTTCAGCACTCAACCAACGCACGCCACGACCGCAGGACCTCCACCGACCACCACCCTCCGCGCCTGGATCCCGGTCAACACCGAAGACACCGTCCACACGATGAACTCCGTCCACTCCGGATCCCCAACCGACCCCTGCCCTCACCACGTCTTCAACAAAGCTGATGCTGTCATCGCACCCCACCTGCGGGACATCATCAACACCTCATTCGACACCGCCACCTTCACCGAGAGCTGGAAGCACGCAGAACTCAGCGCTATACTGAAGAAACCCACAGCAGACCCCAACGAACTCAAGAATTACCGCCCCATCTCGCTCCTCCCGTTTCCAGCCAAAGTCATCGAGAAGACCGTCAACAAACAGCTGACCACCTTCCTCGAGACGAATGGATCCCTCGACCCATCGCAGTCCGGTTTCCGTGCCAACCACAGCACCGAGACCGCCCTCATCGCCGCCACCGACGACATCCGAGCCCTGATGGACAACGGGGAAACAGCGGCCCTCATCCTCCTAGACCTCTCCGCGGCTTTCGACACGGTCTGCCACCGCACCCTAGTGCAGCGCCTCAGCAACGTCGGAATCCAGGAGAAGGCGCTGGAATGGATCGTCTCCTTTCTCGACGGAAGAACACAAAGAGTCCGCCTACCACCGTACAAGTCAGAGGCCACCAAAGTCATCTGCGGCATCCCTCAAGGATCCTCACTGAGCCCAACTCTCTTCAACGTCTACATGAGCCCCCTCGCGGCCATCGCACGCCAACACAACCTCAACATAATCTCCTACGCCGACGACACCCAGCTGATCCTCTCCCTGACCAACGACCCCGCCACCGCCAGAGCCAACCTGCACGAAGGGATGAGAGAGGTAGCCGAGTGGATGACGACGAGCCGCCTGAAGCTGAACACAGATAAGACGGAGGTCCTCATCCTGGGCTCCTCGCCCTCCGCCTGGGACAACTCCTGGTGGCCCCCCGCCCTGGGCACCGCACCCAAACCGACAGACCACGCACGCAACCTGGGTTTCATCTTGGACTCCTCCCTCTCCATGACCAGGCAAGTCAACGCCGTCTCCTCGTCATGCTTCAACATCCTGCGCATGCTGCGGAAGATCTTCTGGTGGATCCCCACAGAGACCAGGAAGACCGTCACCCAGGCCCTCGTCACCAGCCGACTGGACTACGGCAACGCACTCTACGCCGGAACCACCGCCAAGACCCAGAAGAGGCTCCAGCGCATCCAGAACGCCTCAGCCAGACTCATCCTCGACATCCCACGACACAGCCACATCTCCGGACACCTAAGAGACCTGCACTGGCTCCTGGTCAACAAGAGAATCACCTTCCGCCTCCTTACCCACGCACACAAAGCTCTCCACGACCAAGGCCCGAGCTACCTCAACAACCGAATCAACTTCTACGCTCCCAAACTATAAAACTCCGATCCGCCAGCCACGCCCTCGCCGCCGTCCCACGCATCCGCAGAGCCACTACAGGAGGAAGGTCCTTCTCCTACCTGGCCGCCAAGACCTGGAACTCCCTCCCGGCCGACCTGCGCCTGACCCAAGACCACCTCTCCTTCAGGAAGAAGCTCAAGACCTGGCTGTTCGAGCAGTAGCGGCACCCCCCCCCCCCCAAAGCGCCTCGAGACCCTACGGGTATGTAGCGCGCTCTATAAATGTCTTTGATTGATTGATGGGAACATTCCAGCCCAAACTGCCAAGCCATGTCTTCCCTGGACCGGAAACAAGCATCCTGGGACCAGTTTCTGGCTAATCAGCCATCATCAGCCAGGCTAGCTTGTATCCAGTGGCAAAGTGAGCAAGGGAGCCACGTCTTCCCATATCCAGCCAACTTTAGGCGAACATTGCAAAACGAAAGGGGATGATGGACGGAGTGTTGAACATTGCAAGCACTCACCCCAGTCAACTGATCTGGGTTTAATCCATTATCATTCTTTGGCTCACTCCGCCACCCCAGTTCAGACATGGCCATGTGCAAATCAGTCTGACCCTGTGCCTCATGGGAACAGTCCAGCCCGAACTGCCAAGCCATGTATTCCCTGGACTGGAAACAATCATCCTCGGACTGGTTTCTGGCTAATCAGCTGTCATCAGCCAGGCTAGCTTGAATCCAGTGGCAACGTGAGCCAGGGACACATGTCTGGGCATACCCTGCCAACTTAGGGCGAACATAGCAAAATCAATGGGGATGATGGACGGAGTGTTGAACAATGCAAGCTCTCACCCTCAGTCAACTGATCAGCATGATTTGAGTGCACAGTTTAATTAATTGTCTAATTTCAGTTACCCCTGAGGAAGGGCACTAGGTGCCCAAAATGCATTGGGTGGAACAACTACTATAACACGTCATGACATAAGAAGGGGTGAACCCCCAGGTGTTGTGCAAAAAGCCTGGATGGGCATCCGCTGTATATGGAGTGAGACAGTTACACTATGCTTGAGCATCATGGTATCAGTCAAGTCGATAACAATAAAATGGATCAGAAAAAAGAAGAATATTGTTTTGAATCAATTTGTTGAAGTAAGC
Organism: Lissotriton vulgaris; assembly: GCF_964263255.1. NCBI lineage: Eukaryota > Metazoa > Chordata > Amphibia > Caudata > Salamandridae > Lissotriton > Lissotriton vulgaris. The sequence goes on from NC_141693.1 coordinate 592,411,540, forward strand.
CTTTCGTGGCAGTGTAAACTATATTAAAACGTGACGAGGTTCTATTACTATTTCAATTTTAGAATGTGGACATTTCTCTGCTCTTATTACTCTGTGTGCATTGCAATCTGTCTCCAATACACATATGGGATGGGTGACAGCTACATTTTGTGTATTTGCTCTAGAGAGCCATAAGCACAGGACGGGTGGGTGTGACAGTGAACTCATCTGCATCAATCTACATTCTGATTGTACTTCCTGGGTAGAAAGAGAGGGAGCTGACACTTACTCATAAATAGGCAGTATCCTGTGTCTCTCACAAAGAGTTGATTACCCCTTGCCAATTACCGGCAGATAGGAGGGGGATGAAGGGGGACTTGTACACTTCAAGGTCTTGCTTTAAAGTCACCCCATGTCAAAGACACCTTTGGGTATAGTACAGGGGCTCTGGCCCTTCCAAGAAGGTACACTACTGGACCTGTGAAGAACTCTTCCAGGAGCAAGGACTGCTGTGCTAAATGGAGTGCTACTCTGTCTGTCTGCTGCCTGACAAAACTGCTTTCTGATTTATCGAGCTGCCTTGTTGATCTCTGCCCTGCTGAGGACAAGGACTGGAGCCATCTCATGTGAACACAGAGTGTCTCCAAGGGCTTGCTGGCTTGCACCTTGTTCTTAAGTTTCAGGGCCATCTTAAACATCCTTCAACCCTACAACAGCACCTGGACGTTGCCATCTGTGAGTACTGCCAAGTGGTGCTAATCAAGTCCTGGGCCCTTGAAAGGTAGTTTCTGCTGTCCAGAACCATCAAAATCATCAACTACATCGATTCGAGGGAGTGCATGGCTAGACAACGACGGACAGCGTGGCTCAACAATGGCGCAGTGCCTGCACCGTAAAGGGTATCAAAGCCAAAGCCTTAATCGACTGTGCAGATTGGCACTGACGCTTCGCCTCTATCCACGGGATTGATGACAGCAACGCGCCTCCTTGACTCCTCGCATTGAGTCTTCAACATAAACGCTTGCTCCATCCAAGGTACTTTATCAGCCGGATTTGTGTGAGTCCTGAAGCCAGCCTGCCTTCCATTGTGGTCAGCCTGAACTTGGGATCTACCCCTGTTCAGCGTGACCTCAAGTAACCCCTAAGTGCTATTTGACTCTAAGCACTACTTTTTGATTTAATCTTTCAAAATTCGTTGCCATCGTTCGACCTATTGGGTATTTGCCATTTGGCCTTCTTTTACTCATAAAATGATTCTCTATTTTTCTATACCTTCGTGGAGCATTTGTGTGGCATTTTCATTGTATTATTGTGTGTGTGTATGTTGAATAAATACTTTCCACATTGCCTCTTAAGCTAAGCCTGACTGCTCTGTGCCATTCGACCAGAGGGTGAGAACGGGTTATCTTTTTGTGTGTATCTAGCATACCTTGACTAGGATTGTGGTCCCTAGTTCGACAGGGTGTATACCTTTGGTGACTATAGACTCAAGTCAAGTCAAGTCAAAATAACTTTATTTCGATTCCATATAGAAATCATAAAAGTGTACATAGAAAATTTTAAAAGACATTGCAATTAATCCACCATAAAATCACAGTACATGTTTACACAATTTTTAAAACCAATTTCCATCAAGATTCAGTATCTATTTCTAATCACCAAAGCTGATCTGATAAAGTTTAAAACGGCATTACAAATATGTGCAGTTGACAAAGAGAACAAGAGGTCATACGCTTCTTTGTAATAACGCGTCGCAAATGATTCTAATAATGGTTTGAGGAAAGTGTTTCTTGGAACTTTATACAAAGTGCAAAAAAGAAGAAGGTGAAGAGTATTTTGCGAGACCCTATTGTTACAGGGGCAGCAGGTTAGCTTCTCCCACCAACCCCCCTGCTTTGGAAATGCAAACAGAAAGTGTAAAGTGCCAAGGCGAAATCTTGTAAGATAAAAACACCATTGCGTGTTCATAATATATGACAAATAAAACTAGCGAACTAGTTTTCCCCGTACACTTAGTGCATGATCATTTGTTTTGAAAGAACCTAAGTTGACACTATAGACATTTTTGATAATCTACTTAGCATCCTTACCAAGCATTTCGGGATTTGTAAACATCTTACTTAAACCTATGTTATTAAAAGTCTCTCTGACATATCGTAGCCACGGGATTTGGGTGTAATGTTCAAGTTTAAGGCAATCTTGAATAATATCTTTTGTTAATTTCAATTCTTCAGATCGCCAAACTTTAGCCCATAATGTTAGAGGGGCGACGTGAATAATATCACTTATAAACTCGATTCCAACTTCTCCGTGGCAAAATATGTTAGATGTGCCCAGTGGAACAGATAATAAACGTTTAACAAACTTATTTTCCACAATTTGTATTTTTTCACAGTTTTGTGAACGCCAAACCCCTGCGCCATAGGTCAAGGCAGAAACACACTTAGCTTTGTATAACAATGTAATTTCCGCCACACGTCGCTGGCCTAATTTGCTGGCAAAACGGAAGAGGGCTTCAATTAACTGTGCAACCTTCTGAACCCGGGCTGTCAACAAAGGTTCCCAATTAAATTTTCTGTTAAAAAGGTTACCCAGATAGCAGAAGTTATCCACTTTCTCAATAGTAGCGTTCTTCACCACATACTTCCGTATTTTAACATTTTTTTGACCACAAGTCATGGCAAAAGATTTAGTAAAATTGACACCTAGTTCTAGTTTGCCCATAAATGTATCAAAAGCATTCAGAGAAATCTGCATGCTGTTGGGGGTAAGTGCCATTAAGACAGTGTCATCTGCATAAGACAACATTGGGATTCTTTTTCCGTTTATCTTTGGGAAATCAGCAGTCGTTTCTAATAAGAAGCCCTCTAAGCCATTCGTATAGACCAAAAATAAAAAAGGTGCTAAAATACATCCTTGTCGGACACCTTCAGTGGATAATATGGGTTTTGATTTCTCTCCACCACGGCCATATCTAATCCTAACCGTTGTAGCGGTATGTAACCTGCGAAGCAGGGTGACCAGTGGTTCCTCAAAACCCATAGTCCATCATGCGCCATAATTTGTCCCTGCATACTGTGTCAAAGGCACTGGACAAGTCCATGAATGCCAAGTGTATAGAACCATTCTTGGCACCCATGTACTTGCCCATAATCAATGCCAGGTTCAGGCACTGCTCGATAGTTCCTTTCCCCTTCCTAAAACCATATTGAGATTCTACAATTACCCCTGACGACTCAGCCCATGTTTCCAGCCGTGCCAATATCACCCTACCCATTAGCTTACATGTTGAGTCTATTAGTGATATTGGCCTATAACATCTAGGATCATACTTGTCACCCTTTTTAAAAATTGGAACCAAAACGGCCTCTTTCCAAGAGGTCGGAATAGGTCCAAGTATTAGTGCCTTAAAAACATTCATAAGTAGAGGAGACCAAACCTCTCGATTACATTTAAAAAGATCTAAGGGTACTGAGTCAGGGCCTGGGGCCTTTGAAGGTGCCCCCTTAGTCAGAGCTAGCTCTACTTCTGAGAGCATTAGTGATTCACTAAGCTTCTTAGCTGATTCCATATTAATATAACAGGAATCGTCCTCCTCCGAGGTAGCAATCTGTAATGGTAACTGGACATAATATCGACTACATAATATCGAATGGACAAAATATCGACGGAAAAATATCGACATTAACAAAATATCGACTATAGGAATATCGTTGAAAAAAATATCGACTGCAAAAATGACCCAAAAATATCGAATACAAAAATATCGACTCAAAAATATCGACTAGACAAAATATCGAAATATAGTGAAAGTAAAAAATATCGAGAAAATGTTAGAAAATATTGATTTTATAAAATAATATATATATAATATATAAATAAATAGTACCTAATGTTTAGGAGCGGGTTGTGGGTTTATAGGGGAATAGGGTGGGAAGTAATTTAATAATAATTAATTAGTTAATATATGTTTGGTAATTGTTTTAATTAGATTTTAATTGGTAATTAATTAATATTAATTAGTTAATTGTTTAATTGATTAATTAGCATATAATTTAATTGATTAATTGATTAATTGATTATTAATAATTATTATTTTTAATAATTAATTTGTATATGATTTTTATTGATACATTGGTTATTAATTAATAATAATTAGTGATTTATTGTATTAAGAATTAGTATATTATTTACATTTATTAATTGCTAACACATTAATTATAATTAGTTAATGATGTAATTAATATATTGCATATCATTTAAATAAATTAATTGGAAATTAATTTATAATAATGACTTAATTACATTAATTGGATACATTTTAATGTAATGTGTTAATTTATGTTGATGTTAATTAATTAATTGGAATTAAACAATATTAATTAATCTAAATTAATATTATAGCTAATGTGATAATATATTTTATAATAGTTTTTTTAAAATAGTTTTTTTTTAAATATATTTATGTTTAATGTTGAGTTCATTATTATTTATAGTGTTCTGGCTCAGTTTCATAGTTTTTGTTATAGGTTAATTTTTTAGGGTTCTGGGTCATTTTTCTAGTCGTGAGTAAAGGTGTATTTAGTGGGATTTGGGAAATTTTTACGTTTGTGGGTAAATGGGTATTTTTGAGGTTGAGGGTCAGTTTTCAGTTCTTGTGTAAAGGGCTATTTGTAGAGTTCAGGGTCAGTTTTCAGTTTGTGGGTAAAGGGGTATTTGTAGGGTTCAGTGTCAGTTTTCAGTTTGTGGGTAAAGGAGTTTTTTGGAGGTTCAGGGTCAGTTTACAGTTTGTGGGTGTAGGGGTATTTGTAGGGTTCAGGGTCAGTTTTCAGTTTGTGGGTAAAGGGGTATTTGTAGGGTTCAGGGTCAGTTTTCAGTTTGTGGGAAAAGGAGTATTTGTAGGGTTCAGGGTCAGTTTTCAGTTTGTGGGTGAAGGGCTATTTGTAGGGTTCAGGGTCAGTTTTAAGTTTGTGGGTAAAGGGGTATTTGTAGGGTTCAGGGTCAGTTTTCAGTTTGTGGGTAAAGGGCTATTTGTAGGGTTCAGGGTCAGTTTTAAGTTTGTGGGTAAAGGGGTATTTGTAGGGTTCAGGGTCAGTTTTCAGTTTGTGGGTAAAGGGGTATTTTTAGGGTTCAGGGTCAGTTTTCAGTTTGTTGGGAAAGGAGTATTTGTAGGGTTCAGGGTCAGTTTTCAGTTTGTGGGTGTAGGGGTATTTGTAGGGTTCAGGGTCAGTTTTCAGTTTGTGGGTAAAGGGGTATTTGTAGGGTTCAGGGTCAGTTTTCAGTTTGTTGGGAAAGGAGTATTTGTAGGGTTCAGGGTCAGTTTTCAGTTTGTGGGTAAAGGGGTATTTGTAGGGTTCAGGGTCAGTTTTCAGTTTGTGGGTAAAGGGGTATTTGTAGGGTTCAGGGTCAGTTTTCAGTTTGTGGGTAAAGGGGTATTTGTAGGGTTCAGGGTCAGTTTTCAGTTTGTGGGTAAAGGAGTATTTGTAGGGTTCTGGGTCAGTTTTTAGTTTGTGGGTAAAGGGGTATTTGTAGGGTTCAGGGTCAGTTTTCAGTTTGTGGGTAAAGGGGTATTTGTAGGGTTCAGGGTCAGTTTTCAGTTTGTGGGTAAGGGGTATTTGTAGGGTTCAGGGTCAGTTTTCAGTTTGTTGATAAAGGGGTATTTGTAGTGTTCTGGGTCAGTTTTGGCCTTTAGGGTGAAGGGGTCTTTTTAGTGTTTTGGGACAGTTTTGGGTATTTTAGAGTGCTGATGTATAGTTTAACTTAAGTGATAAATTAAATTTATTACACGAAAATAGCTATTATTATAACTTTTCATTAGTACCATTTATTTAGATCAAAACAATTTATGTATTAGCATGTTTCCAGACAGTAGCTAGAATGGAGTTGGAATTCTAATTATTAATTGGTTGGTGTCCAGCACCATCAGTAATATTACCTACACTGGAGTAGGATTAATAAAAATACATTGGTTAGTCTCCACCACATTTTATGGTATTACCTTGAGTGTAGTAGGAATAGTAGGAATAGTAAAATAATTTTTGCTAGTGTCCTGCAGCTTCTATGATTTTAGATTGACTGGAGTAGTAAGTGTGCAGCACATTTGTATACATTTGTTCATTACTGTATTTTAATAATAAAAATTAATGCAACATAGATGTTTTCAAATAAGTTTATTAAACAATTTTTAATTTTTTTATTGTGTACTACAATAAAATCACAAACAAATATCACATCACATTTTTTTGGACTTTTATTATTCACACAATAACATCTTTACATTTATATACATGTGGTCAATGTAAAAAATAATTTGGATTACTAGATTCTTTCAGTAAATTTAACATATTCCCATCAGTCACTTACAATTTAAAGTATTTATATAGAAATAAATTAAACAATTTTTTTATTATATATTTCTTACATTAATATTTAATAATTTTAATATTAAATATTAATATAATAAAATATATAATACATATTTCTTTTTAACAAGTAACATGACTATTATTACATTTGTTACGATAAATTGAAATACAAAAAAAAAAATTCTTGGTGTATATTTCACACAATGTTGTTTTTACATAAAACATATAAATCTATTTGGTTGTAAAGTTTATAATTGTATAGGGAAACAATATGTTTAATTATAATATCTGGTATTTATCAAATATTAGTAAAGCAATTATATAATTTTGTTATAGTTAGAAATAATTATATAACTTTTTTTAATAATTAATAAAAATAATAATTATTTTATTAATTATTATTATTATTAATAATTAATAAACATAAACATTCATTTATTATTAACAAAAATATATACATTCACAGATAAAATAGATACTTTTTTCAGGCCATTCTTTATATACTAAATGGTTCTACTTGTTATATTAATAACAATAAATAAGTTATATTATTTATCATTATTAATTATTCCCATAAACATTTATAATGTTTTATTAAAATTATACACAAAATTATTCATATTAATATACTGAATAACTAAATATTTACATCTTTTAATCAAAGTTTTACATAATTATTTAATATTATTAATATATAATACATATTATATATTAATTTATATTAAATATATTATTTTTTGTTAATAAAGGAAAAATGTCATGAGTATACTGTATTAATTTGTTACATTATACATGTGTATGTATTATATATTTTACATTTGACATTGTTTATTCTATTATTCTTTTACACAAATGGGTTAAGGGGACTACTTTTTTACCGCGTAAGGTTATTGCGCTCCATTCAGGACTGGAGAAGCTCGCGGTTGGGAGTTGCTTCGCGTGGAGAGAGGTAAGGTTATTTTTAACTACAAATTATAAGTAAGTGGTCATGTTTGAGGGTATAATCGAACTCTGTAGTGTGTTTTTGGTGTATGTATTAATAGTTTAAGTAGCGTTTGGGTGAAAAGTCTCCGTTATAGATGTGTCGTGCTTTTTTTCCTTCAAGTCTAATTTTAAGTGTTCGGAAATGTCTTCTTACATGGTTAATGTTAATTGTTAGTATATTTACAAATGTGAAGGGGGTATTTGTGGGTGGCTTTCGTTATGTATGTTATTTTACAGGTTTCGGTTCCTCGCATGAAAACTACATGGAAGGAAGCGTGTTTTTTAACGGAGAAACAAATGTTTAAGTTATTATGCTTATATTTGGACTTTTATCTCCTATTTTTCGTGTTTGCCAGGAGCGGTTTTTTCACTTTTTAAACCTTTTTCGGGTCTTTTGGAGGGTTTCGAATCGGATTGATACATTGATATGCGTGACCGTTTTTTTAAAATAGTGTGTATATAACTTTAAATCCTAACGTGTACACACTACTGTTTTCGGGATTTCCTGGAGCGTTTTTTTATGTTTTACAATTTATTTTCGGGTTTTTGAGGGTTTCCCATATTGGAATAGTAAGATATTGGATTGGATTGTATGGATTGATTTTTCCTTGATTGCGTCTCTCAAGTCCACAAATTGTAAGTATTTATTTTACAATTTTGATTGGGTGGGAAATGTCGATTTCTAATGTTATGTGTATGTTATAAAAAATTATAAACATTGCATATTTGTTACGAATTTTTTTAAATAAATTTTAAAAATTTGTCAAACAAATATGTTTTATTTATAATTCATTATATATGTTTATGACATGTGAATTTTATTAGTATTGTAAGAAGACATTCGTATATTTACTTGACATTTTTATAGTAGACTTTTTGCTATTATTGCCAGGTATTCTAAACCTCTAGTTGTAGGGTATAATGTGACTTGACTTTGAAGTAGTCGGAACATTTGTTGGGTTTGTTTAGTGAGTTTGGGCCCTATTTGTGACACTGATTGTTCCATTCTTAGTTCCTGATAGCTTTGTTCTTTTTTCAAAGCTTCTAGAAGGTTGTGGAATGTGGGTTTGCCTCTGTTTGTAGTTGCTTGGAAAGCATTATGCCACCCTTCAACACTGTTGTTGGTTTTAGCCTCTTGGTTTAAAGTACTGAGATAGACATTCCACCAAGGGATTTGGAATTTGGGCTGGCGTCGATGTCCTGATCTGTGCAACCTTCCCACCCAAGTGTCTTCAAAATAGTCTAGCAATGGTGTTAGTTTATCCTCATTCCTCTTATAATATGCGCTGTCAATTAATAAATTGTAATGTTCAGCAACATCTGTAACAGGGACGTAGGCCAGGGCTATTAACTTTTTAACTTGATAGGCAAAGGTGCTATCTGTAGAGTATAGTACACTTAAAGTAGATTTTTGGAGATGTCTCCATATACTCTGATTAAAATGATAATAGCAACCCTGGATTGCTGTGTGGGGAAATGTTCTCAAAATGCTATTTATCATAGCTAATTCGAAATCAATAATTATTTTTTCGCGAAAATAATTATTGATTTCCGTTTTGAGAACATTTAAAATTTCGGTGTAAGTTGTTTGCTGTTTGTTGGGTAGTAAACAGTAAATGAAAGGTATGTTAGAATGATGGTATAAACCGTGGATGGAATACAGTTGGTAAAAAGGTTTTGGGCAGGGTTTAAATGTTCCATCCATCATCCATTGGGGACACTGTTGGATTTTGCGTAAATTACTTGCAGTTGCAAACATAATTATTCTGTTTGTACTGCTTTCATTATCAAAAAGTATAAATTTATCTTTATTGTGTGTGATGGCCATTTCGGGTGAAATAATAATTTCTTCAAAACAAGTTGGGTTGGGTTGGGTTGTGCTAGTGAGTCGTTTGGTGCGTGCAATTGTGCGTTTCAGGGAGTCAATAGAGGGTAGTTGCCCTGAAGCATGGGCAGGGATTTTTACCAGTTCTTCTTTAAGTATTTGTGTGGTGGGTTTGTCACTTTGTGTGCTAGCACTTTTAATACTTTCTAAAGCATCTCTAATTTCAATTTCTGTGACATTTGGGGGATGATTATGTTCTCTAGTAAATAGCACATTACTTTCCTCGGTAGTGGCCCTCCCATAACATTTGTTGGAGTAATATTTTGTACACTTCCAAAAAACCTTTCTACCACTTTGTCTCTCCTGATTATACACATAACCCATGTAGCATAATAGTAATTTATTTTTCTGAGACATGACAAATTCTGCACCTTCAGTCATTTTGATTTACTTGTTCTAGGAAAGAGTAGAAAGAAACAAAATCAGTACACATTTTTTTACTTATGTGGTGCTAACATCATTAGTGATGCATTTATACTTACAGTTAATCAAAGTAGTAGTCACAGAAGCAGAAATGTCTTTCGAATGATGTTCTTGTATGTATGTCTTTATTTGCTGTTGGTATGAAAATATAGAAAAGCAACGTTAATGTTTATATATAACAAACGTATTTCCTACTCAAAAGCAGTTGTCATTTTTGTCTACTAGTGCATTTGATGTAAACATTACATATACTTACTTGTTTAAATAGTAGAATAGTAGTAATTGCTGGAGTTCATCAATTTAGTACAGGTATGATCTGTAGAGTAGATAGAAAATATAAAAGCAAAATAATATAATTTTAATACTGAACCGTTTGGAAATGTAACAGATTTAAACGTATACTAACTTCTAAATATGTCGTTTTCTTTGTTGTAGGTAGAATAGCTGTATGATGTATTCAGAATATCTGTAGAGGAAATATAAAATAGATAAGATGTTGTTAAGAACATAGTCTGTGTTATTTTCGGCTGTTTCAGAGAAATGACAAATATACTTACATTTTTTACAAGGCTATTCTTCTATATTGGTATATTTTGTGTAGGATGTTTTCATATGATATGTAGAATAGATGTATGATGTTTTCTGAATATCTGTAGAGGCAATTCAAAATAAATAAAATGGTGTTAAGAATATAGTTAGCGTTTTTTGAGCCCACATTTTAGCAAATAACAATTTTACTTACATTTTTCTGAAGGGTATTCTTGTGTTTTGCTATAGTTGATCTTGGATCTTTTAAATGTTCTATAGGGAAGATGTAAAAAGCAAGATATGTTGTTTAAAAATGTGCATTAATGAAATTGGCCGTTTTATAACAAAAACATCTATACTTACATGTGTAATTAGGGTAGTTTTATCGTTTTTGCTGTAGAAATAGCACAATTTCAGTATATCTGTAAATATAATGTTAATGAAAAATAAATACTCTTGTAAATTAGTGTTTAAAAACAGCAGTTGGTGTGTAACAGAGAATTATTATATACTTACTATCTGATTTTGCACATGAAGAAATATGACAATGTAATAGGAATTGTGTTGGAGTAGTTTCTATCAGAAAAGTAGGAAGACATGAAAATAAAATAAGTGTAAGACTTAGGAGATGTAAGGAAAATAGTGCACTTCTAATTTAGTTTACTACAAAAATGCTGTGTTACTTACTTGATTAATTAGCTAGTGAGCTGGATCTTTAAAGATGTTTATTCTGCAACAAAATCTTCAAAGTGTTGGCATCTACTTTCCAGAGAGGTAGCAGCAACAAATGGTAGAATGCATGTATCCCTTTTATAGTATATGTGTTATGTGTGCTTTGATTTGATTGGTTGTAGGATGTAAGGAAGCATAGTATAGGCTAGTTTGAATTTTTTTAAGTTAATTGGAGTGTTTGTTGATGTGAGAATGGTGGTATGTGGTTATTCCCGCATTAAAGCAGGTTCGTGTTTAAATGAAATATATTTAAATGTGAAAATAAGTAATGAAAATGTTAGTTAAATGCAAAGAATAATAGAAAATGATAAAATGCATGTAATAGAATGTATAGCAAATGTGGATTAATAGTAATTTTATGTAAGAAACAGGTATTATATGTGTAAAGTGTTTTTTAGTGAGAAATGACTTTTATTGATGATAAAGATGGTATTTTAGAAAGAAAAGTGTGCAAACATGAACTCGATATTTTTTTTTTAACGATATTGTGGTAGTCTATATTTTTGTAGTCGATATTTTTGTAGTGTTAGGGCTAATTTCATGTCCAACGATATAATTGTAGTCGATATTTTTTTAAGCGATATTTATGTATTCGATATAGTTAGTACTCGATATTTTTTACTCGATATTTTTGTAGTTTGTGTAATAAGTATAGTAAGTCGATATTTTTGTCGTCGATAATTTGTTAACGATATTTTGGTAAGTCGATAATGTGGCCGTCGATAATATTTCAGTGATCCTCTGTAATATCTCTTTGGGATTAAAGATTTTATTGTAATGAGTTACCCAGGTTTCCTCTGGTAAATGAACTCGAATAGTATTTTCGTCCCCTTATTTTAAAAAGGGCCTATTTATTACTTCCTAAAAGAGTCTATTATCCCTTAAATCAACTGCTTTGTCCAAGTCTTCCCCTGCTTTGGTCTTCAGTTCATTTTTCCTTTTTCTAATTGCCTGCCTATATTGTTTCCTAGCCAGTATAACCATGTTTCTATCTCTTGGGTTTTGGCGCAATGCTTTAGTTAGGGTAGTTTGTGCTGCAGAACATTCAGCGTTGAACCATTTGGGCCCCTGGTGTTGATTCTTCCCCCCTACCTTTACAAGTAGATGGGTAGCTACATTTTCCATTAGCTTCTCGAAACTCGTAATTATATGGACTGGGTCAGGATTGAGTGATAGGCAGGTATCTATCTGGGCCACATTTTCCTTGAAGATATCCATCTCCAGTTGCCTCACGGCTACTTTATTCCACTTTACAGTGACACCCTGGTTCTGAGTGTATACTATGGGTTGTTCCTGGTGCAATTTTAAGTCAGAAGCAATGGTAAAACTCAGGATTAGGGGGTTATGGTCGCTAGCCGGATTTGCCTCAATTTTAAAGTCTTTTAAGTAGTTAAAAAATCCCATAGATACAATTGCAAAATCAATTGTGCTTGTTCTGCCCCTCGTGCCCTGGAAGGTGGATATATTCACATTACCCGAAAAACTGATCATATCGAGAATGCATAAATTATTATTTATTAGAATACTGTTTATGGCCTCCCCTTGTTTTGTGTGGGAGAAATGGGCCATAGGATGGTCATTTAAATACATCATGCCACAGGCTCTGGACCCACTAAACTTACACAACTCACAATTAAAATCACCTAACCATATAATAATAGAGGGAAGACTCTATTTCTCACATTGGCAATCTCTTCCTGTAAATTATCAATAATTTCCGTTTCATTAGGATCAAATATGTTATAATACCAATTAATAAGAAGAACAGTTTCTATAAAAAGATTCTTAATAGTAAGTAATTGGTACCACGGTGTTTCCACCACTGTATTAATAGTTCTTAAATTATGTTTTACCGAGATTGCTGTCATAAGCCCACCCTTAGCTCGCCCTGATTGTGATGGTATTGCTGGGATGTTAAATGCTTGAAAACCATCCAGACTCAAATCCACAATACTCCAAGTCTCCTGTAAGCAGGCTAGGTCAAAAGAATCATTCAATCAACAAGAGAGTAAGGGTCCGAATAAACACTCCCATGCCCCTCATCAAATCAATATTTCCAACAACAAGAGAGTGTTAATACAAACATCCAACGTAGTAGGCAAGCAAAGGAATTAAACAGGCACTACTGGACTTTAAGAAGAGAATGTTATTAACAGTAGGAAAAGACAGGGTGCACATGCTCAGAGACCTAGCTAAAAAGAACCCTCAGGCCCCAGTGAAACACTGGTAGCCGGTTGTCTTCATCTCTCCTTGTTAGCTAAGGAAAGTGAAAGTGAGTTAAAAAGAGTATGGACTACTCCTCGAAATTACTTTAATAGGAGGGTAGCTCTAACTCTGTTAAAACCAGTGTTTAGAAAACGTGATAATTTTCCTGGACTATTGAAAGGTTGTGCAAATTAGAACCAATCAGTCCCTTAACAAAGTGAAAAAAGAGAAACTAAAAAGAGGTCAACATGTTTCTGCTTTATGAGCGCTACTCCGCTCAGCATTCGTCAGGACCAAGCATGAAGATTGATACCGCTCACTGATCAGAGCACACTAAAGCGCTCGGAACCAGTGGTGGTTATATGGAACAATACGACCTGTAAGTGTCGAAGCTCCATAAGGAAAGTCTTCCTCAATATGAAATTCACTCCTTATTGTAGGAGCAACGGTAGTAATTTAGAATCGTAAGGTAAAGTGCCCCATAGGCATAGCGGCAGGAGGAAATCTTCACGTTTGGGGTTATGTCTCCAAACGACTCTCCGCTAGATAACCTACACGCGGCCACGTCCGCCGCCCGTTGCTCCTACAATAAGGAGTGAATTTCATATTGAGGAAGACTTTCCTTATGGAGCTTCGACACTTACAGGTCGTATTGTTCCATATAACCACCACTGGTTCCGAGCGCTTTAGTGTGCTCTGATCAGTGAGCGGTATCAATCTTCATGCTTGGTCCTGACGAATGGTGAGCGGAGTAGCGCTCATAAAGCAGAAACATGTTGACCTCTTTTTAGTTTCTCTTTTTTCACTTTGTTAAGGGACTGATTGGTTCTAATTTGCACAACCTTTTTCTATAGTCCAGGAAAATTATCACGTTTTCTAAACACTGGTTTTAACAGAGTTAGAGCTACCCTCCTATTAAAGTAATTTCGAGGAGTAGTCCATACTCTTTTTAACTCACTTTCACTTTCCTTAGCTAACCAGGAGAGCCCAATGAAGACAACCGGCTACCAGTGTTTCACTGGGGCCTGAGGGTTCTTTTTAGCTAGGTCTCTGAGCACGTGCACCCTGTCTTTTCCTACTGTTAATAACATTCTCTTCTTAAAGTCCAGTAGTGCCTGTTTAATTCCTTTGCTTGCCTACTACGTTGGATGTTTGTATTAACACTCTCTTGTTGTTGGAAATATAGGTCAAAAGAATCTACAAATTCTACCCAGGCCGGATCTTCCAACCTGTGGCCAAAGCCCGCTATATTCCAAGAAAGTACACGGAAATTGCTAACCTTCTCACAGGAATTGCAAGCCTTCTCACAGTTACCCTCTTTTTCCACTTGCAATCTATCTGGGGGAAGGGCTTGGGCACATTCATCTGCCCTATTTCCTATGTCATTAGTTCCCAAATCAGCAGCCTCATGTATATGAATATCTTTATCAACATTTCCCACATCCACATCATCGCCCATATTTGCAACTCTGCAAGTATCTGTACTGTCCCCCCATCTTGGGTCCAGGTGAAGGTTTGCACAAGTCTCTATACAATTAATATCATCATTAGCTGTTGGTTTCCTATATCTACCTAGAATACGAAGGTGATAGTTCGAGGCCTGCATGGACATATTCTCTTCCATGAGAGGGGAAAAGGTTGATCTATTATCCCCATCTAAAGTATTTTGTTGTTCAGGTAAATGAAGTCAATCATTTAGATTCATTGGAGTCAAGGGATAGAACAGGTTTGACAATGGGATATTCCAGAATTCCCTAGGATAAGTGGGGTAGTGATTATTTGAACCAGGGTACAAATTTGGATGGTTTACCCTAGGGTAGAATCTAGTGTTTCTATTAGAATAATTGAAAATCGGGTTGTTTGTGGGCGGTTTCTGATGATGGATGAAATCTAAACCATATCTCTGCCGGTTTTTGTTTGTGGGAAACATCATATTTTCAGGATAGAAATATGCCAGATTTCGTGTGGAAACTCCACCATCATTGCCACCAACAAACCAATCATTTATATAAGATACCACCCTATGGTCCTTAAAATTCACTATAATCAGGTCACCATCTATGTCCTTAGGGCGTATGCCTGCCCATTTGCACCTTCTAACTGATACAATATCACCATTCAAATGTACAGGTAATGGTCTGTTCATGCGCAACCAATGAATCACTTTATTTTTTAAACTTGTGTTTGATTCAGTATCCCCCTCCACAACAACTGGAACTCCTGTTAAAACAATAACAAAGCCAAAGCACTCTGGCGGTAATTGTACCGTATTTTTGTAGTGTAATTTAGCCTTATTAATATTAGTTGTTTGTGAGGTAGATGCTTTATTAATTTGGGTAGGCTTCAAAACCACAGCAGGTTTCTTTAGCCGTGTTTTTTGAAGCTGGATTTACTGGTGTATCTGATGAGGGAACAGGGTTTTTATTGGTAGATAATTTTTTTGATTTGTTAGGGGAATTATGTTGACTAGATGGCTTATTAGCTGGATTTATTGGTGTATCTGATGAGGGAACAGGGTTTTTATTGGTAGATAATTTTTTTGATTTGTTAGGGGAATTATGTTGACTAGATGGCTTATTAGTGTTTTTTTCCATAGGCATAATAGCTGGGGTAATTGGTGTTACGTTCACTGGAGGCATAGTCTGGGGAAGGAGGCAGTCTAGCTTTTTATCCAACCTTTTTAGTCTTTCTACAAGAGGAAGGAAAAGAACCTTTAACATTTTTTTAACCGCTTCCAGGAGCTCGTCATTAGAGATATTTTTGTGCTCCCTGTCTGCATTCCTTTGTGTTGCTTCTATTCCCTCTGATGCCTTATCCCTTATATCTGCTGGCAAGGTTGGTTTGGGGGTTACCATCTCGGAGGGTTTCCACGGGTTGGTAGACCTGCTTTTATTTTTCCCTCCCTTCTTCCTTCTTTTCCTAACTGGAGAAGATACATAATTTTTACGCTTTTGATCATGATGTACATCGGTCGTTATAGAGGAGGGCGGAGAAGGAAGCAACGTAATAACCTCTGTTTGTATCTTCAGGGGGGGAGGAATAACATTGATGTGACAATGAGTATCGATTTCCGGGGGCAACGGAGTGTTAAGGTCTATAAGGTTGTTTGATATTACCGGGGACAAGTCGCTCAAACTTTCCACCGTCATATCTCGGGCCCCCAGGGGTGGCTGACTTTCCTGGAAAATTAGAGGAATACTATCTGTATTAAAAAGCTCTGCATCCATGTCCGCCTGTTCTGCTGTGGATGCGGAAAGTGTCGCTTTATTAACGGAGGGAGCCTGTCTCTTAAGTGCCTCAACAGATAGACGCCGTTCGGCCCTTCTTTCCGCCAGTAACAATTCACGGTCAATATCCTTAGTTGCTTTAGCAAAAAATTTATCAAGAGGGCCGAGTATAGAAATACTCACACGGTCAGGAAGGGAATTTGGAGTTGAGGCAGACATTTTAGAACAAAATAAAATTAAAATTAGATATAATAATAAGGTTAACAATCTGTTATTCCAAGCGAAAAAATGACCAGTAAGGGTAACAAATAAGAATAACAAAATCCCACAGAAATAGTCAACTTATCAGAGGGGTGGCCCAGCTTCGGCCCCTGACGGCCACAGACGGTCCCGCCCTTGCCCCGGGCTTCTCCCGGGACGCTCCCGCGCCGCGGGGGAATGTCTTTCCTTAAGTATGTGGGCAAATGAGAAGAGAAAGGGGCGTGGCAAGCAAGGAGAGCGGCCCGATGGCGGGAGGCGAGGGTAGCCGAGACTTCTGGGACACAAAGTCCGGCCCCTGACGCTCGCAGCCTTGCCTGCTCGGTGATGATCCTCTCTCTCAGCCCGTAGCTCCCAGCAGTCCAAGATAGCGCTGCGGGACCCGCGAAGCGGGTTCCGCGAGGTCTGGGAAGAAGAAGCACAATAATCCCTCTGCAGCAGTGTCCAGCGCGTCTCTGTAGGAGATAACATCCAAAACATGTACGGATGGGAGGGAGGAAGGCCACAAAGGATAATGACGGGTACGCAACTCGTGAGGGAAGGCGGGAGGGGAGAGACGAATCAGCGAGCTCCAGGAATAAATTGAGGAGAAGGGAAGACACATGGGTAATGATCTCTACATTATGTAAGACTTGTCTCCTCGGGAACCATGGCAGTTAAAGGGAGGCTTCACTCTAGCCTTCAAACACCCGTCTAGCAGCTTGTGCTGTCTCTGCCCTTGGTGACCCGGAATCACTATGACTATAGACTCAATTTCTAACCTTTGGTTCATTGATAAGAAACTGGAAAGCAAAGATGGGCATGTGTGTTTTTCAATTTCAGTCTGTTTTCTGTCATTTAGTGAGATCACACTTTTATTTGTTCATTTGTTTTCATGAGGAGCAACTTGCTAAGTAGCAAACTCATTTTTGTGAACGTTGAAGTTAATCATTTTTAAAATCTCTAAAATTGTGAATTTAATATTATCTTTAACTGGTTACCCACCCAACATCAAGCTCTCCATGATCGTGAATATTTCTGCTCTTCATGACCAAAAGTATGAACGAAATCGATTTGAAGTAAAAAGTTACAAAGGTTTCCGTTCTTTTTTAGAATGCATGCAATAGCTAAGATTAATGATGTATCTTTTTTAAGCTGATATATTATTTTGAAGGATGATGTTTGGAAGCGTTCAGGCAAAGGATGACACAATATGAAACTTGTACATTCAAAATTAACTACAATGTATTTAAATCGATAATCATAGATTTTTCTTCATTAAATGTTCTAATGTTTTATTTTTGCTGGTCTTCTGATCTCACTTGATAATTATGTTTTATGTGGGAAGCTGGTCTCCAAAAGAAAATTGATTTTATTAATGAGATGTTATTATTTTTCTATACTTAAGGGATATAACTGACCATATGATAGCTAATTTAAATAAAATGGCACAGAACACATTTATTAAACATTTTTGAACTTTTACAGCATTCTGAATGTGTTTTATACTGAACGGAGTTGCTTTTGAAATATTAGGTTTTGACTTAGACTGTGGTTTGAAGTCTTATCAAAAACACTCATCAAAAAGACTGCTCTTTTAAAATTATATTTCCTTTCGCTTTCATTGCTGCCCCAGAAATTGAAATCTGCCCTGATACAGAGTATTAAATCCACGTAAACTATTTCATGTAACAGCACTGAATAATATTATCTAAAATAATGATTATTCTGTGCTGTTAAATCCACAGGCATTAAAGGGGCCTATACGGTATAAAGTTTAATATTCAAAGAAGAGAAATATACTTCCGTAACCAAGAGGGTCAAATTCCAGAACTGCTAACCCCAAAAAATTTCTCTCATGAATAAAAAACTCTAAATGAAACTTCAAACAAATTGGTTTTAGAGATATTTTGTGAGAGCCCGCTCCTAGACAAACCTAGAGTATGTTACCTGTGACCGGTTGCAATAAACTCAAAATTCTAACTTGAAATGTAACAGGAACAGTACCTAATCCAAGTTGTTTTGACATCTGCTAATACGGACACAGCAATCACTACAGATCTATGAGCAAATTATAGTTAATCTGATATCGCCCACACCCGGACTGAAAATTGATATTATAGTCATTCTAAGGAGAATCTCTTTTAGCTAACAAATATTTTCCCCATCTTCGGAACATAAAAGGTAGGATTGTGAATAGACTGGAAATCATAATGAATATGTATGTGAATGAACGTGAGAGTCATGCTATGACTGAGTGGTAATATCAGTGCTAAAATTATGAGCTGTGCCCAAAGTGGTTCAAGACTATAAACAACTGTGAAAGCGGGGTGATTACAATGTGGTTGGAAAGAGCTCCGACTGTCAGTAATAGCATTTCCGACTGTATCGTAATATGGTGGTTGGATTCCTTTCCGCTGGTAATGCAAGCAAAAAAAGGCTGTGGTGTGTGAATGAAAGTCACGGATTTCTCTATAGCATGGAACTTTTCTGTGTCCCCAAACGCCCAGCCACAATCTCAAGCATTAGCAGGGCTGTGAAACACCAATGCAGTGATTATGACACAACATCAATTGTTACTAGCAGATATTCCAGTTGCCATTCGGTTCCAAGTAAGATTCTCAGAAAATTTCCAGTATCTTCGGGAAAAGAGCGCTAAGTTGGAATGATCTACATACAGGGCCAGGTTTTCATAAAGCGAGCCGCAACTGGAGATGATAGGACGTGCAGGAGGCTTGTGTAGAGTTTTACTTGGACAAGAAATATATTGTTGGTGTCACAGGATGTTGTACAGTTAGATATTTAAACTGAATCTCTCATTAGTAATAATGTTTATCCATTATATCGCACCAGAGTTAGGGTAGGATGGTGAACACCTCAAGGGTAATAGGTCATTATCAGGCACTCAGCCAATAACCATCGGACACTAAGTCCATTATGACCCTTGGAGCAAACTGACACTGAGTACAGTGTTATTGTACTATTTATTCCAACCATACTATATGTTGGTAGGTACATTTGCCCAATCTTGTTAATTGACATGAATATATTCCGTCCTTTTGACCTATTTTTAACCACCTAAACTGAGGTAAAGTAACACCCAACCAGAAATGAAGGTGTATAAAATGGACAAGCTACAAACATAGCTAGTAACATGTAATTCACTACTTAGCCCATAACGCATCATTAAGTGCTAATATGGTGACTCTGTATAAATAAGAGTAACTGACAATGGTCTTATGTTTACTACCGTGATCAGGAACCAAAACAGGTCATTAAACGCTAAACTTAAACATTCCGAGAGGTGTGCAGTGTCTTCTTACCAAAGAGTTTTGTTGTTGTGATATATATATACACAACAAAATGATAATGTCAATAATCAAATGGTGTCTTGATAACAATTATTTTGCCTTCGGTAAGGATTACTACAGACAAAAAAGAGGAGTGGCTATGGGGGCCTGCTTTTCTCTGAGCTATGCGTGTTTGCACGTAGGGTTCTGGGAGAGGCAGGTCCTCATGGGCCAACATCAATATGAGATGGAGAATAGGATTTGTTTATGGTTGCGTTTTATAGACGATGTTTTTGTTATCTGGAGAGGAGACAGCCTGAGTGCCATGGAATTTGTAGAAAAAATTAATGTAAATGACTACAATCTATTCTTTACTTCGCATCAAAGTACCAGTAAAATTGAGTTTCTTGATGCCCAGGTAATGGTAACAAATAACAAACTGGCAACAACTGCATATAGAAAACCTACAGCAGGAAATGCAATCCTCCATGCGTCTAGCGCACACCCCAAGCATCTGATAGCGAGCATACCTTATGGCGAGGTATTGCGACTTAAGCGGATTTGTAGTTCCCCTGAAGAGTATGAGTAGTGTAGAGATGAAAGCATAGAAAGACTCTGTGCCAGAGGATACACAGAAGAAATACTCATTATAGCCATTAGTAGAGCTGACAATAAATCAAGAGCAGAATTATTGCCTACACATAGAAAATCTGAGGGTGGTATAGAATCAGAAAAAGACACAGATGCGCCGAGATTGATAACTACATTCAGCAGGCAAGAGCGCAAGACAAGAGCCATATTAAACAAAAATTGGCCAATTGTGCTGACAGACAGCAGCCTGAAAGAAGGTCTCCCTAATAAACCACAGGTGACCTTCAGGAGATGTAAGAATATGGCTGTTCAGCTGACACAACCACTAGGGGCAAGGGCAGTTGCTTCCACTTGGATGCCAGTCAAACAAGGTTTCTTTAAATGCTCCACATGTCAAGCGTGTACCTTTGGTGTAAATACCAGCAAATACAATACACTTTAGTAAGAATGAGCTAAAAATAAAGGGGAACTATGACTGCCGCACAGAATTCGTTGTGTATATTCTCACGTGCACATGCGGCCTCAGGTACGTGGGCAGCACCATAAAGCCGGTGCACGTGAGAATATTACAACATATTAGAGCAATCATCAACAGCGACCCCACCTACCCGGTAGCTAGACACTTTAAGGCAAGACATGACAAAAACATTAAGTGTCTATCTTATTATATTATAGATGCAGTACCTATTCCAAAAAGAGGTGGGATAGAGAAAACGTGTTAAGGCAGTTGGAGACTAAATACATACTTAACCTTAACAGCAAGTCTCCCAATGGATTAAACACCACTGAGGACATGCATACGTTTCTGTAGTAGATCTTGAATGAAATATGAACCATAACTTAACCTGAAATCGTTTTAAAAATATTGTGTAAAAAATGTCATCAATTAGCCTCTAATTTCTATTTTAAAAAAAAATAATTCACTTATTTTTTCATTTTTCACAGCACTATGCACTTTCTGTTCACTCAATGAATTTTAATATCTTATGAGCTTTTAGGGGGGGGTAGATTTTAAATATCCAGGCTTGGATTTTTTAATACCATGTAACCCAATTTTAGCTCATAGGGAATGATTATTACAGTTTACATTGAGAATATGGTTCTGATAGAAATAGTTTGTTAGTTACTAATTTATTCAGCTGCAGCAATTGCACAGAAACATGATTTGCACTAAAAAGCGGAATTTTGCAAATATTGGTTTTATAGGCATTCATGCCGATATGTTTTAACTCCATATTGAATATTTTTATCAAGTTCTTAATATGAGATGTTTACATACCCTATGCATCATATTGCACATACTAATTTTAGGCATTCATGCTGTTATTATCATTATATACAAAGGAATACTGCGCTTAAATATAATGTTGCAAAGATAATGAAAACAAGAATTAAGTCTCTATACATATATTTTTTAGTTATTTATTGTGCAATGTTGCACATTGCTATAGAATGCATTTATGCAGTAATATGTATACAACATCATAAACCAGAACCTATCCAATGTTTAAGCTGGTCGCTATTGATATATAAGGACATAACGTCAACAGAAGTATTTTTTCACTGTTTGTCATCACATGACTGAAATGTTTGAAAAAATGAGTATTTAATAATGTAACAAGCTGCAGTGTCGCTATGTGATCAAGGTTACTGTGTCGTAATTTGACGGTGATCGGGTTAGCGTTAAGCTTTGCTACACGAATTTCCCTTATCTTGACTATGGTTGTCGGAAGACATTTTGAATGTATCGGCGGCCATTTTATATGAATGCGTTGCCTCGTGGTCAGCATGCCCTTTGTCCTTCCACTGTACCACTGACCACTCGAGTTTGCCCAGCAACAGGCTATTTTTAGTATTGGTCAAGCTCACACATGCGCAGTTAAGTCTGAACAGTCATCACTTAGGAATGTCCCCCCAAACTGACCAGTGGTGTTATAACTCCTCCCATGAGTTGGCTGTGTTCCAAAAATGACCATATATGTACCTAAACCTCTGTAACTGTGTTCCGCCTACATTTTTATTATTGTAAAACTGTATAAAAGTGGACTCGCACCGATGTTCGTGTGATACTTCTTGCATTGCCGAAGGGTGCTGTAGGAATGTACCACCACCCCATGGGGTCTTAATAAACTTGTGAAAATGAAAAAAAAGGATTTTTTGCCGGGCGCACAGTGTTTTTTAATTAGCTTTTAAGTTTGTGTGGATCTCCAGAGTATCGCCTTCTGTCTGGAGGCGTAATGTACTGAAAATGAAAGGGTTGCACTCTCAACACTGAGAGATGTCCTCTAGGATCCAGAGAAGTCCTTAAATCAAGGTTTCACAAAAGATTATGACTCTGCTCCAAGAATTGTAGTCTGAATATTTATTCACATATATTCGTGGCTTGTTATGTTCACAAGTGTTTGCTGCTGTTCATGTTCCTTTAACATTTTGCACTCATACCATCCCAATGCATTTCGGCATTTCCATTATGCCTTCATCTGGGGATATATTTCTAAAAACGAAGAAATGCTTGTATTTTACATCATGTGAAAGAAATAGTTCATAGGCTGCCTTATGCATGTTAAATAATTATACAACAGCTAGTTCATGTGGGGTTAAATGGTGAGAAAAAATGGTCTATCACAATAAATGGTGATATAACCTGAAAAAAGGTTATATGTAAAATAATAAAATCAGGAGTACGTGGTGAAAAAACATGCGCGTTGTGTTACTAGCTCATGCTGTTAGGAGAATAACGTGTGCATTTCCGCTGCTTCACTAAAGTAAACGGAGTGCTGTGAATTATATACGGATGAAGGCGTGAATGTAGCGTATGGAACTCCTAAGCTTGGCATTAAATAAACACCTCAAGGATAGAGCCTGACTTCAATAAAATCTTTGACACTCAACCCACCTTTGCTTTCACAAGAGCAAGAAACTTAGGAGAACTGTTAAAAACTCCCTCAATTAACATTGAATACAAAGGAACAATCCCATGCAGAAACTGCAACCACTGCAATAATGTCATCCAAGGGATTACAGTCAACCACCCCATGAAGGGCAACAAAATTAAAGTAAGAGCTACAGCAACCTGTGACACCAGCACCGCAGTGTACATGTTGAAATGCCCATGCGGCAAGATTTATGTCGGACAAACTCAGAGAAAACTCAAGATAAGACTGAACGAGCATAAATCGAATATAAGGAACAAGCATCTAAAATCCACCGTAGCTCAACATTTTCTGGAAGCTGGTCATGGCATCAGCCAGCTAAGATATTGCGTGTTGGAAACTGTGAAACAACAAGAGGGTAAAGACAATCATCAGGAACTATTAAAAAGAGAAAATTATTGGATTTTCACCTTAAGCAGCATGAAACCATTCGGCCTAAATGACCGAGTGGAATATTTATGTTATCTTTGAACAGCTGGGGCCCCAGCCAATGACTCCTTACCAGCGCAGAGTGGTTTTTTCATTTCACCATTTAGAGCTTGTAATTCATGTCTAATCATATTAGTTTGTATATAGCCTGATATAAGTATATTACATGTCAGTTCTAGTATTATGATTTATTGCGATTTCTAGCGAACCACCGGTTTCATCTCTTTATTTCATTCACTATATTTTTTCACTATCTTCAAATAACCGACTTTTTTCACGCGCTCCCTACCCGTTTTTACCCCTGCATTTCATTTTGTACACAGTCCCTACCAGGTCGCGCCCTCACGCAACCTTTTTCGCATATTCACTTCCGGGTGACAGACCTTTCCCGAACCCAGCTACAGCCTTGACTGTCACAGACCTGCATTTGTACTTTCGCGGTAAGCGTTTATCTTAGCCACGGAATCTGTAAGGCACTGAGGTGTTTATTTAATGCCAAGCTTAGGAGTTCCATACGCTACATTCACGCCTTCATCCGTATATAATTCACAGCACTCCGTTTACTTTAGTGAAGCAGCGGAAATGCACACGTTATTCTCCTAACAGCATGAGCTAGTAACACAACGCGCATGTTTTTTCACCACGTACTCCTGATTTTATTATTTTACATATAACCTTTTTTCACGTTATATCACCATTTATTGTGATAGACCATTTTTTCTCACCATTTAACCCCGCATGAACTAGCTGTTGTATAATTATTTAACATGCATAAGGCAGCCTATGAACTATTTCTTTCACATGATGTAAAATACAAGCATTTCTTCGTTTTTAGAAATATATCCCCAGATGAAGGCATAATGGAAATGCCGAAATGCATTGGGATGGTATGAGTGCAAAATGTTAAAGGAACATGAACAGCAGCAAACACTTGTGAACATAACAAGCCACGAATATATGTGAATAAATATTCAGACTACAATTCTTGGAGCAGAGTCATAATCTTTTGTGAAACCTTGATTTAAGGACTTCTCTGGATCCTAGAGGACATCTCTCAGTGTTGAGAGTGCAACCCTTTCATTTTCAGTACATTACGCCTCCAGACAGAAGGCGATACTCTGGAGATCCACACAAACTTAAAAGCTAATTAAAAAACGCTGTGCGCCCGGCAAAAAATCCTTTTTTTTCATTTTCACTAGTCTGCTCTATTGCTGGACAGCACGCACAGAACATGGAGGAAATATTTAATCTCACGGATGCAAGAGCAAAAACATTTGCGTATTCTAATGAGGAAGTCAACAGAATATACGCACTCATCAGCGAAGAAACTACTGAATTAACCACAAACCGCAGTAAGGAGCAAAACATCAAACAATTGTTATACCTGTCAAAGAAAATAATCAACCAACGCCTGCATGCGAGCACCATGGTTAAGTACCACAAGGCACAGAGAATACCGAGAGGCTTAAGAATACCATTAAAACCATCTCTATGCAAAAACGTCCAAAGATTCAAGGATAGATGGTACGCCATTCTTAATAAGTGCAGCCTCGACCTAATATTGTTGATTATCGAAGAATTATCAACCATCTTGGAAGAACTTGCCACTGAAATCTCTCACGTGAAGACAGAATTGGAAAACAGTTACACAACTGAAGAACTTAACAAAATCATGGAAGATATAAACACCCAATTAACTAAACATACTGCTGAAGTTACAGAACGCAAGATCCGCAAACTAAAAAGGGACACCATAGATTATAAAATGGGCGAGGTATACACATGGGCTGATATTTATGCTAAACGGCGACAAAACAAACCCTATACAGCAAACACTGAAACCTCCTCCTCCGAAGACGATATCACAAACCCACAAGGAAGACGAACCCGACCTCCACCGCAGAAAACAACACCTAACCCCCCAGATAATGCAATCTCTTCGGAAGCACCTTCAACATCAGCCGAGCCTTTTTTAGAGGTAGGCCAGGATCAACGCGAAGACCCAGGAGGTCCAAAAGAACAAGAAAAAACAAGAGAACCTCCACAAACCAGGACAGCAACAATCAAGAAAACCAAAGGGAAATAACTGACAACCTGGTAATTAATATATCGGACTATCATTTCAGTGAAATTCAAATGAAAATCCTACAAAGAGGAACTTCGTTTATACCTACGGCCCGAACCAACAAACTAGAGTTAGAAATCTCATTTTACAAACTCATGAGGAAACTTCGGTTAAAACACTTTTTTCAAAACATTGTACAAACACCTACAGACCCCCAGGAAGATCAACTCAGGGGCTTACGTCCCAAAAGCAATTTTCTTGCACCAGTCTCACATAAGACTCTCGACACCTACGAGACCTTAGTCCGAAATGACTTATCCAAATTGAACTGTAACCGACAACCTAAACACAAAAACTTCACTGTCAAGGAGATCAGCACCATCAAATCCATTGCTAACAATAACCAAGTGACATGTGTCAAAGCTGACAAGGGTGGCGCCATAGTAATTCTTAACACCTCCTACTATGATCAACAAGCGATGGTTCACCTCTCGGATACCAATACCTATCTGAAATTACCCAATAACCCCACCGTCCAATTCAAAGAAAAACTCGACACAATACTTAACAAAGCTGTTGAGAACAGTACAATCTCTGAGAAAACTAACAAGTATCTCACTACCAAGCATCCTAAAAGTCCACAATTTTTCTTGGTTCCCAAGGTACATAAAAATCCACAAACGCCTCCCTGCAGGCCTATTGTATCGACATGTGGCAGCATCCACGATCCTGTGGGAAAATTTCTTGACAGATATTTTCAACCTATCGTTATTTCTCTTCCAACGTACATCCGTGACACCACGGATTTTATCAATAAACTAAACCAAGTACAAATTGATGATCATGGTCAAATATTTTTGTGCACAGTTGATGTATCGTCCCTATACACATCCATCCCACATTCAATGGGAATTGAAGCCATCGAGTACTGTCTATTGAGAAGTGATCTGGACAATCATCTAAAACTCTTTCTCATGGAACTCCTACAATTTACATTGTTTTACAGCAACTTTACATGGAAGGATGACTGGTACCAGCAATTAACAGGAACATCTATGGGCAATTCTACAGCACCGGCCTATGCAAATATTTTTATGCATAGATTCGAAGAAGACCACATACTCAATAAAACTGAATGGACGGATCACCTAAAAATATTTGTGAGATTCATAGATGACATCTTTTTGATTTGGCAAGGCCCTGAAAACATTCTGCAAGAACAACTGGCACTATTAAACACCATAGACCAACGCATTCAATTCACACATGAACTCCACAAGGAATTTATCACTTTTCTTGATGTCAAAATTACCAACACTCCCACAGGATTCACTACCAGTCTTTTTCGGAAAAAAACAGACAGGAACAATACATTACACTATTCTAGTTTTCACCCACAACCATTGAAAGACCACTTACCATACAGTCAGATCATCAGAGCCAAAAGAATCACCTCGGAAAACCATCAATTTCATCAAGAGATGCAAACTACTTTACAGAGATTCAAAGCCCGAGGGTACCCACATCATGTCCTCGAGCAAGCCATCCAACGATCGGAAACCAAAACCAGAAGTCAACTGCTTTCTTATACTCCGACAACTGATACAGATGCAATCACCATAGTTTCCAAATACTCCACAGCAAGTCACCAATTCAAACAAATAATCAGAAAACATTGGGAAATCCTAAGGATAGAGCCTGACTTCAATAAAATCTTTGACACTCAACCCACCTTTGCTTTCACAAGAGCAAGAAACTTAGGAGAACTGTTAAAAACTCCCTCAATTAACATTGAATACAAAGGAACAATCCCATGCAGAAACTGCAACCACTGCAATAATGTCATCCAAGGGATTACAGTCAACCACCCCATGAAGGGCAACAAAATTAAAGTAAGAGCTACAGCAACCTGCGACACCAGCAACGCAGTGTACATGTTGAAATGCCCATGCGGCAAGATTTATGTCGGACAAACTCAGAGAAAACTCAAGATAAGACTGAACGAGCATAAATCGAATATAAGGAACAAGCATCTAAAATCCACCGTAGCTCAACATTTTCTGGAAGCTGGTCATGGCATCAGCCAGCTAAGATATTGCGTGTTGGAAACTGTGAAACAACAAGAGGGTAAAGACAATCATCAGGAACTATTAAAAAGAGAAAATTATTGGATTTTCACCTTAAGCAGCATGAAACCATTCGGCCTAAATGACCGAGGGGAATATTTATGTTATCTTTGAACAGCTGGGGCCCCAGCCAATGACTCCTTACCAGCGCAGAGTGGTTTTTTCATTTCACCATTTAGAGCTTGTAATTCATGTCTAATCATATTAGTTTGTATATAGCCTGATATAAGTATATTACATGTCAGTTCTAGTATTATGATTTATTGTGATTTCTAGCGAACCACCGGTTTCATCTCTTTATTTCATTCACTATATTTTTTCACTATCTTCAAATAACCGACTTTTTTCACGCGCTCCCTACCCGTTTTTACCCCTGCATTTCATTTTGTACACAGTCCCTACCAGGTCGCGCCCTCACGCAACCTTTTTCGCATATTCACTTCCGGGTGACAGACCTTTCCCGAACCCAGCTACAGCCTTGACTGTCACAGACCTGCATTTGTACTTTCGCGGTAAGCGTTTATCTTAGCCACGGAATCTATAAGGCACTGAGGTGTTTATTTAATGCCAAGCTTAGGAGTTCCATACGCTACATTCACGCCTTCATCCGTATATAATTCACAGCACTCCGTTTACTTTAGTGAAGCAGCGGAAATGCACACGTTATTCTCCTAACAGCATGAGCTAGTAACACAACGCGCATGTTTTTTCACCACGTACTCCTGATTTTATTATTTTACATATAACCTTTTTTCACGTTATATCACCATTTATTGTGATAGACCATTTTTTCTCACCATTTAACCCCGCATGAACTAGCTGTTGTATAATTATTTAACATGCATAAGGCAGCCTATGAACTATTTCTTTCACATGATGTAAAATACAAGCATTTCTTCGTTTTTAGAAATATATCCCCAGATGAAGGCATAATGGAAATGCCGAAATGCATTGGGATGGTATGAGTGCAAAATGTTAAAGGAACATGAACAGCAGCAAACACTTGTGAACATAACAAGCCACGAATATATGTGAATAAATATTCAGACTACAATTCTTGGAGCAGAGTCATAATCTTTTGTGAAACCTTGATTTAAGGACTTTTCTGGATCCTAGAGGACATCTCTCAGTGTTGAGAGTGCAACCCTTTCATTCGTCTTAATAAACTTGTCTTTTGCATTTTCCAGTTTCCGTGCCAACATCTGTTATGGTGTAGAGGGTATTCTGCGGAGTATGTAGGCCTGGAGAACCCAATACCACAAATTGGCGACCACGAAGGTACTCATTGGCGACTCGGATGCCCGAAGGAGAGGTCGTGACGAAGGATTGGATACTCGCCATGGATGCGTACGCTGCCACTGAGTGACCCGAGTCTTGGCACCCACGGTGTTTTTTTCCTTTCCTACTGATCTGACCTTCCAGGTGGCGCCGTTCCTCGACTGAGATCCTGTTCGTTCGAGTTGTCGTACAGTGCCGGTTTGGCTGATTTGATCAAAGACCTTGGCAGTTCGAACCTGGATATATGAGAATTTGGTAAGCTTGTGATTGGTAAGATAGTCTACGGACGCTTACTGTGGCTCTTTGAATATGTTCTGAGTTAGCTAACATTTGATTCTATGATTTGAACTATATGTGTAGTGCACTTCACATCGGCGGGCATGTAGAGATATTTCTCTAAATTTGTTTTTGTTTGAACGGCACATTTGTGTGGAGTATATTAAGTGCCATTTTTGTGGTATCACGTTTCCGTGATATTTTTGGACATGCCTGTTTTAAGCACACTTCGAGGAATGTGCTGTCTTGGAAATGGTACCACTTATCGATTAAATGAATCTCAGCCGGATCCCCCAGAGGGGACTCCCAATCGGGAGATGTATGTTAAATTTGGTCTTCCCCCTATATTATACAGTAAATTAGGGAATAAGTACACCAGATCTGATCCCGAGTTGCAATGGCCACTACATGGGTCGTTTGATTTACGAAAGGTTCAGTATGTGGAGCAATGTTTGTTTCAGCGTAGGTCAAGACAGGATATGTTTGATTGTGTATGAATGTGGGAGAAAGCAGTGCGTGAACGAATGAAACGTGAAATAGCCTTGGCGGAAAAAGAGCAGCGTAAGGCTGCCCGAGATAAGGCTTTACAGCTGGAGGAGAAGGAGCTGCAGGAGCAGAAAGAGAGGGAGGCACGGGAACGTAATTTACAAACGAGTGGTCAATTTCCTATTCGGCGTCCGCTTTATCCTGTCCTTACTAATGAAGTTGATGATTTTTCATTATTAGATCGGTGCCCGCCTCCGTACGTTTTACCTACGGCTCCAGATGAGGACTCGGACGAGGATGGTCGAGGGAGTAAGAGTATGAGGTTATCTGCTAGTGTAACTGTGGAATTGCGCAGTTTTGCTTGTAAACTTAATTTGAACAAAATAACTATATCAGAGATTAAAGATGAAATGAGTAAATGGTCGGAGCGAGAACAGTTGTATTTCCTAGGCACTTTTGGAGATGAAGTTGTAGAACGATTTAGGAAACAGTCGCCTGATTTAGAGCCTAAGGATATATCAGTTCATCGTGAGAATATGAGTAAAGGTTTATTTGTTATTTCAGATGCGGATGAATTTTTCCGACGGTTGGTCCTGCTACGGGATGAGGCGTCCAGATTACGGGAAGCACGAAAAGCATCAGACGTGCCTGCGCCGGGGTCGACGGAGCTATCCAAAGAGTGTTCTATCTTTGGAGCAGATAAGCGTTCTACAGTTCATGTTATGCCTATGCGTGAAGCGGCACCTCTGTATGTCCCCCCTAAAGGGCAAGGTACAAGTGACGATAAATTGTCCGGGGATGCAAAGGGTTATTTTGTATATAATTGGGTTTATACACCTTGGAATAGAGCAGATGTTATGGCACTGAAAAATGCTTTACCTGATCCGCGTAAAAATCCAGCAGCTTTCTATGAAGGAGTGGAAGGGGCTATTTCTTCATGTGTTATGATGTTAGTTGATATTGATCTTTTTTTGGGTTAATATTGCCCCCTGATATGTGGAGAGCGATTCGTAAGTTTGACGATCAAGCGATTTTGGGGGCGGATTGGAAAGTTTTAGTCCAAGCCGATTTAGATAGGGAGCCTGCATGTAAGCCGTGTCAACTAATTTTAGACCTTCCAACAGCTATCTTGAATAAATTAAAAACGCTTGTACCTCCTAAAAAGATTGATTGGACTATGCTAGCTTCTTGTAAGCAGAAAGTGGATGAGTCGGTGTCTGACTTCTCTCGTTTCGAGGAAGCATTTCATGATTACATCGGGCAATTATTAACAGACGATACGGGTAGGCATTTGTTCGTCGATAAGTATGTGGCTAATCTCCTACCGGAGATTGCAAAGCGTTTAAAAACTAGTGAAAGTTCCTGGACCACGGCGACCCCTGCATCCTTGTTGACTATGGCTCAGTATTATGAACGACAGGAATTAGAGGCTAAAGAAAGTACTGATAAGAAAGCGAAGGAGTTAAAGACGAAAGTGATGTTGGCTCAGGTTCGTGCTACGCAGCCGAGAGGGAACGATAGAGGCAGGTGAGGAGGGTATGGTACGTCTTCTGGTCGTACTGACATTGCTGAGGATCAATGTGCATACTGTAAAGAGTTTGGGCATTGGGCTTCAGATTGTCCGGTGCTTCGTGAACAACGTAATCAGCGTGGTCGAGGAGGTGGAAGGACACGGAATAGTTATTCGGGAGCGAGGGGTGGAGCAAGTGATCGTGGTAGGTTTGAGGCGAGGGGTCATGGTCAGGATGATCATAATACTTTTGATCGACGGAATCAGTACCAGATATCCGAGGGTGAGAATGCGGAATCTCAGGATTATGTTCATGCATAGGAGTGCGTAGGATGGGGTGTGGAATCGGTTGAAATACCAGTAGATCAAAGAGGTCCATATGTATCAGCGGGCGTTTTGGGTTCTACTGATCATTTCCTGGTTGATACAGGAGCTACTCGTAGTGCTCTGTCTAAAAACTTGGTTCCAAGGGCTCCCCTGTCTGGCGAAACGATTACATCCATAGGGTTCGATGGAACACCCTCTCTTAGCCCATTGTCACAACCTCTTACGTTTTACATTGACAGATTCTTTGGCCCGTGCCCATTTTTATTGTCGCCAAATACTCCAGACAATATTATGGGCATAGATTTGCTTAAATACTTCCAAACAACAATACGCTGCGCTCCTGAAGAAGTGCGGGTTATTTTGAATGACAATTATCCAGATGTAGGAAGACTATGCACTATGCAAGAAATTGAAGCCTTACCCTGTCTCCCACACACGTTATGGGCTACATCGGACACGGATGTAGGACAGATGCTCATTCCACCTACTCGAATAACTGTTAAGGAGGGTGTGTCTCTGCCACGTGGACCACAATACAAAATTTCTAGGGAAGGTGAAATTGCCTTGACTCACATTGTTCAGGATTTGATTATTGCAGGAGTAGTGGAGGAGGTTCCCTACAATGTCTGTAACAGTCCGATTCTTCCGATCTTAAAGAAAGATACTGATGACAAAGTCTATCGTTTTATTATTGACTTGAGGGAAATAAACAAAATTGTAGTGCCCCAGTACCCGGTGGGGTCTGACATCACCATCTTACTTATTTTGATTCCACCCACTGCCACCACGTTTTCTGTAATAGATCTCAAAAACGCCTTCTTTTCCATTCCCATACATTCCGATAGCAGATATCTATTTGGTTTCACATTAAATAATAAATCGGATAGGTTTTGTCGAGTTCCTCAAGGCTATACAGAAAGTCCTAGCATCTATAGCCAGGCTTTAAAAAGATAGCTTGATGCTTTTGATTTGCAGTCTGGAGTAGCTCTCATCCAGTATGTCGATGATATTTTTCTTGCTGCAGACACGTATGCACAGTGTGAGGAGAGTACTCTTGCTTTGCTCTCTTTCCTTGCTCAGAATAATCACAAAGTGTCTAGGAAAAAACTGCAATACTGTAGACCAAAGGTGACCTACCTCGGTCATCTTTTGTCTAAGGAGGGACGTGCATTAACATCTGATCAAATTCAAGCAATTTTAGATATATCAGTCCCCCGTACTCAGAGAGATGTGCGTGCTTTCATAGGTTTAACGTCCTTTTGTAGACAGTGGATAATGGGGTTTTCGCACATTATAAAACCTTTTCTAGCATTTTTGTCCAAAACTACACCAATGCCTCTTGAATGGACAGATGAATGTCAGATTGCTTTCGAACAATTGAGACAAGCCCTTTGTTCTGCACCAGTGTTAGGTACACCAGATTACACGAAGATTTTCACATTGTATGTACACGAGAAAGATGGGTGTGCATTATCAGTGTTAGTGCAGACACACGGGGATAAGCAGAGGCCCTGCGCATATTTTTCGGCAATACTTGACCCTGTGGCACGAGGATTACCTTGGTGTTTTCGAGCAGTTGCAGCTACAGCAGTGGCTATAAGGCAGAGTGAGGGAATAGTTTTGTCACACAAGTTGCTGGTGTTAGTTCCCCATGCGGTAGATGCACTGTTAAACCAAACAAAGACCCAGTATCTTAAGAGCGCACGTCTAACAGGATATGAGCTCACACTGTTAGCGCCCCACATCACACTAAAGAGATGTGCTACTTTGAACCCTGCTACTTTATTGCCGTATCCAGTTGCTGAGGGTCAGGGGGAAGAACACCATGATTGTGTTTTCCTGACTGAAGAACAAACAAAGGGTCGTGTCGACTTACAGAATACGCCACTTCCAGATGTGGATGGGGAACTGTGGGTTGATGGATGGTGTTTAAGGCTGCCAGATGGCACAACTTCTGCAGCATATGCGATCACGACACTTAAAACGGTGGTAGAAGCAGCACGAATACCACAGAAATCGGCCCAAGCAGCGGAACTAATAGCCTTAACTAGAGCCTGCAAATTGAGTGCTGGCTTATGTGTGAACATCTACACTGATAGCCGGTATGCCTTCGGAGTAGCGCATGATTTTGGCCTACTCTGGAGAGAGCGTGGGTTTTTGACTTCGCATGGAGTACATATCATGCACGGAGAACTAGTGCGTGATCTTTTGAATGCGTTACTTTGTCCAAAGAAAGTGGCGATAATAAAATGCAGTGCACATAAAAAGGTCACTGACAAAGTGGGACAAGGAAACGCTTTTGCAGATAGCGTAGCGAGAGGAACTGCTATGTTACGAAATGCCTCGCCAATGTATGTAGTGAAATCACAGGCTGAGCGATGGCATCATGCTAGAGAGGAGATAATAGATATTCAGAAATCAGCGTCTGAAGCAGAACTTGCAACTTGGGCAGCAGAGGGAGTGTTGGACGATGAGGGTTGTTGGCGAAGCAAAGATATGGAAAAATGGAAATTGCCTGCAGCCTACTTGCAAGCGATGGTCCAAATGACACATGGATTGGCACATGTTGGAGCTCTTGCAATCACTCGATTGCTAACGCGAGTTTGGGAGCATCCTGAGATTGCCAATATGGCCAAAAGAGTAGTGCAGACCTGTCTGATATGCTTGCAGCACAATCCTGCAAAAGGGACGCATACTCCGAAAGGAGGGTTCGTTCCACCTACTGCACCATTTGAAGTACTGCAAATGGATTGCATCCAGCTTGAGCGTTGCAATAACCTTAAGTATGTCTTAGTGGTGGTGTGCGCTTTCCGTAAATGGATTGAGGCCTTCCCCACGAAGGATAATACAGCGTTGACAACAGCTAAGGTTTTGCTCAAAGAGTACTTCCCTCGCTAGGGTGTTTGTAAATTTTTGTGGAGCGATAATGGTCCTCATTTTGTTGGGAAAATTGTAGAATACGTGATGAAGGGATTGGGAATTCAGCAGACATTTCATGCTGTATTTCATCCACAGTCAGCAGGTCTTGTTGAAAGATACAACGCTACTCTGAAATTAAAGCTAGCAAAGATTGTGGCATCTATGTCTTTGAAGTGGCCGGATGCTCTGCCTCTGGCATTGCTATCTATTAGATCAGTGCCCCATTCCCGAACTGGCCTCACGCCCTATTAAGTGGTGTTTGGAAGGCCTATGAATATATGGGGAGTTCCTAAGCCTCGATTGTTACATGATGTGCCTTGTATAATGATGAACGATTATTTGGCACGATTAACAAATGATTTACTTTCTATTCATCAACAGGTTCGAGAAGCGCTACCCGACAATTCCATTGGAGAGGCTCACAATCTTCGCCCTGGGGACCATGTGATGGTCCGATCCTTTGAGAGAACAAGCAGCTTGGAGCCGAGGTGGCGTGGCCCCGAGCAGGTATTGCTTGCAACTCGTACGGCTGTGCGAGTCACCAATAGGAAGCGGTGGGTGCACTCCACTCACTGCCGTCGCGTCTCTCCGGATCTGGTGAACCCAACTGTGCTGTCTGATTATCGAGACATTTTGGACGAGGAGAAGAGCCCAGCTGTAACGTCTACTGAATCGGAGGGAGCCTTCCCGGACCACACTGTTTCTGGAAGAGAGAGATACAACCTACGACCACAACAAGCAGTTGTTTTGTGCGAGTTACCGCTCCAGGTTTGTGAAACGGAAGCCGGGAATATCAAGGGCGGGGGATCTGTTCTGCCAAGTGTAGCGACACCCGTCTTGAATCTTGGAGAAGAAACCAACGGCTACCTCGGAGCTCAGCACTCATATTTTAATTTTTTAGTTATTCTTGAGACATTTTTTGAACTTTTGAAATATGGCATCTTCTGCAATGCGAAAAAAGAGAATTCTTGGTGCAGTACTATTTGTTTGGACAACTGTTGTGATAGCTGTGATAGCGTGGGTAGTAGAGCTCTTGGTGCCAGTAAGAGAACATTTATTGCCAACTGCCCGATTCCATCTGAACATTTTCATTTTACTCTGCCTTATCATGAAGAATGACATAGACAGACTTATTTGAATAACAGCTTTATTCAGATTCTGCATCATACCCACAATATGACCAATACTTCAAACTGCTGGGTATGTGGGATGTTGCCTGGACATCAAAAGAAAGGAGGCACACCACTTATCCCACTCCCATTTTCCCATAATGGTTCTTGTAATGCCTGGTATACCCTCTTGTTCACTTTGCGATGGCCAACGAAAGGTGGACTGGTTTTCCGACTCAATAAAATCTGCTTCAACGATCAAGATGGTTATCCGCAAGCTGAAGGAACTAAGTTCAAATGGGAGGAGTACCACCCAGACAATGTGTCCACACCACGCATTTATAGCAACCAGAGAACTATAAATATGTCCAGTTTACATGTGATTACCGTTATTGATACAAAAGCTGATCTTTGCGTTCGTAATAAAGGTACAATCCCAGTAGGAAGAAGTGAATGCAACACCACTCTTACCTTTGACACACCAAATGGCATTACATTTATGGCCTTACAAAATACGTACTTTATCTGTGGAAATAAAGGTTATCACCGTCTCCCTATAGGATGGTTAGGGACATGTTATATATCCTTTGTATTACCCCCTGTGTTTATTGCCCCACCTATGTATCATAATAATTATGTTTTGTATCACGATTTTATATTGAATAGAGTAAAGAGAACATTAGTTCTTGATGACATTGACCAAACGGACACTGCGTTACAACAATATGTTGATTTTAATTTAGGCCTCTTTTCATTTGTTGGAGCTGCTTTGAATAGTCGGAAAATAAGGCGGCTGACACGTGTTGTAGAAGCTGTTGCTAATGAGACAGCTTTCGCTTTAGGAAACCTAACAGAGGAACTTCAGATTACTAGAATTGTTAGGCTCCAAAACCGTATGGTGTTTGATGGAGTATTAGCTGATCGTGGAGGAGCATGCCGTATTATCGGAAGTAGTTGTTGTGTATACGTGCCAGATAATTCACCTTCTGTATATAATATCTAAATTACATAAAATTGCTGCTGAGATACATCCTGATAATGGTACATGGACATTCTCTAGATGGTTTTGGACATTACTTAGTACATGGGGTTGGAAGTTGTTGACGATTCTATGTGTAATAATTGGGATATTATTCTTTTTATGCCTCTGTATCCAGTGTGGCCCAGTGCTATGTTCTAAGTGCCTTTCTGCTTGTATTCCATCTAAACGAGCTATTGCTAAAAATGAACAAATGATTCATAGAGAAGTAGTACAAATTATGTCTATTGATATTGAAGATGAGTATCCTGATTACGTCCACTATGAGGTAGCTTCAGCTAAACGCTAAAAGGGTCGTCTGTCGTAATTTGACGGTGATCGGGTTAGCGTTAAGCTTTGCTACACGAATTTCCCTTATCTTGACTATGGTTGTCGGAAGCCATTTTGAATGTATCGGCGGCCATTTTATATGAATGCGTTGCCTCGTGGTCAGCATGCCCTTTGTCCTTCCTCTGTACCACTGACCACTCGAGTTTGCCCAGCAACAGGCTATTTTTAGTATTGGTCAAGCTCACACATGCGCAGTTAAGTCTAAACAGTCATCACTTAGGAATGTCCCCCCAAACTGACCAGTGGTGTTATAACTCCTCCCATGAGTTGGCTGTGTTCCAAAAATGACCATATATGTACCTAAAACTCTGTAACTGTGTTCCGCCTACATTTTTATTATTGTAAAACTGTATAAAAGAGGACTCGCACCGATGTTCGGTGTGATACTTCTTGCATTGCCGAAGGGTGCTGTAGGAATGTACCACCACCCCATGGGGTCATAATAAACTTGTCTTTTGCATTTTCCAGTTTCCGTGCCAACATCTGTTATGGTGTAGAGGGTATTCTGTGGAGTATGTAGGCCTGGAGAACCCAATACCACAAATGGTTAACCGAAACGCGTCATGCCTGGAATACCATTTTTTGAGAGCAAATAAATCTTCCCACTGAGAACTTTTCTGCTGCTTTGGGGTCCTTCTTTCTGTTTGGTGTGGAATCGCCAAGAAAACAGGAATTTCTACGATATATATATATATATATATTCACAGAAAAAAACATAGGTTTCACACCAGTTATAGTTAGCTGGAAATTTTACTGACATAAAACCCTTGAAATTCCACGTTATAGTTAGTTGGACTCACTATAACTTGCGCATGTAATGCACTGCTGATGACATCACATATTACATCACTCATGACATGGTCAGTGACATCACTCATGACATCACTGATGACACCATCTTTGTGACAGCGTGACAGACCTCCTTTCAGTGTAATGTAACCCTTAAAACACATATTCGAAAATAGAAATGAACATTTTCAAAAAAATTGATATATCCATACCAGTTACAACAACCAATTCATTAATACCACCATCTATATACACATCCACTCATTCACCAACAGTTCTATATAGTCACTCATACATATACTCACTCATCATATGTAGTGATACACCTATACACCGACAGTCATCCAAAAGTTACTCACACACATGCTCACACATGCAAATAAACTATTGAACATCCATTTATTTGCATATTCAACTATGCACACACTACCACCTTACATCTAAGGAAACTTACACATACTTACTCTCTTAAACAATCACTTATAGAAACACATAGTTATTTAAACAGGAACTCTTACAATCTCACATATACTCACTTATAAACATCAACACTCACATATACTAGATTAAAAAATATGTCGTTACTGATAAAGACACTAGTGAGACAGTCATTCACTCACTAACACACACATATACACACTCATCCACCCATACAGTCCTGCACATATGCTGTCTTCAAAACACATACAGTGAGTCAGTCATTGATGCATCTATGTGCTAAGTAATACCCCCACTAAACCATACAGAGACTCATACTGATACTAAAAAAAATCTAATAACCCATTTACACACACATGTAGCTACTCACCAACCCATGCACCCAATTATACACAAAGTGAAACACTGATACATATATTTAAATATTTAAACAATACTCGCTAATATATGGATTCACTAAGATACACTTAATAAGCCAGTTAACTAATCAATTTTTTTTAAAAAACACATTAATTAAAAAACTTATTTAAACATTTATTCTTCCATCGACCTTTACATATACATATATAAAACATATTTATTTTTCAGAAAGACACACATTCACTGGATGGTGTCATCAGTGATGTCATAAGTGATGTCACTGACCATGTCATGAGTGATGTAATATGTGATGTCATCAGCAGTGCATTACACGCGCAAGTTATAATGAGTCCAACTAACTATAATGTGGAATTTCAATGGTTTTATGTCAGTAAAATTTCCAGCTAACTATAACTGGTGTGAAACCTATGTTTTTTTCAGTGAATTTAATAGGTTTTTTAAATGCTAATTCCTAACTATAACTGGTGTGAAACCTATGGTTTTTTCAGTGAATATATATATATGGGACTTTTGAAAATTCTATGTCTAATAACTTTGGCGTTTGTGGACGGAATTGGCTGAGATTTTCAGGAAAATGGCACATTTTGTTTCTGAGCAGCCCCTGAAAATTTGGGGGGGGGTTGTCAAGGGGGGGCCGAGAAAAAAGGGGGGTCCCAAAACGCGTTTTTCCCATTCATTTTTCCATAGGGCGGTTGGCCTCACTTTTAGCTCGAACGGCTGAATGGATTTGCACGAAACTTGGCAAAATTGTAGGGACTGTTAGCCCGATGTGCCTTTGCTAGGTCTCAATATATGTGCTCCAGTGGATTTTGAGAAATTAACGTTCAAAAAAAGATATATATCTGTAACAGCGCTCCGGGCAGCGCTCCGGTTCGCGTACTTTTCGCGTAACGGAACTTTGCGATGCGAAGCTGATTGGCTCTCCGGTGTCTGTCAACATTCTAAACAGTCCGGAGAGGCCGCCATCTTGTCTCTCGGTAGGATCGAGAGACAAGAGGAGGCCAAAACAAAGGGGGAAATGTAGGAAAGGGGGCAAGGTAGACCCCTTCTGACCCCCTAGGATTGATGAGGGGGATATTATAGAGCCACGCGGGGCCCAAAAAAAAATAAAATTGCGATTTTTTCACCGTAGAGACGCGTCTTGGTACGCGAACCGGGCAGCTAACCGGGCAGCTAACCGGGAAGCTAACCGGCAGTGTAACGGGAGTCTGAGGAGAAGCTGATTGGCTGTTAACATTGTAAACAGTCTGGAGTGGCCGCCATCTTGTCTCTCTGTGGGATCGAGAGACAAGAGGTGGAAAAACAAAAAGGTGTAAATGAAGGAAAGGGGTAAGGTAGACCCCTCCTGAACCCCTAGGATTGATGAGGGGGCTATTAAAGTTCCCCGCGGGGCAAAAGAAAAAAAAATTGCGATTTTTCGCGGTAAAGGTGCTTCCCGGTACGTTAACCAGGCAGCTAACCGGCAGCGTAACGGGAGTCCGACATATTGTGTTTTTTGAACATTTGTGATATGTGCACGTGTGGATTTTGTCTAATTAAGGTTAAAAAAATATATATATATCTTTAAGCGTGCTCTGGCGCGCTTACGTTACGGGTTTGGTTTGCGCTGCAGAGACGATACGTCACGGTTATGCGATGCATCATGAGGCGTCTCACGGGCTACGTGAAATGTCTCGTAATAAAGAATATATTTTACAGGTATAGATATTAGCTTTTAAAAAACCAATGAAATTCACTGAAAAAACCATAGGTTATAGATCATATGTAGTTAGGAATTTGCATTTACAAAACCTTGAAAATTCACTGAAAAAACCATAGGTTATAGACCATAAATAGTTAGGGATTAGCATTTACAAAACCTTATTTTATTCGCACAAAACCATTGAAATTCCATATATAGTTAGTTGCACTAACCATATATCGCGGATCCGCAATCCACTGCTAATGATGTCACATATTACATCATTCATGACATGGTCAGTGACATCACTGATGACATCACTGATGACATCTCAAATGACATCACTGGTGACATCACTGACATCTCATTTGACATTACTGATTACATCACTGATGATATCATTCATGTGATAATACGATGAACCTCTTCAGACTCTAATATAACATTAGATACACTCAGTGTAAACAGACACTCACAGACTGTCACTCATCTATGGAGTTACTTATACACCTAGTCAGTCATGCAAAGAATCAATCACACCTCCATTTCCTCAACTATACAGTTATACACACCTTACTTATTCAAACATATACTAACACATATTTACTCTCTTATACAATCCCTGATACAAGTTCACAATGATCCATACAGCCACTCACACATTCACTGGCTCTTATGCACAGTTATTTATATATGTCAACTCTCACATGTACTGTGTTTTACATATGTACTTACTTTGACATGTAGCACTGAGATATCCATTCACTCACCAATACACTCATGCACACAGTCAACCGCCCATACAGCTGTTTCCACATGCACTTTTGAAGCCATACATCTAGTGAATCAACTGCTCACACATCTATGCACAGAGTCATACACCTTCCAGCCACCCACACACACACTCAGTCTCCCATACAAATACTTGGGCAACCAATCAATAAACAATATAGTTACTCATATAGCTACTGATCAACACATGCAGCAGTTTACAGAACAACAGACATAATGATGCACAAATTAAGACAGTTTAGTCACTAACCCATGCACTCAGTGAGACACATTTAATCACTCACTCATACAGTCAGTCATGCACCTACTAAATCCTTCATCCAGACACTTATACATCCACTCATTCTTCAATATGTAAGACATATTTTAACTTTACAGAAACATACAGTCACTGGATGTTGTCATCAGTGATGTCCTCAGTGATGTCACTGACCATGTCATGAATGATGTAATATGTGACATCATTAGCAGTGGATTGCGGGTCCGCGATATATAGTTAGTGCAACTAACTATATATGGAATTTCAATGGTTTTGTGCGAATAAAATAAGGTTTTGTAAATGCTAATCCCTAACTATATATGGTCTATAACCTATGGTTTTTTCAGTGAATTTTCAAGGTTTTGTAAATGCAAATTCCTAACTATATATGGTCTATAACCTATGGTTTTTTCAGTGAATATATATATATATATATATATATATAAAATTTCTATGGCAAAATGAAACCCCTCATTTTGTTCCTTTTCAAATTAAATGTATTAAGTGTTACCACTTTATTCCAATCAAGATGACTTCAGGTGTGCCATACTTTTGTCATAAGTAAGACTGTTAGCGTTCTAGTTGTTCTTTAGAACACCCTGGGACATTCTGTCATTGGGCTATAGTTGGGCTAC
Organism: Lissotriton vulgaris; assembly: GCF_964263255.1. Lineage (NCBI taxonomy): Eukaryota > Metazoa > Chordata > Amphibia > Caudata > Salamandridae > Lissotriton > Lissotriton vulgaris. The sequence continues at coordinate 592,453,788 of NC_141693.1, forward strand.
ATCTGGCTGATATTTGGGCTACATTTGGGCTCTTTTGTCACTGGTGGCCATCTGGGGAGACTGCATATCAGAATTTTTTTAATGAAATATAAGAGGATTTGAGAAGTCACTCAAAATGTGCCCTAATTTTTCTTTCTTCAGCACTAATCATAATTTCTATGGCAAAAAGAACCCCCTCATTTTGGTCCTTTGCAACTTAAATGTTTTAAGTGTTAACACTTTATTCCAATCAAGATGACTTCAGGTGTGCCATACTTTTGTCATAAGTAGGACTGTTAACGCTCTAGTTGTTCTTTAGAACACTCTGGGACATTCTGTCATTGGGCTATAGTTGGGCTACATCTGGCTGATATTTGGGCTACATTTGTTTTTTTTGTCTCTGTTGGCCATCTTGGGCTACATTGGGATACATTTGGGCTCTAACATATATATAGCCCAATTTATATTTTTTCAAAGTTAATTTTCGTAAAAACCACTGGAGCACATATCTTGAGACATAGCAAAGGCACATCGGGCTACCAGTCCCTACAATTTTGCCACGTTTGGTGGAAATCCATTCAGCCATTCGGGCTAAAAGAGAGGTCGACCGCCCTATGGAAATTAACATGGGGAAAGCAAGTTTTGGGACCCCCATTTTATCTCGGCCCCCGCTTGATGAATCCCCCCGAAACTTTCAGGGAAGGACCGGAGCTCTGCAAAGCAAATTTGAGGACATTTTCAGGCAGATTCCCCAACCGGGGCAAAAGCTATTCACAATAGAATTTTGAGATTTTGCATTGAAAAAAATCCTAACTATAACTACCTACTGGCGACCGCCAGTAGGTAATATATATATACGAAACGCGTCAGGAACAACACAGCGAACTGGGACCTGATTAACATTTTCCTGAGCCTCTCAGCTATCCAAGCATGCTGTGGCAATAAAGGTGTGTTGAAGAAATCTCCCCGAGAGTTTGGTTGTGTTTCGACACGCGAGCGTACATATTCTGAATGGAACCATCACCATTCTGACCACACCCGCCAGAAGAGTGCAGCAGTGCCTTGATGGTACCGAGCGTAGTAGTGACCCTGCATAAACGCTGAGCACCGCCACGCAGCCTCACGGAAGGAGCCGGCAAGGGCAAGCATCCAGCTCGTTAGAGATACGGATATTCATCTGTCCCCTACTCCACCACTGTGATGTCGCCTGGTTGGCGAGGGGAGACTATCCAACCGCCCTTGTCCACAGATGGGGCGCCATGAAATCACAGGCCTTCCAGTCCCAACAGGCACTGAGACACTTGTACTGCCCATCTAGGGGCGTGCCATTGTTTAAAGAGGGCTGGTACCTGTATTCCCGTGATGAGTTCGCCTTTCCTCTGAAGAAGAAGGCGGGAGCCTTCGAAACGCGTCAGGAACAACACGGCGAACTGGGACCTGATTAACATTTTCCTGAGCCTCTCAGCTATCCAAGCATGCTGTGGCAATAAAGGTGTGTTGAAGAAATCTCCCCGAGAGTTTGGTTGTGTTTCGACATGCGAGCGTACATATTCTGAATGGAACCATCACCATTCTGACCACACCCGCCAGAAGAGTGCCGCAGCGCCTTGATGGTACCGAGCGTAGTAGTGACCCTGCATAAACGCTGAGCACCGCCACGCAGCCTCACGGAAGGAGCCGGCAAGGGCAAGCATCCAGCTTGTTAGAGATACGGATATTCATCCGTCCCCTACTCCACCACCGTGATGTCGCCTGGCTGGCGAGGGGAGACTATCCAACCGCCCTTGTCCACAGATGGGGCGCCATGAAATCACAGGACTTCCAGTCCCAACAGGCACTGAGACACTTGGACTGCCCATCTAGGGGCGTGCCATTCTTTAAAGAGGGCTGGTACCTGTATTCCCGTGATGAGTTCGCCTTTCCTCTGAAGAAGAAGGCGGGAGCCTTCGAAACGCATCAGGAACAACACGGCGAACTGGGACCTGATTAACATTTTCCTGAGCCTCTCAGCTATCCAAGCATGCTGTGGCAATAAAGGTGTGTTGAAGAAATCTCCCAGAGAGTTTGGTTGTGTTTCGACACACGAGCGTACATATATATATATATATATATATATATATATATATATATATATATATATATATATATATATATATATATATATATATATATATATATTACCTACTGGCGGTCGCCAGTAGGTATATATAGTTAGGATTTTTTCCCTATGGGATTTCTGAAAATTCTATGTCTAATAACTTTGGCGTTTGTGGATGGAATTGGCTGAAATTTTCTGGAAAATGGCACATTTTGTTTCTGAGCAGCTCCTGGAAATTTGGGGGGTGTTCGGCAAGGGGGGGCTGAGATAAAATGGGGTCCCAAAACGCGTTTTTCCCATGTTAATTTCCATAGGGCGGTTGGCCTCACTTTTAGCCCGAACGGCTGAAGGGATTTCCACCGAACTTGGCAAAATTGTAGGGACTGTTAGCCTGATGTGCGTTTGCTAGGTCTTAATATATGTGCTTCAGTGGATTTAGAGAAATTAACGTTTAAAACAAGATATATATCTGTAACAGCGCTCCGGGCAGCGATCCGGTTAGCGAACTTTTCGCGTATCGGAACTTATTGGCTCTCCGGTGTCTGTCAACATTCTAAACAGTCCGGAGCGGCCGCCATCTTGTCTCTCGGTAGGAACGAGAGACAAGAGGAGGCCAAAACAAAGGGGGAAATTACCATAAGGGGGCATAGTAGATCCTCGTTGATCCCCTAGGTTTTATGTGGAGGTTTTAAAAGGGCCCAGGAGGGTCAAAAAAAATTTTTTTTTTTTTTTTTGCGTGGTAAGCGCCAAGTTCGCGAACCGGAAAGCGTTCTGGGCAGCGTACTATAAGGATAAAAGAATGATAGACTTTTCTAATACTGTATGTTAATTGTTTGTTGTTTTTTTTTTTTTTTTTTGTTTTCTTTATTTTTAAAGTATTTTTTTTTATTTTGATTGTTTTTCATAATTCGTTAAACTTTCTAACATTTCAGTGTCAGAAATTTCAAAATTGAATATAGGGTGTAACATGTCCTCATTTTGAAGCAGGTTATCCACTGCTTCAACACATTGTAGTAGTTCCTGGTCTCTACTTTGATCCATAAAATCATCAATTTTGTCTTGGCTGCTCTCCTCCAGTACAATTGTAAATTGAACTTGCTGCTAGCCTTCCATTTTGCCTGAAATTTTGATTAAAAAAATATATATTAGTAGAGATAGGGCACTGTTGGGATTAATTTTAGATAGGCAGTTTTTATCAGTGAATTTATGTTTTGGCAGTGTATAGTATCAGAGTGGAAATAGGACTATAAAAAAGTGTATGTGAATTAACCAAGACAAGCCTAACTTCATTCATAACTATAATAGAGAAGTCTATCTAAATCTATAACTATTATAGAGGGATAGTATATATCTATCAGAAAAAGTCTACCATATTAAGTTATAGTGCACAATATACTTCAGTTTTAAAAATAACAACTTACCTTCACAAACAAGTTGAAGTGTTTGATAGCTATTCAAATGTGATGTACAAGTACAACAAGAAGTAGCAGTCAAAATGGCTGTGTTTTCTTCTCCTCCTTTATATATATACAGGTATATAACCAATCAAATGTCAGGTAATAAAAGTAGAAAATGAAAGGAACATTTTCATTGGTTGTCAATTCCAACACTTCAGGTGTGTTTTGTGAAGTAATTTACCTCACGGTACTTAGAGAGGTCTACAGGCTTAATGGCTAAATGAAATTTCAATCAAATTTGTGAGAATGAAAGGGATTGTTATGTAGTATGAGCTAATCTATATTTGGAGAGAGTGTCTCTAGTTGTTTTTCTGTAAATTACTTTCCCACCTTTTTTTAGGACCGCTTGCCGGAAAGCGGTCCGGTTAGCGAACCTTAAGCGTCACGGGAGTCCACCATTTTGTGTTTCGGTCGCATTAAGATACAAGATGGAGGGCAAATAATGTTTAGAATGGGTAGAAGGGGTCATGGTAGCCTTATCTTGACCCCCTAGGTTTTCTGAGGGTGGCTGAGGAGGCTTATATGTGCGGAAAAAAAACATTTTTAAAAAAGAATCCGCGAGGTTAGCTTTCGGTTAGCGAACCGGGTAGCGGCCCGGGGAGCGTATTTTGTGGAAAATTAGTGAAAAAAGTTAGAGAAAAATAATAATTGTGAGTGATCAGATGTAGGGTAGCTCTGAGAAGAGCTTTTGGGTTTATGGTACATTTAGGTACTTATAAGTAGGTACCAATGCACATTCTTAAATTCAGAATGAAAATTCTGTTGCCCTCATCTGAGAAGTGAACTCCATCTCCTCTGTAGATATCTTGCATGTAGTAACGCAAGTTATTGTTGTACAGGGAGCCCATTCCATGGTCTCTCATGAAAGCTGAAACAGATTTGTTTACATGCTTCCTCGCTTTCTCAATTTGTGGAGAAAATTGGTTGGACCACCTCCATTTCTGTCTTTGGCATATATTGGAATATACCAAGGCAGTTTGAGGTAAAAGTGCCATTAATTGCTCAAAGGTGTCCTTTAAAAGCATTTCCAGACCTACCCCTGTCAAAGTGCCCAAATCATTACCTCCACAGTGCACAATTAACAGGTCAGGTTTTGGCAAATGCATAAAGGTTTTCACCAATGGTATCAATTGGTGACATTTTAATCCTCTTTGGCCCAACCACTTAATTTCCACATCTTGTAAATTGAGGTTAGGTAAATTTCTGTTCTCAGCATACCTTTGAGCCCAGTGGATGTAACTATGTCCAACAATCCAGACCTTAAACATGGTTGGAGAGGGTTGTGCTGCAGTCAGATGAAGTGTGGTAATGAAAGGGCAGTTGAAACAGTAGGAGTTTGTAAAGAAAAAAAACTGTGGATTTCCAATGCTAATGATTCATTAGCAGTGATTGGTGCATTTCCATTTCTGGAAACAGAAAGTTAGGGTGCATGGATGTGTTCTTTGAAAGATGTAATTTGAATGGTCAAGGAAGAAACATTTAATGAAAGATTGCACTGGATACGCAGGTGCACTGAGAGTTCAGAGTTCAATTGAAACATTGTTGTGTGAGTTTGCAAACATGAGAGGTCTTCCAGGAGGTGGTTGCTATGGAAAAAAGGCAGAGAGGGCAGAGGGGGGAAAGGTTTTGATTTGAAAAAAGTGAGGGAAGAGTTATGATTGGCTAATATGAGAGATATGTGAAATTAATATCTGTATTTCTGTGCTTTCAATAGCTGCAGCCTCTGGAGTGCATCCCTTTTTCTTCTGCTGAAGACAATTTGGTGTATTTCTGAGACTGTTTTCAAAACTCAAAAAGTATTTGCTAAGGTGAGAAAAGATTTATTTAATTTAGATAGAGAATAGTATGATTTAAGGAGAAAATGATGAAGAAAGCTGTGTTTTTAAAATGTGGCTTTGTCTCTAGTGATATACAAATAGATTTTGTTTCTTTGAGAAATTGTAATTGCATATTCGGTGTAGCATTCTGGCATGCAGTAACACAAGTTTTTGTTGTACATGGAGCCCATTCCATGGTCTCTTATGTAAGCTGAAACAGATATGTTGTTTTTAAAAACGATTTTTGAAATCACTTACATTTCTGGATATGTACTGCTAGAGCTTCATAGGTTGTTTTGGGTCATATTTATAAGGCATTTGAGTGTCTTTGATGTTATTTTTTCCTTTTCAAATGGAAAGCATTCCTCATGGGGCAAGTGTCTTGTAAATACGCTCCCACCTGCGCTTGGCAAATTTAGATTTTGATTATGGGAGTTACATAGCCATGTTAATAATGTCCAAAAAATGGTGCTAGGGCATTCCAGAAAACGCTTTCATGTGTCTCAAGGACATTTTCAGTCATTACCTCTTGAATGCAGATATACAATTGATTTATATGCTGTGTTTAAAAACGATTTTTTTGAAATCAATTACATTTCTGGATATGTACTGCTAGAGCTTCATAGGTTGTTTTGGGTCATATTTATAAGGCATAGGAGTGTGTATGATGTTATTTTTCCTTTTTAAATGGAAAGCGTTCTTCATGGTGCAAGTTTTTTGTAAATACGCTCCCTCTTGCGGTTGGCAAATTTAGATTTTGATTATGGGAGTTACATAGCCATGTTAATAATGTCCAAAAAATGGTGCTAGGGCATTCCAGAAAACGCTTTCATGTCTCTCAAGGAGATTTTCAGTCATTTCCTCTTGAATGCAGGTATACAATTGATTTATATGTTGTGTTTAAAAACGATTTTTTGAAATCAATTACATTTCTGGATATGTACTGCTAGAGCTTCATAGGTTGTTTTGGGTCATATTTATAAGGCATATGAGTGTCTATGATGTTATTTTTCCTTTTTAAATGGAAAGCGTTCTTCATGGTGCAAGTGTCTTGTAAATACGGTCCCATCTGTGCTTGGCAAATTTAGATTTTGATTATGGGAGTTACATAGCCATGTTAATAATGTCCAAAAAATGGTGCTAGGGCATTCCAGAAAACGAAAATGTCCTTGAGACACATGAAAGCGTTTTCTTCAGTGAAAATCTTATCTGCAACCATGTGTTGGCCTCACCTCAAAAAAACAAAACAGGTGATGGACCGAATGTGGATCAATGACACACATTCACCCCAGTCCAAAGATCTGGGCTTAAACAAACCTTTAGATAGGCCACACCTTATCGTCATCCTAAATTAATCATTTAAAATTTTAGGGAGAGATTTATGATTGTTTTATGCCTGTTTTGTACCACTGTGTGTCATTTTTGTGATGCAGTGCTGGTGCAAAAGATTTGCTATGTTAAATAATAAGTAGGGCATTACGTTTTTGATGACTGTTATTCATTTACTGTTTGGTAATAGTGGTTTATAACATTTTTTATTATATTTTTCCACAGATTCAACTGCAGATCTTTTCCAAATTTGAAAAATGCCAACGAAAAATCGAATTAGAAAGGCTAGAAAACGTCAAAGACAGCAGGATGATCTTTTATTGCAGCAGTCCTCTTCCCCAAATACTTTTCAAAACACCAAGAAAGCTCCGGGTAAGAGCACAAAATCATTCTTAAGAAATATTTTTAGTAAAAAAAGTATTTATTCTAAAAATGTTTCAGTTCAGAAAAAGAAAAGCAATTTAAATGGAAAGGAAAGACCCATCAAAAATGTTACTGGTAGAGGAAGAGATAATTCTGTGCATGATAGTAGAAGGAAACAACAGTTTAGGGACATTCGAAAACGAATGTTCCGTAATAGGATAATAGTTAATTTATTAAAAAATATTAAGAAAGGCCAACAGAAAGCAGCATTTTATAAGAAGAAGAAAAATGTAGAGAAAATTATTGATCATGCTTTTGAAATTAAGCGAAAGTTGTTTATTTTGGTAATCAATAGAATTAGGAAACTAAGCAAGGTAATTTCTGATTTCAAAACAAAAAGTAGATGGAAGAGAGTAGTAAATCGTAGTAACTTTTGTGTAGTTTTTTCCGGAGAATGGATGCATAGTTCAAGTTGTGAGGCATTTTTTAATGAGGAGAGTTATTTTCAGGATAATGATTTGGTGTTTGCAGTTGACACCAGTGGTCGAGCTTATGAAGTGAAGGATGGTTGTCCAGTTGAAAAAGAAAAACTTGTGACAACAGAGACAGAAGAGGCGCTAAGTGATGAGGTTTTAGGAAGACGTCCTAAGGGTCCTGTGTACATTTGGAAGTGTAGTTCTATTTGCAGTGTGCGACAGGTTTCCATCAATTTGCCTTGTGATTTTATACGGACATTTAATAAGAAAAGTTTGAAGCAGAAAATGAAGTTGTTGCAAGATTTAGATCCTTGCAGAGTGAGACAAATAACAGGTTTACGTGGTCATTCACTGGCTTGTCTTTCCAGGAGAGTATGCCAGAGTGTTTTTCATCATTTCAGGATGCTAGCAGTGCATCATAATAAAGTGAGAAAATTAGTGAGAATGTTGTATTATGCTAAGAGTCCAGCAATTATGCTTAAACAATTATGTGCTGCTCTTTTGCATGGTTCTGAAATAGATGTGAAGAATATTTGTGAAGAAATTGAGTTTTGTTACTTTGGTAGTAAAGATGAGAATGTTCAAATTGACCCAGAAGTAGAGGGTAATGTTGAAGATAATGTACAGGTTTCCAGTACAGATAATTTTCAGAAGGAAATTGCCACGTTTCAGATGAAATCAAGTGAGAGGCCTAATTTCACTTGTGTATGTTGTCGACGCACTTATTATAAGAATCAGACTAAGTTAGTGGATTTATATGCAAAAAGTGAAAGGGAAAATAATAGTGAATGGAAGGATTTTGCCACATACTTGATGGTAGAAAATTATTTAGATTTGGGATCGGATCAACGTGTGTGTACTTATTGTTGTAATAAATTAAACCAAAACCAGATGCCTGCTAGGGCAGTTCATAATAATCTGGAATTGGTTGAGATTCCTTCTGAATTGAAGGATTTAAATACTTATGAATCTATTTTGATTCAAAGTATCCATCCCTTTCAGGCTATTGTAAGAATGGAGCCAAAGACAGGGAAGTTGCCTCCAGCATATTTACAGAGAGGATTAAAGGGAAGAGTTGTTTATTTGCCTCTAGATTTGAACAAAAACATTAACACAATTTGAAAGCGATCTGTCTGGACTGTCATATGCAGTGAACCACATCTTAAAAAGTGGTATACAGATGCGAAACATCTCGGCAAGTGATTTTATGCATAAAGTCAATGTCCAAGACAGTATTTTGGATTCTCACTTAATTAATCTCATGGCGTGTCAGCGTGGTACTAATGAGTACTGGTACCGTCGTCATGGTGATTTAAAATGTATGCTGAGGAACTTAGGAACTCCGACATGGTTCCCCACTCTGAGCTGTCCCGAGTATGGCTGGGAAGACTTACTTGAATTTCTCCGAGAGGCAAATGGAAATATTGAAAACATTGAATTCAAGACACCTGGAGAACTGTGTTCTTTGGATCCAGTGAATGTATGCAGGTACTTCAATCATAGATTTGAAGCTATGATGTCTTTCATCACAAATAAGAAGAATCCACCTCTTGGAGAGGTGTTGGATTTCTTCTGGAGAAAGGAGTACCAAGCAAGAGGTGCTCCTCATATACATATGTTGTTGTGGATCAAGGATGCACCTAAATTTGGAACAGATCCGGATGACTTAGTGATGAATTTCATAGAACAGTATTCTACGTGTGCTGTTCCAAACGCAACGGAGAAGAAAAGCCTAAGAGAACAAGTTCTACGTTTCCAAAGCCATCGTTGTGGAAAGTACTGTCGTCGTAAATTCAGAAACAAGGACAAGTTCTACACCAAATGTCGTTTCAACTTTCCACGACCGGTGATTTCTAAAGGAAGAGTGAACAGTTTGATGTCTTCTCTGCGACATAATGTGACGAGGAAATCACCCAAAAATACTTACAATTTGAAAAGGAACGAAGAGTCCAAGTACATCAACGACTACAACCCAGTGATTTTGTCCATGTGGAATGCTAACATGGATATACAGTTTGTGGCTGACAACTGTATGGCTGTGGCTCGGTATGTGACATCTTACATCACCAAAAAAGAAAAGACAGAACTGAAGGATATGTGGGAGGACATTTCCCATGAAAAGAGCCTCAGCAAGAAGTTGTACAGTTTAAGTCTGAAGATGTTGTCGCATCGAGAAATCGGAGCTTACGAATGTTCTGATCGATTGTCTTCAGCAAGTCTCTATGCCAAATCCAGGAGTATCGTTTGGGCGAGTCTTGGTCTTGCTGCAACGCGAAACCGAGTTCTAAAACCTGTCCGGGAAATTGAGTATTTGGCAGAAAAGGAACCAAAGAGTACCGACATTTTGAAGACCAACATGTTGGATACATATTATCCAAATCGAAGCAGTCACCTTGAGAATGTTTGTCTATATGAGGTTCTACAAAATTATATATTCAAGAGGAACATCAAAGAAGATATTGAGAAAGGAGTGTATGCTGTAATTGGAAGTGAGGGATGCCTGGTCAAGCAAAGAAAATGCCAATTAGTAAACCATCGAAAATTGAGTGGCGAATCTCCAGAAAAAAAGGAGTTCTTCTATTTAGCACTTTTGCAACTTTTCAAGCCTTGGCGTGCAGAAGAGGAACTGCTTGGAGATTTCCTCTGTTACGAAGACTCTTTCACTGCTGCTAAGGAGACCATAGAATGTCCTGCTTTTCCCAAATATCAAGAAATGCTAACTTTGGAAATTGAGCAGGAAGCAACGATTGCAGCCGAGATTGCCAGAGACAGTTCTCAGGACAGTCAGAGTTCTGTTTCATTGAGTCAAGATCCACTTGGAGGACCTATTATCGAAAATGAAGCTGCCACTGCTATGAATGAAGTGGAAAGAGCCATGGCACATGCTCAGGAGGATTCAGTTAACTTAGAAGACTTGCAAAAACAACTCAACGTTGAGCAGAGGAAAATATATGATGAAGTTACCATGCAAATTGAGCATGGATTAAGTCATGAGAAGAAAGAGTGCTCATGTACATCGTTGAAGCCTGTCCGACTGTACGTGAGTGGAGAAGCGGGAACTGGAAAAAGTTTCCTCATTAAAGCAATTTCTTGTTATTTGCAGGAAAGGACTGAGTCATCGCTGTCTTGTGTTGTCACCGCTCCTACTGGACTGGCAGCACATAAAAGTTAAAGGTATTACTTTGCATCGTCTACTGATGCTGCCAGTGGAGCATGACAACAAATTACAATACCACAAGTTATCTGGGGATGCCTGCTGTGAAGTTTCAAGAGTCTTGAGGAAAATGAAACTACTTATCATTGACGAAGTAAGCATGGTTTCCAATGTCATGCTTGCCTTTGTGCATTTGAGAATGCAAGAAGTACTTAAAACTGAATATGATGTGTTATTTGGTGGCAAACACATCATTGTTTTCGGAGATCTTCTGCAGCTGACACCAGTAAAAGGTCAACCTGTGTTCAAAATACTCACGCATGAAGATACCAGGAAGTGCCTAGGGAGCATTGGCAACGTCAATATATGGTTAAACTTCAATTATGCTGAACTGCATGAAAATATGCGTCAGGCGAAGGATGAAGATTACAAGAAAATTCTACAAGATATTAGAATTGGAAAAGTGACCGAGCATGGAAAAGAAGCTTTAAATGCACGATTACTTTCAAATTTATATCCCGAACAAGAGATTGTGCCTGAGAATATTTTTCAGAAAATTACTGAGAAGAAATCCGGAATATGTTTGATGCCAACTCTTGCAGAATGTGCCTTCTTCAACAACAAAATGTTGAATTTAGAAAAGCAAGAGATTGTGAAACTTGAAGCTATTGACAAAATAGAGCATATGGGATCAACAATTATTTTGTCAGAGAATTTGAAATCAAAATTGGATTCATTAGAGAAGACTATATCTAAAACAGCGGGTTTTGAAAAGACTTTGAATGTGTGTTTAAATTGCCGAATCATTTTAAGAAGGAATTTACATGTTGAAAGAGGTCTGGTAAATGGATTAATGGGTAATGTTGTTGATTTTGAGAAATACAGAAATAGAGATGGAATAGAATTTTTAAAAATTAAATTTGATGGCATTCAGGAAGTACAGCTAATTGGTTGTTGTTCTGCTAGGTTTTTGCTTGTTAAAGACTTATATGTTCGCCGTAAACAGTTTCCTGTTTGCTTGGCATATGCGGTGACAATCCATAAATCGCAAGGTTTAAGTGTAGACAGTGCATTGGTGAATATTGGCAGTTCTGTGTTCAAGGAGGGTATGGCATATGTGGCATTGTCACGAGTTAGAACTTTATCAGAATTGTACTTGATTGACTGTGATGTCACAAACATTTGTGCGGATCTAGATTGTGTTAAGGAATACAATAGGTTAAGAAGAGAGTATGCGCCACATTTGCCTCAATATCCTTTGTTTGAGAAACGTGTGGTAGGCCGGAAACGTAGAAATATCAGTAATAGTAGGGAGGTTGTTGCAAAAAGACTAAAAGTCAATGAACCGAAAATTGTTAGCAGAAAGAAAGTGGATTCTGTTGAAGATGTTGTCGGTTTTCAATTTGAAAACAGTTCTGGTGTCAACTGCTATGCAAATGTAGTGGTTAATGTTCTCTTTTCACTAGAGAGTTTAAAAGAACAGATTCTGTTGAATTCAGAACAAATTTTATGCTGTTTGTTGAATTCTGTTTTCGAGAAATGTAGCACTGATCGAACAAAAGTAGAAAGTGTGTCTGAAGTTCGTTATCTGTTAGATGAATGTTCAGGTCAAACAGACTTCTCTGAAAATAATCAGCAAGATTGTCAGGAGTTTTTAATGTATATGCTTGATGTATTGCAAGATGAGGGTGTAGATGTAGATCACCTGTTTGGGCTTTCTTATCAATGGCAGCATGACTGCGAGAATTGTAGGGTATCAAGTACTACTAGTGTAGACTCAGAAAGATTTATATATTTAACTTTGCCAGACAGTAAATCAGTCTCCTTTAATAAGCTAGTAAATGCAGCGGATCACAACATGGAGTGTAGCCAATGTAAATCTGAAATGATGTCAACATTATTTATACGTAGATATGGACAGTATGTCATTTTAATGATCCAACGATGTAGGCCTGATGGATCAAAATTGTCAACTTTAATAAAAATTTTTGTGGCTTCTCAGCTTTCAATATCAGGAAGGACTTTTGTAACTGTAGCAATTATCTATCACGATGGTCCTTCAACAAAATCAGGACATTATACAGCTTATTTAAAGTCTCGAAACGGCTGGTCATTCTGCAATGATTCCGTTGTAACTTTCAAAAAAAAATTGCCGTTTGACCTTAAAAATTCTTACCTGGTGTTTTTAAAACCAAAATTTTAAAGAAAGAATCTCGGGATTTCCTGTGAGGAATTGCAAAAGGTTCATCAAGTAGAGGGAATGTAAGTCTGCAATGCTGTCTAGATTATTGGTCCAAAACTTTTAATTATAATGTCAATTTTTAAAATCCAACTATATAAACCTGATGCAAGTAAGTCTGCTTCATAGTAAGCAGTATCAGTGTCATAGGAAAAGGAGAACATGAGTGATAAAGAAGGGTAAGATATTAGTAGTCCAGGATTGTGAAAATAATCTTAAATGTTTTCTTTTTGAAAGTTGCGAAAATAGAAAATGACGGGATTTGATTGGAAGAATTACAAGACTTGTGAATCGCTGCAACATGATTTGGCCTAGTGGAAACATGTGGTAGAATGTGAGAAGTCTTTTCTTGTATGTAACATATTTTTCAAAACGATGGAGGTTTTCTTTCAGAAAGTGGCGGGCTGACAATATTTATAGCACAACAGAGTGGACGCTGTTCATAGGACATCCTTCGACGTTATTGAAAGTAAGTTAATTTTAAGGAGTTTTGAATTCAGATTTCTTAGGTTGAATGGGTTTTTTAAACACAATCATTTTGATTGTGTTTTTTTTTCCCCGCTGTTACATGATGAATACCTTCAAGTCACTGATTTAAGTGAAATTTGATACATTCAGAGAACAGCAAAAATAAACCATTTAACATGTATAATTAATGTTCTGCTTTTTGTACTTATGATATACATTTAGAAATGTGAGGTAGATATGGAGAAACTAAGTCTTCTGTAAGTGTCAATTTTAATGCTTACAGTGCTGTACTTCTGGGTACTGTTTTTTAAAAAAAAAGGAATAGGCCTCACCTCAAAGAAAGCTCTTGAAAGCACACATCTTATTTGCATCCTGAAACAATCATTTAAAATGTTAGACACAATTTTATGATGGCTTTACATCTTTTTTGCGCTGCTATTGCATCACTATTGTGAGACATCAGCAGTGCAAAAGAAGCACCATGTTCCAAAATAGGCCTCAGTTCATCAGCATGAAGCTACTGTTTGTTTAAAATATATATCTTTAGGATTGTGTAGGGGACGTAGAGAAGCATAGGCTTCTGTAAATGTCAAAGTTGTTGAAAAACTGTTTCTTCTTGAACCTTTTCCCTTTTCTTTTCTAATTTTTAAATACATGTTGTAATATTTTTGGAAATGTTTGTTCTCTCTTTTACAGATTGAAAGTATGAACAAAATATTTTAAAAAGGTAACAAGAATTATAAGGTAAATGTTTTCTACTCTTTTTACCCGCAATGCACTGCTGATGATGTCACTGACCATGTCATGAATGATGTAATAAGAGGACATGACTTACTTCATTGGTAGGCCTTCACATGCTTTATCTGCTCTGTATTCTTCAACAAGTGTAAAATTGATCTGTAACCCTGAGTAGGTCTCACCTTAAACAAACCTCAGGAGAGATCACACCTTATCGTCATCCTGAATTAATAAATAGATCTATTAAACAGTATCTCTGGTTTACTCCCTATAGCTGTCTTTCTTTTAACATTACTCTCTGTTTACTTCCCTTATACTAACTCTTCTTTTTTTTAAAAAAATATTTTTTTGGTTCGCTTCAAGTTCGCGAACCGGGCAGCGAACTGGAAAGCGAACCAAAAGAAATAGAGCTTGCCAGAGTGCTAAACATTCTAGCAATTTTATTTGAAAGGGGAGGTAGTTCTGAAAGAACTTTTTTTTAATGTTTTTGTTGTTTTATTAACTTTTTTTTTTTCTGAACATTTTTTGTTTTTTTTGTATTTTTAGAACAGTTTTATGTTTTTTTTGTGTTTTTCATGGAGGGGAAACAACAAAAAAACAGGCATTGAAAAGGGCTCAACAGGAGCAAAAAAAAATTACTGCTTGGGTGGGTTAGGGCACTTATGGTTTTCAAACACCAAGTTGATTAAGTTCACGCTCATGTTCCCACATGAGAGCAGTGCACCACAATATATGCACGTTAACTTCATGTGCTTGAAGTTTGGCTGTATGTTTGGCACAGTTTCCTGTGCCTCTCTTCCAGTCAAAGATATACTTGATGTTGATCTGGCCACAGGAGTTGTCGGGGGATTATCTTGAAGGTCCCTTAACTCTGCCCGGCTGTAATTTAATGGATGCCACCTGGCCATATGGCGATGCATAGTATAGTTGCCCATACTATACTTTTTGTCAGTGCCTCGAGATAATCTGCCTTTGCAGATTAGGCAGGTGGCATACTTGGCATTAACCTTCTTCTCCCCTCGAGGGATTGAGAAAAACTGCCATATAAAACTTGTTTTCCTTCGGGAAACACGGGGCAACTCCTGAATAAATTGAGGTTCATCTGTGTCCTCTTCTTCTAGGACCTCCTCTTCCTCCTCTCTGTTGGAAATGAATTGTGATGGTGGTCCTCTCTTGTCATGAGGAGGTTGAGGTGGTGGTGGGGGTCCACCAGCTGAAGCAAGGATAGAAGCCATTGCAATAATATTGGAAAATGGTCTTTCTCTCACCAAGATGAAAGTCAGAGTGAGGAAAGAAGGAGGGGTTTACATGATTTGAGAAAAGCAAAAGTTCTGAACCAATGAAAAGTGTTATTTTTAGGTCACATGACCTAGTCATACATCATTTGGAAACCAAAAGTGAAATAAACCAATGAAAAATTGTGATAAACAAGTCACATGACCTGTTCCGCTTACATTACGCGTTGCGCGCCGCGTCCCGGATCGTTTCCGGTTCGCGGTCCGGAGCACTTCCGGGAGCGCTAACGCGGCGCGTCATAAGACGCATTACGCGACAACGTGATACGTCGCGCTTCCGCGACGCGTCATAGTTCCGCTAACGAAACGTTTACCGGTTCGCGTACTAGATCGCGGCATCAAGATGAGCTAACGGAAAGCTTCCCGGTTCGCTTACCGGAAGCGAAGAAAA
The DNA here is from genome assembly GCF_964263255.1 of Lissotriton vulgaris. Lineage (NCBI taxonomy): Eukaryota > Metazoa > Chordata > Amphibia > Caudata > Salamandridae > Lissotriton > Lissotriton vulgaris. The sequence goes on from NC_141693.1 coordinate 592,469,592, forward strand.
AAAATATTAAAAAAAAAATTATCAATAAACATCTAAAATATATTTTGGGTTTTAAAGAAGAATACATTTTACAGTTACAGATGTTAGCTTTTAAAAAACCAATGAAATTCACAGAAAAAACCATAGGTTATAGACCATATATAGTTAGGAATTTGCATTTACAAAACCTTGAAAATTCACTGAAAAAACCATAGGTTATAGACCATATATAGTTAGGGATTAGCATTTAAAAACCTTATTTTACTCGCACAAAACCATTGAAATTCCATATATAGTTAGTTGCACTAACTATATATCGCGGACCCGCAATCCACTGCTAATGATGTCACATATTACATCATTCATGACATGGTCAGTGACATCACTGATGACATCACTGATGACATCTCAAATGACATCACTGATGACATCACTGATGACAACATCCAGTGACTGTATGTTTCTGTAAAGTTAAAATATGTCTTACATATTGAAGAATGAGTGGATGTATAAGTGTCTGGATGAAGGATTTAGTAGGTGCATGACTGACTGTATGAGAGAATGATTAAATGTGTCTCACTGAGTGCATGGGTTAGTGATTAAAGTGTCTTAATTTGGCAATCATTATTTATATTCTTCTGTAAACTGCTGCATGTTTAAATCAGTAGCTATATCAGTAACTATATGGGTTATTGAATGGTTGCCCAAGTATTTGTAGGGGAGACTGAGTATGTGTGTGGGTGGCTGGGAGGTGTATAACTCTGTGCATAGATGTGTGAGCAGTTGATTCCCTAGGTGTATGGGTTCAAAAGTGCATGTAGAAACAGCTGTATGGACAGTTGACTGTGTGCATGAGTATATTCGTGAGTGAATGGATATCTCAGTTCTACATGTCAAAGTAAGTACATATGTAAAACACACTCCATGTGAGAGTTGACATATATAAATAACTGAACATAAGAGCCAGTGAATGTGAGAGTGACTGTATGAATCATTGTGAACTTGTATCAAGGATTGTATAAGAGAGTAAATATGTGTTAGTATATGTTTGAATAAGTAAGGTGTGTATAACTGTATAGTTGAGGAAATGGAGGTGTGATTGATTCTTTGCATGACTGACTAGGTGTGTGAGTAACTCCATGGATGTGTGACAGTCTGTGAGTGCCTGTTTACACTGAGTGCATCTAAGGTTATATTAGAGTCTGAAGATGTATTATCACATAAATGATATCATCAGTGATGTAATCAGTAATGTCAAATGAGATGTCAGTGATGTCATCGGTGATGTCATTTGAGATGTCATCAGTGATGTCATCAGTGATGTCATTTGAGATGTCATCAGTGATGTCATCAGTGATGTCACTGACCATGTCATGAATGATGTAATATGTGACATCATTAGCAGTGGATTGCGGGTCCGCGATATATAGTTAGTGCAACTAACTATATATGGAATTTCAATGGTTTTGTGCGAGTAAAATAAGGTTTTTTAAATGCTAATCCCTAACTATATATGGTCTATAACCTATGGTTTTTTCAGTGAATTTTCAAGGTTTTGTAAATGCAAATTCCTAACTATATATGGTCTATAACCTATGGTTTTTTCTGTGAATATATATATATAAATTTTCAGGAAAATGGCACATCTTGTTTCTGAGCGTCCCCTGAAAGTTTGGGGGGGTTCGTCAAGCGGGGGCCGAGAAAAAAGGGGGGTCCCAAAACGTGTTTTTAACATTGAGTTTTCTATAGGGTGGTTGGACTCACTTTTAGCTCGAACGGCTGAATGGATTTCTATGAAACTTGGTAATTGTAGAGACTGTTTGCCCGATGTGCCTTTGCTAGGTCTCAAGATATGTGCTCCAGTGGATTTTGAGAAATTAACTTTAAAAAAAATATATATATCTGTGACAGCGTCCCGGTTAGCGCCCCGGTTCGCGCACCAGACGCGTAACAGAACTTCGCGAGGAGAAGCGGATTGGCTCTCCGGTGACTCTCAACATTCTAAACAGTCTGGAGCGGCCGCCATCTTGTCTCTCGGTAGGATCGAGAGACAAGAGGTGGAAATAAACGAAGGGGGAAATGAATGAAAGGGGCAAGGTTGACCCCTCCTGACCCCCTAGGATTGATGTGGGGGCTATTAAAGTGCCCCGCGGGGCAAAAAAATAAAATACATTTTTTTTCGATTTTTCGCGGTGGAAGCGCTACCCGGTATGTGAACCGGGTAGCTCACCGGTAGCGCAACGGGAGTCCGCCATCTTGTGTTTCGGACGAATTTAGTCACAAGATGGAGGATAAACAATGTTGGGAATGGGTATAAGGGGGCACGGGTGACATATCCTGACCCCCTAGGTTTTCTGAGGGTGGCTGAGGAGGCCCATATATGTAAAAAACAACACTTTTTTCAAATTTTCGCACGGTTAGTGCCCGGTCCGCGCACCGGGTAGCGTTCCGGAAAGCGTAACAAGGGGAAAACCAAGGGAAATAGTAAAATAATATTTTTTAGAGTGCTTTGAGGTAGGGTAGCTCTGAATAGAGCTGTTGTGTTGTGTGGGTGATGTAAGTACCATCATGTAGGTACCAATGAAGAGTGAAAACACAAACGCTACCTGATATCCACGGATGGGCTCAGTTACCAGAGTACTATATAGGCTATATACTAGGAGCTATCATCCTATGTAAAACATTGGGCTATCAGAATATACCGCAACACCAATTTATTATTGTTTTTATGTATTGTATATGTATATATGTAAAAAGTGATGTGTGTATATGTATATATTTGTTTGTCTAAATGTTTCAAAAATAGACCAAATGAATAAGAAATTTGATTCAATTAAATTGAAATCAAACACATAAAAAATCATTTGCTGTTCTCTATATAGGGTTGGGTTACATGAGGAAAAGAAATATAAAATTTGATTCATCCAAATACAATAAATTGGGTATAGGATGCGATAATTAAACGATCTCATCCAAGAAATAACATTACGCTAGCAGAGTCCTAGGCATCATTTTGCTTTATAATAGTATTTATCTACCCAGATGCCTTTGGTTTACCGGGTTTCCCCTGTTTTTTGAAGAAGCGGTTACCGGAGTACAGCAGCACCAACAGCAAAGGGCCGGGCATTGCTCCGCCAGGTTCCCGGCCGGGCTTGGCTCCGCCGGGGCCCCTCCCACCCCAGTGACGCCCTCACCAGCGCCAGGAGGTGCATAAAGGCAGCGCCAGTACCCCGCCTTGCGGGACGCGCGCGGGCACGCACCGGGAGTAGCCCAGGACAAGGGCGGGGCCATCTGTGGCCGTCCGGGGCCAAAGGAGGCCGGGCTGGGCCACCCCCTAAGCTTGCATCATGGGAAAAAGAAAGGGCACAGCGCATTCTGAACAGGGAGGTAAGAAAGCGAAAATTACCACTCAGTCCGAATCTATATTATCATACCTTTCGTCAGCGGTGGGGGCTCTCACTAAGGAAATAGCACACGCTGAATCTGAATTGGGTCTTCCACTAACATTAACGACACCTTTGCCACAAACATTTTCACCAGTGGCGGTGCCACCAATGCCTTTGGACCCCGAGGTGCTGATTGTTAAACCCACTACTGCGCCAAATATTGTGGAGTCCTCCTCACCTACTAGCATTACGGCCCCCTTGGTTTCTAAGCCCACCCTTGTACAAGCAAAAGGTGCAAAACATACTGCGAAAAGGAGGAAGAAAAAGGGGGGTACACCCACTACATCTTTACTGATCGAGAACCCACCGGGCGATCAATTAGAATCCTTGTTTGTCTCACGTATTGAGCCTCTAATCGTGGATATAGCCAAGGATATCGTGGAAACTCTTAATACCTGTTTATCAGGCTTGCTGGATAAATGCTCCTTAGTCGATAAGCTAGTGAAAGACTTTGCGACCATATCCCTACAGCTGGCCGGGGGGTACTGTTCCAAGGGACATGGGACCACCAGATGCCACAGTGTCGGCGAACCCTTTGCCTACTAGTGGGAACACTAAAGACTCGAATGGGACTGGAATACAAACAACAAAAAGAACACTTTTAACCTACCCTAAACAACCAACCGAGACAACGGACAGTAAACAAAATCTGAGTGACGTGAAGTGTGAGAGACAGCACGGTTTCCCAACCACTGAACTACCCCCAGAAGCAGCACCGCTCGTGGCTGTATTTGTGGGCGTTCCACCATTATTAGAAGGGGAGGTGGAATCATCAACGTCCCTTGTCAACAAAGCAAAATCATGGTGTGCGGAGACATGTAGTGGTGGCTCTGATATTACTAATAATGTGATTTTTGCTCGCAGGGTAGGATGGATTGGGAAAAGGGATAAACACATTAAGGGAGATTGTGTTATTGTAAATTTCAACATCCCTGATGTGGCTCACAGACTGTTTTGGGACGGTTCTAATATTGCCAGTGAGGATGCTCTGAGACCAGTCCCGTTGGGGTACTTTTACCCGCCCTCTCCACCGGCATGGGGACCAAGGTACAACCGTTCCACTAGTCGCAGAGAGACTAGCCATACCTCGGGAAGCGGACATACGCCCAGCACACGGTCATATACCATCCCTGGGAATACTTTGCCCCCTCACATCACGCCGTCTGCGGCGCCCCAGCCCTTGTGTAATGACCTCTTGACAGTGACTCAGACCAACCGTTATGCTCCTCTCTCAGATATAGAGGAATTGGATTGACATCCAGCCCCTACACACAATATATGTCCTGCGTCCAATATATCTACAGATGTAGATGTCTGAAAAATCATTAGCTGGAATATTGCAGGCCTAAGAGCCAAAAGGACCGACACATCTTGGTTGGAGCTTATCAAGGCTCACGATAATATTGCCTGTCAGGAGACATGGGATAGCTCCCCTGACTTTTGGGTGGATGGTTTCATCACCTTCACTACACCTGCAGTTCTAAGCCGATCAGGCAGAGCCAAGGGGGGTCTAATGTCCATGTTTTCTCTTAAACTGAAGGGTAGCTTCAGGCAGATCCATTGTGACTCACCAAATCTCTTAGCTATAGAATGGGTTGTTTCACCAGCCTGCACCATTCTTTTTATTAATTTCTATAATGCGTGGGAGAGAATTACCGAAAGTGAACATTTGGCTGGACTGGATAATTTTCTCTCATCGTATAGTTTAAATAATCACACTGTGTTCAAGTTGGTTTTGTTAGGTGATTTTAATGTACATCTTTGCAATGATTTATGTGGAACCGAAGACTGGGAAGACCTACCTTATAACCAGGCGCCACATTTTGAACATTCTAAAGGGGGGGAAGCCCTAGAGGAACTAATGGCATTGTATAACTTGCTTGAAGCAAACATTACGGAGAAAGGGGAAAGGACAGTCACTTTTAAGGGAACATCCCCCGGATCTATAGTAGATTACATCTTTGTGTCACCGGACATATTATCCAGAGCCTAGATATATAATACTTTTTTTGTAGCTTATAGTGATCACAATCCTGTCCTGCTAGTGATACAGGGGGCGGACTGGCTGCATACTAAGTCACGAGGGGATGTCCCGGGACCGTCAGTACGTCCCACAGATCAAGGACGCAGATTAAAATGGGCAAACGTGGTCCCTGAGAATTTCATGCAGGAAATCCTACCAAAGATTGGGCCCCATATAGCGATCTGTAAGGAGGCAGGCACACCTGTTGAAATTATTATGAGTAGTTTCAAATCAATTTGTTCAGAGGTTTCAGCCGCTCTGACTGTTAATCGCACCCATGGTCCACCTAAACCCCATAGGTGGTTTGATGACAAGTGCTCAAAAGCCCACAGGTCACTCATGAAGGCACTCAAATGTTGCCCGAGAGACAGGGATAAAATATCAGAAGCAAGAAGGGTATATAAAGCATCTATTATTGGGAGGAAAAAAGCGCTCAAAGAAGCAGTCTGGGATAACTTAATTTCATCAGTAGTTATCCAGGATAGCGCATTGTTTTGGGCCACTGTGAACCAACCATTTCTCTCAGAGTCAGACAATTGTCCCATGGATTGTGTGATACCCGATGACAAGTGGTTATCCCACTTTGGCACAATCTATGGCTCTGGGGAGATGACCAATCAAACTGAAACATGGGAACCCTTGGTGTGTGACCCATTGGTCTTCACTGTAGAAGAGGTAGAAAGGGCTATCCTAGAGACCTCTAAAAGGAAAGCCCCAGGCCCGGATGGGGTACCTGGTGATTTTTATATGTCCGCTCCCAAACTGTGGGCAGGTGTCCTAAGTCAGGTCTTCACAGCAGCCAATAAGAAAATGTTTCCCAAAAGTTGGGCAACCGCGGTCATCGTGCCAATATTTAAAAAGGGCCAGCGCGATGACCCAGGTTGCTACAGGCCCATCTCCCTCTTGGACTCTGCGATCAAGATCTTGGGCAGAGTCCTTTTGTTTCAACTGAGAGAAAACATCAAGAAGGGGGAGGGACTGTCAAACTTACAATACGGCTTTAGGGATAAGAGGGGAACTGTGGACCAATGTCTCAACCTGCAACTATTGATCTCTAAGTATATGGTCGCCAAGGAGGGGTCTTTGTTTCTTGCATTCATGGACCTCTCCTCTGCCTTTGATATGGTCAATAGGGCAAAACTATGGCCACTTATGCTGGAGATTGGAGTGGACGGCTCTTTGGTGAATTTTATAGCCTCCCTACATCAGGATTTGTTTGCCAAAGTGAGAGTGACGAAGGAGGGCAGGTGTACCACCTGTTTTAGATCGGAGAGAGGGGTTCGGCAGGGCTGCATCTTAGCCCCCCTTCTCTTCACGATCTATATAAATGGGCTTGAGAAACATCTGATGGCCGTGGAGGGGGACGTTCCGCGTGTAGGAGAGAGGAAAACACCAGCTCTCCTATACGCGGACGATGCTGTCCTGATAGCCAGAACTGGGGTGGGCCTCCAACGCCTATTAGACTCATTTGGTAACTTTATGGACCAATTAAAGCTTAAGATCAACACTAAGAAGTCCCATACTATGGTGGTGTCCCGTAAGAAGCATAAAACTATGTCCCTTCATTGTAAAGGTGAGGTTGTGACCCAAGTAACATCGTTTCCCTATCTGGGCGTAACCTTTGATGAAAAGGGCACCTGGGGTCCACAGATTAAGATAAAAAGGCTGGCCATGACCAGAGCCGCTTCAGCTCTCGTAGGGTTTACAAACAGGCTGGGAGGAAGACCAATGGAGGCCATTTTAAAAATATATAACGGAAAATGTATTGCTATAGCTACATATGGCGCGGCCCTATGGGGGTACCTGCCCAATGATCTACTACAAAGGGCTGAAAACATATTCCTTCGTTGATTACTTTCTGTTCCTCAATCAACACCCACTTTTTCATTGCATGTTGAGTTGGGTCTAGAATATATCTCTGATAACCTGAAATTGGCTCCCTTAACGTGTTGGTTAAAGTTATTGTTGAACGAAGAACTATCCCTCAATCACGCTATTTTGAAAGATGTCATGTCCCTTGAACAAAGGAAGAACATTCCCTGGTTAGAATACGTGCGCCTGGCGTTTGAAAAATTAGGACGTCCAGGCCTTTTTAACCTGCCATCTTCTATCAGGGTTGAAGATATAAAATGGGCTAAAAAATATTTCATGGAGAATGCAAGGTTAGCCCGGGAGGAACACGAGCTGTATAAAAAATCAGTAAGATCACATTATATGCTGTTATCCTCCCCATCCATAGAGCCTTATCTTACCTTTGTTACCAAACCATTACACAGACATCTTCTTATTAAATTAAGATTTAACCAGATTCCCTACGTGCTGGGCTGCTTCCACCTTTGGAGCACACCAGAATCTGGAGCCCCATGTAAATGCGATGAATTCTCAACACAGGACACGTTGCATTTTATGATGTTCTGCAGTTTTTTTAGGAAGCCAAGAAACAAATATTTAGTACCTGTTTTAAAGGATGCCGGTTTTATACAAGTCAGGCCTGCTATGTTGTACTTACAGTCTTTAGGTAATATTTTCATCACATACTCTGTGGCTAGTTTTCTAGTCGCTGCATTTAGAATCAAGTCGAGGTTAAAAAAGGGTAACGTTGTAACTTGATTGATGACATCTCTGTTCCGTTATCCATGACTGTCTAAAGTGTTGCATATCCTGAAGATCTGTATGTACTTTTTAAATTGTAAATTTTACTGTGTTTTTATTGGCTTTTATGACTTTAACCAAATCGAATAAAGTGTATTTTGAACTTGAAACTTGAGTCTAAAATTCAATGTACACCGTCTCCTCTGTAGATATTTTGTATGTTCTAATATGGGTTATTTAAATGTAAATGTGTGGAAAAGCACTTCATGCTTTAAAGCAATTGTATTTTTGAACTGATTGTTCTTTCCTCTTAGTCCTCCTCTTTGTTTTTTTTCCCCCACACTCTTCTTCAGCATGATAGTTGATAAATTCGTTCCCTCAAAAAATTTATATACATAAAAAAACTATATTAAATACATATAAAATATATTTTTCCTTTAAAAGAAGAATACATTTTACAGCTTTTGATATTTGCTATTAAAAAACCATTGAAATTCACTGAAAAAACCATAGGTTATAGACCATATATAGTTAGGAATTAGCATTTACAAAACCTTGAAAATTCACTGAAAAAACCATAGGTTATAGACAATATATAGTTAGGAATTAGCATTTACAAAACCTTATTTTACTCACACAAAACCATTGAAATTTGCATATATAGTTAGTTGCACTAACTATATATCGCGCACCAGCAATCCACTGCTGATCATGTCACATATTACATCATTCATGACATGGTCAGTGACATCACTGATGACATCACTGATGACATCTCAAAGGACATCAAAGATGACATCACTGATGACAACATCCAGTGACTGTATGTTTCTGTAAAGTTAAAATATGTCTTACATATTGAAGAATGAGTGGATGTATAAATGTCTGGATGAAGGATTTAGTAGGTGCATGACTGACTGTATGAGTGAGTGATTAAATGTGTCTCACTGAGTGCATGAGTTAGTGACTAAACTGTCTTAATTTGTGCATCATTATGTCTGTTGTTCTGTAAACTGCTGCATGTGTTGATCAGTAGCTATATGAGTAACTATATGGGTTATTGATTGGTTGCCCAAGTATTTGTATGGGAGACTGAGTGTGTGTGTGGGTGGCTGGGAGGTGTATGACTCTGTGCATAGATGTGTGAGCAGTTGATTCTCTAGATGTATGGGTTCGAAAGTGCATGTGGAAACAGCTGTATGGGCGGTTGACTGTGTGCATGAGTGTATTGGTGAGTGAATGGATATCTCAGTGCTACATGTCAAAGTAAGTACATATGTAAAACACAGTACATGTGAGAGTTGACATATATAAATAACTGTGCATAAGAGCCAGTGAATGTGTTAGTGGCTGTATGGATCATTGTGAACTTGTATCAGGGATTGTATAAGAGAGTAAATATGTGTTAGTATTTGTTTGAATATGTAAGGTGTGTATAACTGTATAGTTGAGGAAATGGAGGTGTGATTGATTCTTTGCATGACTGACTAGGTGTGTGAGTAACTCCATGGATGAGTGACAGTCTGTGAGTGTCTGTTTACACTGAGTGTATCTAAGGTTATATTAGAGTCTGAAGAGGTTCATCGTATTATCACATGAATTATGTCATCAGTGATGTGATCAGTAATGTCAAATGAGATGTCATCAGTGATTGGGGTTGTTTATCAAGAGTAGGGAGAGTGATCGGTTGATCAAGAGGGCACTAATTACCACTAAGAGAAGTGGAAGGTCCAGTCTCAGCTTGTGCCCACAAGTATGGGTCAGCAAAATGGGTTGCTGGACTGTTCCTTAAATTAGAAAGTGTGTGTAATTGGCGTGGCCGAAGGTGAAAGTGTAACACCTTTGGGCATCCATTTTGTTGGAAATATTTGCCTCACACACCCATATGAGTGTCATGCTTCATCATCGGCGTTGCTCCTCGTCGGGGAGGCGGTGCAATCCCCGACGGGCTCACCTCAGAGAGGGGCTCTTTGGCGGAGATCTTTTAAATCCAACTGCCTTTTGGTGAAGTGCGGGTATGTGGGTAGTTAGGAATGTAGCCTAGGTGGTGGTTAAAATGGAGTAGAGGGTACCGGAAACTACTTTATTCAAGGGGTCCCCTACTGCAATTAAAAATGTGAATCCAATAGTCTAGGTACCAACAGGTTAGGTGTAGTGGCCCTAGATTAGATTTGCAACGGACTGGTCAACATGTTTCTCGCATGGGAGAAGTACCCGCGATTCATCAGGACCTAAAGTGGATAAGAGTAAGGTCTACAAACTATAAACAACATGCAATATGTCATGTGCCTAATGCCGCAATTATGCAATGCTAAAAGTTACCTCTGTAGCTTTGTCCTATACCTGGATGGAAAAAATACAAATACATAGTTAGTAGCATGGATGATCGCCAGAACAGTATATGGTGATAGCCAAAGTAAAACACAGTGTCATGCTAGTGGAGGTGTACTAGCGTAAATTCGGCGTGCCTGTATTGTGACAAAGTGGAATAATACTGTCACACCAAACTTATGAAAGTGAAAGCTAAAATTCTAAGAACTAAAAGGTTTAAATACAACAGCAGTCTATCAGGAGCAACACCCTCCTGGTTGGTTGGTCATTCAGTACGTGGTGAAGTTGTGTCCACTTGGTGTGCATAGTGTGAGACTCGTCATGAAGTGGGCAACCCACTCACCTAGTAATCAGGGACTAAAGGCCACATCAATGCTCAGCGGGTCTGTACTGCAGGACAGGGCCCTTAAGGTTTGACTAGGAGTATAGAAAAAGACGTGTATAAGATCAGCACATGTCTTCGTGAAAAAGAGCAGCAACAGAAAAAGCAAGCAAGCCATGGAAGAATTCCAGGATGCAGACCCCTCGAGTTTGTTAAGTTAACAGGGATCCCAACCGCAGGTCCTAACAGCATCGGGAGTATGCCCTCCTTACCTCTCAGTCACTGCGTACCGGTCTCGTCACCTACCCATTGCCGCCGAGCGTGGATAGATGCTGGAGCTCGGCGGCAGTCGTCATTTAAAGCCGGTAGCGTTTGATACGTGGCTCCGCCCCCACACATACACGCGCCAGCCACCGTCAGAAATGTCACGTGATGTGGTTGTTGAGCGCGGCGGCCATTGCTAAGTGGAGGTGGGAGTCAGAGGGAGATAATCAGTTTGGGTAGAGATTAAGTTACAAAGGGAAAGAGTAACCCTTTTCCCGCATTACGTATAAGGACTAATGTGCAGTAATCGCAGGTTAATATGCAACGTCAGTCCTTTACGGACACCCAATTTTAAGTGCATGTGGAATGGTTGTGAATATTGATGGTATGAGACACGACCAGATCAGGAAGCTACAAGTGAGTGAGCGCACTGGCTGTGAGGTTCAATTAGCTGCCAGGGTGCCGAGTAAACTGCAGTATGATATTGTGTTATCTGCGGTCGCTATTTCAAGCCGGATAGCGTCATTGTTTGATACGATGCTTCGCCCCCACACACATGCGCCAGCCACCGTCAGAAATGTCACGTGATGTGATTATTGAACGTGGCGGCCATGGCTAAGTGGAGGTGGGAGTCAAGGGGAGTTAATCAGTGTGGGTAGAGACTAAGTTACAAAGGGGAAGAGTAACCCTTTTCCCGCATTAAGTAAAAGGACTAATGTGTAGTAATCGCAGATTAATATGCAACGTCAGTCCCTTACGGATACCCAATTATAAGCGCATGCGGAATGGTTGTGACTATTGATGGTAAAAGGCACGAACAGATCAGGAAGCTACAGATAAATGAGCGCGCTGGCTGTGAGGCTCAATTAGTTGCCAGGGTGCCGAGTGCACTGCAATATGATATTGTGTTATCTGCAGTAATTTAGGTCACAACTAGTATCTATTGAAGGGCACTTTTAGACGCTCAAGGCGTGGTGTACATGGGTTAGCAAACAGAGTGTCTAAAACCCCCATTCACATGACTAAGTCAAGATATTTACAGCAGTGTATTATTATAATGCGTGCCACGGGATGTCCTCATTCAAACCCCGACTATCTGATGATAAGCGATGGATCCACCTTTGTTCTTTGCGAAACAGGGCTTGTTTAGGGCAATTCGGGCTAGATTCAAGTACAAGACATTTAAGGGAGTCAGTAGTGTGATTTGCCTCCGCATAGTGTTTACACATCTTGGTGTTGGTTTTTCTACAGCGAAAATTACTGCGGTGTTCTGTAATGCGAGTTTTGATAGGACCTGTCGTCATTCCTATGTATTGTAGCTCGCATGGGCACGTCAGCATGTAGATGCAATGTGAGGTATTACAATTGGTGTGGCCCCTCAATTCCCAAGTGAAGGTATCAGTCAATTGTATTGTTTTGTGTATAGCTGTGAAGGCACAAGCTGTGCAGGAACCACAAGGATAATGCCCTTTCACAGGGGGCAATTGCCATAATGTCTGTTGTGACCCCTTCTTTTTGACTTTGGGCCTTGTACTGATCAAAATGTCTTTAATATTCTGCGATCGTTTGAACGCAAATCTAGGTTGATCAAAAGTAAGGTCACCTGTGTTCAATATGGCCCAATGTCGTTTGATCAGGCTCTTGACTTTAGTAGATGCAGGGGTATATGTGGTGACACAGGTAATAGGTTGGTTCTCTACAGGTGCCTGCTCCCGTGGTTCAAGGAGGGCCTCACGATGGTTATTTCTAGCTCGTTTTTGCGCTATAGAGACATCTCTAGTGGGGTATCCTCTATCTAGTAGATTCCTCAAGAGGATTGCTGATTCTTTTTTATACTCAATTGAGTCACTACAGTTTCGCCTGATTTGCAAAAACTGCCCAAAGGGAAGGTTAGTACGTAGTGCTTTGGGGTGGTGGCTAGTGTAATGGAGCAGGCTATTCCGGTCGGTGGGTTTCCTATACATCGTGGTACTGAGGGCCCCATCTTTAAGCTTGATTGTTAGATCGAGGAAGGCAATCTCAGTGGGTGACACAGACATCGTGAACCGTAGGTATGGGTTGAGAGTGTTGACCCATTCAAAAAAGGCCTCATCTGAGGTTGTTTACACATCAAAATGTTGTTGAGGAAGGGGTTCGCCTGTTGTTGTATGTGTCTGTCTTCATAGTCAGCCATATAAAGGCATGCCACCGAGGGGGCAAAGGTACTGCCCATCGAGGTCCCTTCTATTTGATGATAGTAGTTACCCTTGAATTCAAAGAAATTCTCTGTCAGTGCTAAAGTAGCACACTCCATGATGAATGAAGGTGGGGTGGATGAGTTCCAAATTTCCAACTCAAGTCTCTCCTCGATTACTCCTAGTGTGGCCCTCTGTGGGATGTTCGTGTAGAGGGCCTCCACACCAAGCGTAATCAGGAGATTGATTTGTCTGCTATTTTGGACTGTATCCAACATGCGCAAGACATCAGAGGTATCTTGGATGAATGAGGGAATGCGTCTCACTAAGGGTTGTAGGAAATGATCACAAAATTGTGAAAGTGGTTCAAGGACGGAATCGATCCCAGAGACTATCGGTCTTCCAGGGACTGGTCTCGTGCCTTTGTGGATCTTAGGAAGAATGTAAAAGTAGGGGACCCTGGGATCTTTTTTTATCAGGCAGTCCGCCTCTTTCTTACTGATCCACTGTTCATATTCTGCACTTTCGACCAAGCCTGTTATTGTTGTTTGTAGGCGTGGTGTCGGATCACATGGAATAGGAGTGTAATAGCGTGTGTCGCTCAGTTGTCTAGTACATTCCAGTTCATAGTCCATAGTGTTCATAAGGACTGTAGCACCACCCTTATCCGCCTGTTTGATAGTGATCTGAGGGTTTTCAGCAAGTGACTTAAGTATATCCATCTCTTTTCTTGAGATGTTATGGTAAGATCTCTGATGGTTTATGGTCTTAATGTCTTTAAGCACAGCCTGCTCAAAAGTTAGGATTTCATTCGGAATCAGTCCATTATGGGGGGTGAAGGTGGAGGGGTTGTGGAGACCAGAATCCGTAGTGGGTTCAGTGGGTCTCCCCTCAGAGAAGGCTTTAAGTCTGATTTTCCGAAAAAAGGAATGTATTTCCTGGGTTTGTTGAAAGAGGGCAGTTCTTGGGGTGGGTACAAAGCCCAAACCCTTTTGTAGGACTTTCTCCTCACTCTCTGTCAGTGGTAGGTCTGATAAATTGATAACCAGACTCATTTTGGTCCCAATCTGTCTGTGTTCCTCGTGTCCATCCCTTGGGGGCGTGCATCCTCCCACTGTACTCTTTTCTCTGGAGCGTTGCCTCGCTTTCGCCCTCGCCCTCTGCCCCAGCCTTTGTCTAAAAAAGGGGGTCGCATGGGGGCCTGTGAGGCATAGTAAGGTGGATATTGAGGGGCATAAGGTGGTTGGAATTGGGGAAATTGTGGATAGGGCCATAGAGAGGGTCCTTGAGGTGGCCCGTGAGGTGTAAAGTTCTGGTAAACTTGTTGGCCTCGTCCTCTTCCCCTTCTACCTCTTTGTGGTGTGTAAGGAAGTCCGTCACCCAGTGATGTCATCAGTGATGTCATTTGAGATGTCATCAGTGATGTCATCAGTGATGTCATTTGAGATGTCATCAGTGATGTCATTTGAGATGTCATCAGTGATGTCACTGACCATGTCATGAATTATGTAATATGTGACATGATCAGCAGTGGATTGCGGGTGCGCGATATATAGTTAGTGCAACTAACTATATATGCGAATTTCAATGGTTTTGTGTGAGTAAAATAAGGTTTTGTAAATGCTAATTCCTAACTATATATGGTCTATAACCTATGGTTTTTTTCAGTGAATATATATAGCGCGGACCTACCGTTCTGCCTCACTCCTCCACACCACCTGCCCAGGCTGGACGGTACAGTGCCTTCTGTGAACTGTAGTTTACTCATTGACACTGAACTACTATGGGTGTGGCGACACCATTAGGGGGAGGAGCAGCGTTTGCTGGGAAGCATTTTTAATAGGTGGACTTTTAGGTGTGCTCAGTGCTGGGCGCTGAAGAAGGCTGACTACGCCGAAATGCATTCGCCCGCTACCACTGCCTAAAAGATGAAATAAAGCGAGCTGGCTTCTCTGAAAACCCCTTCAGGCCTCTGAGTCCTTCTTTCTGTGAGAGGGACTGTTTCAACAAGTAATTGCTGCGCCTGCCAGGGACGCAAAACAGAAGGCTCTGCAACACCAAATGGTCGAGGAAAAAATACTGGCACCAGACTGCTTGCAGCTGTTAGGCGTCGAGGGATCGACATTTCCTCAAGACCGCCAGTCACCACGGAACAATATGGGGAGATTAAGGTATTTTACCTGCTTGGAGCTAAGTCCGCATTGACAGCCCCTGCCCTGTCGTTTGTTCCATGAGGCTGGTTGTTGCAGTGTAAGGGGACCAAGGAAGTCGGCCGTGGCTGTTCGTCTGGAGGAACAACACACAGCCTACCTGCACCAGCGCGGACCTACCGTTCTGCCTCACTCCTCCACACCACCCGCCCAGGCTGGACGGTACAGTGCCTTCTGGGAACTGTAGTTCACTCATTGACACTGAACTACTATGGGTGTGGCGACACCATTAGGGGGAGGAGCAGCGTTTGCTGGGAAGCATTTTTAACAGGTGGACTATTAGGTGTGCTCAGTGCTGGGCGCTGAAGAAGGCTGATTACGCCGAAATGCATTCGCCCGCTACCACTTCCTAGAAGATGAAATAAAGTGAGCTGGCTTCTCTGAAAACCCCTTCAGGCCTCTGAGTCCTTCTTTCTGCGAGAGGGACTGTTTCAACAAGTAATTGCTGCGCCTGCCAGGGACGCAGAACAGAAGGCTCTGCAACACCAAATGGTCGAGGAAAAAATACTGGCACCAGACTGCTTGCAGCTGTTAGGCGTCGAGGGATCGACATTTCCTCAAGACCGCCAGTCACCACGGAACAATATGGGGAGATTAAGGTATTTTACCTGCTTGGAGCTAAGTCCGCATTGACAGCCCCTGCCCTGTCTGTTTGTTCCATGAGGCTGGTTGTTGCAGTGTAAGGGGACCAAGGAAGTCGGCCGTGGCTGTTCGTCTGGAGGAACAACACACAGCCTACCTGCACCAGCGCGGACCTACCGTTCTGCCTCACTCCTCCACACCACCCGCCCAGGCTGGACGGTACAGTGCCTTCTGGGAACTGTAGTTTACTCATTGACACTGAACTACTATGGGTGTGGCGACACCATTAGGGGGAGGAGCAGCGTTTGCTGGGAAGCATTTTTAACAGGTGGACTATTAGGTGTGCTCAGTGCTGGGCGCTGAAGAAGGCTGACTACGCCGAAATGCATTTGCCCGCTACCACTGCCTAAAAGATGAAATAAAGCGAGCTGGCTTCTCTGAAAACCCCTTCAGGCCTCTGAGTCCTTCTTTCTGCGAGAGGGACTGTTTCAACACATATATATATATATATATTACCTACTGGCGGTCGCCAGTAGGTATATATAGTTAGGATTTTTTCCCTATGGGATTTCTGAAAATTCTATGCCTAATAACTTTGGCGTTTGTGGACGGAATTGGCTGAAATTTTCAGGAAAATTGCACATTTTGTTTCTGAGCAGCCCCTGAAAATTTGGGGGGGTTTTGTGGAGGGGGGGCAGAGAAAAAAGGGGGGTCCCAAAACGCCTTTTTCCCATGTTAATTTCCATAGGGCGGTTGGACTCACTTTTAGCCCGAACGGCTGAATGGATTTTCACGAAACTTGGCAAAATTGTAGGGACTGTTAGCCCGATGTGCCTTTGCTAGGTCTCAATATATGTGCTTCAGTGGATTTTGAGAAATTAACGTTTAAATCAAGATATATATCTGTAACAGCGCTCCGGGCAGCTATCCGGTTAGCGAACCTTTCGCGTAACGGAACTTTGCGATGAGAAGCTGATTGGCCCTCCGGTGTCTGTCAACATTCTAAACAGTCCGGAGCGGCCGCCATCTTGTCTCTCGGTAGGATCGAGAGACAAGAGGAGGCCAAAACAAAGGGGGAAATTACCATAAGGGGGCATAGTAGATCCTCGTTGACCCCCTAGGTTTTATGTGGAGGTTTTAAAAGGGCCTAGGAGGGTCCAAAAAAAAAAATTTTTTTTTGCGTGGTAAGCGCCAAGTTCGCGAACCGGATAGCTTTCTGGGCAGCGAACTTTATGGATAAAAGAATGAAAGACTTTTCTAATACTGTATGTTAATTGTTTGTTGTTTTTCTTGTTTTTTTTTGTTTTCTTTTTTTTTAAAGTGTTTTTTTTATTTTGATTCTTTTTCATAATTTATTAAACTTTCTAACATTTCAGTGTCTGAAATGTCATTATTTTCTTGAAATATTGTTTGCAATCTGTGAGGTTGCAAAATGTCCTCATTTGCAAGGAGGAGATCTACTGCTTGGACACATTGCAGCAGTTCATTATCCAAGCTTTCATCCATAAATTCCATGTCAATTGGTTCTATTAATTCCTGGCTGCTCTCTTCCAGGTCCATCTCAAAAGAAACTTGCTGCTCGCCTTCCATTTTGCCTGAAATTTGGATTAAAAAAATATATATTAGTAGAGATAGGGCACTGTTGGGATTAATTTTAGATAGGCAGTTTTTATCAGTGAATTTATCTTTTGGCAGTGTATAGTATGAGAGTGGAAATAGGACTATAAAAAAGTGTATGTGATTTAACCAAGACAAGCCTTACTCCATTGATAACTATAACAGAGAAGTCTATCTAAATACATTACTACTACAGAGGGATAGTGTATATCTAGCAGAAAAAGTCTACTATATTAAGTCATAGTGCACAATATATTAAATTATAACTTACCTTCACAAAGAAGTTGAAGTTTTTTGAAGCTATTGAAATAGGAGGTACAACAAGAAGTAGTAGTCAAAATGGCTGTGTTTCCTTCTCTCCCTTTATATATATACAGGTATATAACCAATTAAATGTCAGGTAATAAAAGTAGAAAATGAAAGTAACATTTTCATTGGTTGTCAATTCCAACAATTCAGATGTGTTTTGTGAAGTAATTTACCTCACGGTACTTGGAGAGGTCTACAGGCTAAATGGCTAAATGGAATTTCAATGAAATTTGTGAGAATGGAAGGGATTGTTATGTAGTATGAGCTAATCTATATTTGGTGAGAGTGTCTCTAGTCGTTTTTCTGTAAATTACTTTCCCGCCTTTTTTTAGGACCGCTTTCCGGGAAGCTGCCCGGTTAGCGAACCTTAAGCGTCACGGGAGTCCACCATTTTGTGTTTCGTTCGCATTAAGATACAAGATGGAGGGCAAATAATGTTTAGAATGGGTAGAAGGGGTCATGGTAGACTTATCTTGACCCCCTAGGTTTTCTGAGCGTGGCTGAGGAGGCTTATATGTGCGGAAAAAAAAACTTTTTTTTAAAAAATTCCGCGAGGTTAGCTTTCGGTTAGCGAACCGGGTAGCGCTCCGGGGAGCGAATTTTGTGGAAAATTAGTGAAAAAAGTTAGAGAAAAATAATAATTGTGAGTGATCAGATGTAGGGTAGCTCTGAGAAGAGCTTTTGGGTTTATGGTACATTTAGGTACTTATAAGTAGGTACCAATGCACAGTCTTAAATTCAGAATGAAAATTCTGTTGCCCTCATTCCCGCCTTTTTTTAGGACCGCTTTCCGGGAAGCTGCCCGGTTAGCGAACCTTAAGCGTCACGGGAGTCCACCATTTTGTGTTTCGTTCGCATTAAGATACAAGATGGAGGGCAAATAATGTTTAGAATGGGTAGAAGGGGTCATGGTAGACTTATCTTGACCCCCTAGGTTTTCTGAGCGTGGCTGAGGAGGCTTATATGTGCAGAAAAAAAAACTTTTTTTTAAAAAATTCCGCGAGGTTAGCTTTCGGTTAGCGAACCGGGTAGCGCTCCGGGGAGCGAATTTTGTGGAAAATTAGTGAAAAAAGTTAGAGAAAAATAATAATTGTGAGTGATCAGATGTAGGGTAGCTCTGAGAAGAGCTTTTGGGTTTATGGTACATTTAGGTACTTATAAGTAGGTACCAATGCACAGTCTTAAATTCAGAATGAAAATTCTGTTGCCCTCATCTGAGAAGTGAACTCCATCTCCTCTGTAGATATCTTGCATGTAGTAACGCAAGTTATTGTTGTAAAGAGAGCCCATTCCATGGTCTCTCATGTAAGCTGAAACAGATTTGTTTACATGCTTCCTCGCTTTCTCAATTTGTGGACAAAATTGGTTGGACCACCTCCATTTCTGTCTTTGGCATATATTGGAATATACCAAGGCAGTTTGAGGAAAAAGTGCCATTAATTGCTCCAAGGTGTCCTTTAAAAGCATTTCCAGACCTACCCCTGTCAAAGTGCCCAAATCATTACCTCCACAGTGCACTATTAACAGGTCAGGTTTTGGCAAATGCATAAAGGTTTTCACCAATGGTATCAATTGGTGACATTTTAATCCTCTTTGGCCCAACCAGTTAATTTCCACATCTTGTAAATTGAGGTTGTGTAAATTTCTGCTCTCAGCATACCTTTGAGCCCAGTGGATGTAACTATGTCCAACAATCCAGACGTTAAACATGGTGGAAGAAGGTTGTTCTGCAGTCAGATGAAGTGTGGTAATGAAAGGGCAGTTGAAACAGTAGGAGTTTCTAAAGAAAAAAAACTGTGGATATACAATGCTAATGATTCATTAGCAGTGATTGGTGCATTTCCATTTCTGAAAACAGAAAGTTAGGGTGCATGGATGTGTTCTTTGAAAGATGTAATTTGAATGGTCAAGGAAGAAACAATTAATGAAAGATTGCACTGGATACGCAGGTGCACTGAGAGTTCAGAGTTCAATTGAAACATTGTTGTGTGAATTTGCAAACATGAGAGGTCTTCCAGGAGGTGGTTGCTATGGAAACAAGGCAGACAGGGCAGAGGGGGGAAGGGTTTTGATTTGAAAAAAGTGAGGGAAGAGGTATGATTGGCTAATATGAGAGATATGTGAAAAGAATATCTGTATTTCTGTGCTTTCAATAGCTGCAGCCTTTGGAGTGCATCCTTTTTCTTCTGCTGAAGACAATTTGGTGTATTTCTGAGACTGTTTTCAAAACTCAAAAAATATTTGCTAAGGTGAGAAAAGATTTATTTAATTTAGATAGAGAATAGTATGATTTAAGGAGAAAATGATGAAGAAAGCTGTGTTTTTAAAATGTGGTTTTGTCTCTAGTTATATACTAATAGAATTAGTTTCATAGAGAAATTATAATTGCATATTTGGTGTAACATTCTGGCATGCAGTAACACAAGATATTGTAATACATGGAGGCCATTTCATGGTCTGTTATGTAAGCTGAAACAGATATGTTGCTTTTAAAAACGATTTCAGAAATCAATTACATTTCTGGATATTTACTGCTAGAGCTTCATAGGTTGTTTTGGGCCATATTTATAAGGTATTTGAGTGTCTAAGATGTTATGTTCGCCTTTTAAAATGTAAAGTGTTCCTCATGGGGCAAGTGTCTTGTAAATACGCTCCCACTTGTGCTTGGCAAATTTAGATTTTGATTATGGGAGTTACCTAGCCATGTTAATAGTGTCCCAAAAATGGTGCTAGGGCATTCCAGAAAACACTTTCATGTGTCTCAAGGACATTTTTAGTTATTTCTTCATGAATGCAGGTATACAATTGATTTATATGCTGTGTTTAAAAACGAATTTTGAAATGAATTAAATTTCAGGATATGTACTGTTAGAGCTTCATAGGTTGTTTGGGGTCATATTTAGAAGGCATTTTAGTGTCTTTGATGTTATTTTTCCCTTTTTAAATGGAAAGCGTTCCTCATGGGGCCCTGAGCAGTTCTTAGCCATGTTATTTAATAGGAAGTGGATAACATGGCTAAGAGCATTTGCTGGAAAATGCATGAATATCGCTGATTTTTCTGCTATATTCATGGATTGTGGCCGTTTTTTTTCACATTGCTTCATAGGTCGTTTGGGTTCATATTTAGAAGGCATTTTAGTGTCTTTGATGTTATTTTTCCCTTTTTAAATGGAAAGCGTTCCTCATGGGGCCCTGAGCAGTTCTTAGCCATGTTATTTAATAGGAAGTGGATAACATGGCTAAGAGCATTTGCTGGAAAATGCATGAATATCGCTGATTTTTTTGCTATATTCATGCATTGTGGCCGTTTTTTTTCACATTGCTTCATAGGTTGTTTGGGTTCATATTTAGAAGGCATTTTAGTGTCTTTGATGTTATTTTTCCCTTTTTAAATGGAAAGCGTTCCTCATGGGGCCCTGAGCAGTTCTTAGCCATGTTATTTAATAGGAAGTGGATAACATGGCTAAGAGCATTTGCTGGAAAATGCATGAATATCGCTGATTTTTCTGCTATATTCATGGATTGTGGCCGTTTTTTTTCACATTGCTTCATAGGTTGTTTGGGTTCATATTTAGAAGGCATTTTAGTGTCTTTGATGTTATTTTTCCCTTTTTAAATGGAAAGCGTTCCTCATGGGGCCCTGAGCAGTTCTTAGCCATGTTATTTAATAGGAAGTGGATAACATGGCTAAGAGCATTTGCTGGAAAATGCATGAATATCGCTGATTTTTTTGCTATATTCATGCATTGTGGCTGTTTTTTTTCACATTGCTTCATAGGTTGTTTGGGTTCATATTTAGAAGGCATTTTAGTGTCTTTGATGTTATTTTTCCCTTTTTAAATGGAAAGCGTTCCTCATGGGGCCCTGAGCAGTTCTTAGCCATGTTATTTAATAGGAAGTGGATAACATGGCTAAGAGCATTTGCTGGAAAATGCATGAATATCGCTGATTTTTCTGCTATATTCATGCATTGTGGCCGTTTTTTTTCACATTGCTTCATAGGTTGTTTGGGTTCATATTTAGAAGGCATTTTAGTGTCTTTGATGTTATTTTTCCCTTTTTAAATGGAAAGCGTTCCTCATGGGGCCCTGAGCAGTTCTTAGACATGTTATTTAATTGGAAGTGGATAACATGGCTAAGAGCATTTGCTGGAAAATGCATGAATATCGCTGATTTTTCTGCTATATTCATGCATTGCGGCAGTTTTTTCCACATTGCTTCATAGGTTGTTTGGGTTCATATTTAGAAGGCATTTTAGTGTCTTTGATGTTATTTTTCCCTTTTTAAATGGAAAGCGTTCCTCATGGTGCCCTGAGCAGTTCTTAGCCATGTTATTTAATAGGAAGTGGATAACATGGCTAAGAGCATTTGCTGGAAAATGCATGAATATCGCTGATTTTTCTGCGATATTCATGCATTGCAGGCCTTTTTTTATCACATTTGCAAGCACTTCTTAGCCATGTTATCCAATGGGAGGTGGATAACATGGCTAAGAGCATTTGCTACAAAGGTTGTTTGGGGTTATATACCATTTTTGGGAAATTATTAACATGCCTATCTAACTCCCATAATCAAAATCTAAATTTGCCAACCGCAGGTGGGAGCGTATTTACAATAAATTTGCACCATGAAGAATGTAAAATAGCATACTAGATACTCAAATAACTTATAAATATGACCCAAAACATCTTATGAAGCACTAGTAGTGCATATTTCCAGAAATGTATTGGTTTTCATTTAATGATTTACTTCATTGGTAGGCCTTCACATGTTTTTTTACCTTGGTTTTTTTTCAGTGAAAATCTTATCTGCAACCATGTGTTGGCCTCACCTCAAATAAACAAAACAGGTGATGGACTGAATGTGGATCAATGACACACATTCACCCCAGTCCAAAGATCTGGGCCTAAACAAACCTTTAGATAGGCTACATCTTATCGTCATCCTGAATTAATGATTTAAAATATTAGGGAGTGATTTATGAGTGTTGTATGCCTGTTTTGTACCATTGAGTGTCATTTTTGTGATGCAGTGCTGGTGGAAAATATTTGCTATGTTAAATAATTAGTACGGCATTAAGTTTTAGATGACTGTTATTTATTTACTGTTTGGTAATAGTGGTTAATAACATTTTATATTATATTTTTTCACAGATTCAACTGCAGATTCTTTCATAGTTTGGAAAATGCCTTCCAGAAGTCGAATACGAAAGGCTAGAAAACGTCAAAGACAGCAGGATGATGTTTTATTGCAGCAGTCCTCTTCCCCAAATACTTGTCAAAACACCAAGAAAGGTCCGGGTAAGAGCACGAAATCATTCTTAAGAAATATTTGTAGTAAAAAAAATTTTGCTCAAAAAAATGTGTCTGTTCACAAAAAGAAAAGTAATTTAAATGGAAAGGAGAGACACATCACAAATGTTACTGGTAGAGGAAGAGATAACTCTGTGCATGATAGTAGAAGGAAACAACAGTTTAGGGACATTCGACAACGAATGTTCCGTAATAGGATATTAGTTAATTTATTGAAAAATATTAAAAAGAAAGGCCAACAGAAAGCGGCATTTTATAGGAAGAAGAAAAATGTAGAGAAAATTATTGATCATGCTTTTGAAATCAAGCGAAAGTTGTTTATTTTGGTAATCAATAGAATTAGGAAACTAAGCAAGGTAATTTCTGATTTCAAAACAAAAAGTAGATGGAAGAGAGTAGTAAATCGTACTAACTTTTGTGAAGTTTTTTCTGGAGAATGGATGCATAGTTCAAGTTCTGAGGCATTTTTTAATGAGGAGACTTATTTTCAGGATAATGATTTGGTGCATGCAGTTGACATCAGTGGTCGAGCTTATGAAGTGAAGGATGGTTGTCCAGTTGAAAAAGAACAACTTGTGACAACAGAGACAGAAGAGGCGCTAAGTGATGAGGTTTTAGGAAGACGTCCTAAGGGTCCTGTGTACATTTGGAAGTGTAGTTCTATTTGCAGTGTGCGACAGGTTTCCATCAATTTGCTTTGTGATTTTATACGGACATTTAATAAGAAAAGTTTGAAGCAGAAAATGAAGTTGTTGCAAGATTTAGATCCTTGTAGAGTGAGACAAATGACAGGTTTGCGTGGTCATTCACTGGCTTGTCTTTCCAGGAGAGTATGCCAGAGTGTTTTTCATCATTTCAGGATGCTAGCAGTGCATCATAATAAAGTGAGAAAATTAGTGAGAATGTTGTATTATGCTAAGAGTCCAGCAATTATGCTTAAACAGTTATGTGGTGCTCTTTTGCATGGTTCTGAAATAGATGTGAAGAATCTTTGTGAAGAAATTGAGTTTTGTTACTTTGGTAGTAAAGATGAGAATGTTCAAATTGACCCTGAAGTAGAGGGTAATGTGGAAGATAATGTACAGGTTTCCAGTACAGATAATTTTCAGAAGGAAATTGCCACGTTTCAGATGAAATCAAGTGAGAGGCCTAATTTCACTTGTGTATGTTGTCGACGCACTTATTATAAGAATCAGACTAAGGTAGTGGATTTATATGCAAAAAGTGAAAGGGAAAATAATAGTGAATGGAAGGATTTAGCCACATACTTGATGGTAGAAAATTATTTTGATTTGGGATCGGATCAACGTGTGTGTACTTATTGTTGTAATAAATTAAACCAAAACCAGATGCCTGCTAGGGCAGTTCATAATAATCTGGAATTGGTTGAGATTCCTTCTGAATTGAAGGATTTAAATACTTATGAATCTATTTTGATTCAAAGTATCCATCCCTTTCAGGCTATTGTAAGAATGGAGCCAAAGACAGGGAAGTTGCCTCCAGCAGATTTACAGAGAGGATTAAAGGGAAGAGTTGTTTATTTGCCTCTAGATTTGAACAAAAACATTAACACAATTGGAATAGAAAAAGTGGAAGAGGAACCTCTGGTTATCTTGGTTAATGGGGTTCCGACAAAGAATAAGAAAATATGGCAAGATTTAGTGGATGTTAGGAAAGTCAAAAAGGCAACAGTGTATTTGAAGAAAAATAATAAGTACTATAAGAATGTATATGTTGCAGAAGAGGAAGCAAGTGATGAAGAGGATAGCGATTTGTGTGCTGGCCAAATTGAGAAAGTAGAGGCCTCTAAAAGTGAAGAAATATATGAACATTATAGTGTTCATCCTTTGCATTCCAAGGAAGTCATGGGGAATGCTATTGAGTTGTTTCAAATGAAACAAGCCAAAGGGAGTCCCATTAGTGTTTGGGAGGAAAGTTTGGAAGCTCGGTGTTTCCCACAGCTATTTCCCACAGGTCAAGGAGGAAGATATGATGAGCGACCTCGTGAAATTCCTGCGTCTGAATACCGGACTTTACGATTGTATGCAGAAGATCCTAGGTTTCGGCAATGCATTCCCTATTTGTTTCATCTCCTGTTTGAAAGCGATCTGTCTGGACTTTCATATGCAGTGAACCACATCTTAAAAAGTGGTATACAGATGCGAAACATCTCGGCAAGTGACTTTATGCATAAAGTCAATGTCCAAGACAGTATTTTGGATTCTCACTTAATTAATCTCATGGCGTGTCAGCGTGGTACTAATGAGTACTGGTACCGTCGTCATGGTGATTTAAAATGTATGCTGAGGAACTTAGGAACTCCGACATGGTTCCTCACTCTGAGCTGTGCTGAGTATGGCTGGGATGACTTACTTGAATTTCTACGAGAGGCAAATGGAAATATTGAAAACATTGAATTCAAGACACCTGGAGAACTGTGTTCTTTGGATCCTGTGAATGTATGCAGGTACTTCAATCATAGATTTGAAGCTATGATGTCTTTCATCACAAATAAAAAGAATCCACCTCTTGGAGAGGTGTTGGATTTCTTCTGGAGAAAGGAGTATCAAGCAAGAGGTGCCCCTCATATACATATGTTGCTGTGGATCAAGGATGCACCTAAATTTGGAACAGATCCGGATGACTTAGTGATGAATTTCATCGAACAGTATTCTACGTGTGCTGTTCCAAACGCAACGGAGAAGAAAAGTCTAAGAGAACAAGTTCTACGTTTCCAAAGCCATCGTTGTGGAAAGTACTGTCGTCGTAAATTCAGAAACAAGGACAAGTTCTACACTAAATGTCGTTTCAACTTTCCACGACCGGTGATTTCTAAAGGAAGAGTGAACAGTTTGATGTCTTCGTTGCGACATAATGTGACGAGGAAATCACCCAAGAATACATACAATTTGAAAAGGAACGAAGAGTCCAAGTACATCAATGACTACAACCCAGTGATTTTGTCCATGTGGAATGCCAACATGGATATACAGTTTGTGGCTGACAACTGTATGGCTGTGGCTCGGTATGTGACATCTTACATCACCAAAAAAGAAAAGACCGAACTGAAGGATATGTGGGAGGACATTTCCCATGAAAAGAGCCTCAGCAAGAAGTTGTACAGTTTCAGTCTGAAGATGTTGTCGCATCGAGAAATCGGAGCTTACGAATGTTCTGATCGATTGTCTTCAGCAAGTCTCTATGCCAAATCCAGGAGTCTCGTTTGGGCGAGTCTTGGTCTTGCTGCAACGCGAAATCGAGTTCTAAAACCTGTTCGGGAAATTGAGTATTTGGCAGAAAAGGAACCAAACAGTACCGACATTTTGAAGACCAACATGTTGGATACATATTATCCAAATCGAAGCAGTCACCTTGAGAATGTTTGTCTATATGAGGTTCTCCAAAATTATATATTCAAGAGGAACATCAAAGAAGATATTGAGAAAGGAGTGTATGCTGTAATTGGAAGTGAGGGATGCCTGGTCAAGCAAAGAAAATGCCAATTAGTAAATCATCGAAAATTAAGTGGCGAATCTCCAGAAAAAAAGGAGTTTTTCTATTTAGCACTTTTGCAACTTTTCAAGCCTTGGCGTGCAGAAGAGGAACTGCTTGGAGATTTCCTCTGTTACGAAGACTCTTTCAATGCAGCCAAGGAGTCCATAGAATGTCCTGCTTTTTCTAAATATCAAGAAATGCTAACTTTGGAAATTGAGCAGGAAGCAACGATTGCAGCCGAGATTGCCAGAGACAGTTCTCAGGACAGTCAGAGTTCTGTTTCATTGAGTCAAGATCCACTTGGAGGACCTATTATCGAAAATGAAGCTGCCACTGCTATGAATGAAGTAGAAAGAGCCATGGCACATGCTCAGGAGGATTCAGTTAACTTACAAGACTTGGAAAAACAACTCAACGTTGAGCAGAGGAAAATATATGATGAAGTTACCAAGGAAATTGAGCACGGATTAAGTCATGAGAAGAAAGAGTGCTCGTGTACGTCGTTGAAGCCTGTCCGACTGTACGTGAGTGGAGAAGCGGGAACTGGAAAAAGTTTCCTCATTAAAGCTATCTCTTGTTATTTGCAGGAAAGGACTGAGTCATCGCTGTCTTGTGTTGTCACCGCTCCTACTGGACTGGCAGCACATAATATTAAAGGTATTACTTTGCATCGTCTATTGATGCTGCCGGTGGAGCATGACAACACATTACAATACAACAAGTTATCTGGAGATGCTTGCTGTGAAGTTTCAAGAGTCTTGAGGAAAATGAAACTACTTATCATTGACGAAGTAAGCATGGTTTCCAATGTCATGCTTGCCTTTGTGCATTTGAGAATGCAAGAAGTACTTAAAACTGAATATGATGTCTTATTTGGTGGGAAACACATTATTGTTTTCGGAGATCTTCTACAGCTGACACCAGTAAAAGGTCAACCTGTGTTCAAAATACTCACGCATGAAGATACCAGGAAGTGCCTAGGGAGCATTGGCAACGTCAATATATGGTTAAACTTCAATTATGCAGAACTGCATCAAAATATGCGTCAGGCAAAGGATGAAGATTACAAGAATATTCTACAAGATATTAGAATTGGAAAAGTGACCGAGCATGGGAAAGAAGCTTTAAATGCACGGTTACTGTCAAATTTGTATCCCAAACAAGAGATTGTGCCTGAGAATATTTTTCAGAAAATTACTGAGAAGAAATCCGGGATATGTCTCATGCCAACTCTTGCAGAATGTGCCATCTTCAACAACAAAATGTTGAATTTAGAAAAGCAAGACATTGTGAAACTGGAAGCTATCGACAAATTAGAGCATATGGGATCAACAATTATTTTGTCAGATAATTTGAAATCAAAATTGGATTCATTAGAGAAGACTATATCTAAGACAGCGGGTTTTGAAAAGACTCTGAATGTGTGTTTAAATTGCCGAATCATTTTGAGACGGAATTTACATGTAGAAAGAGGTCTGGTAAATGGATCAATGGGTAATGTTGTTGATTTTGAGAAATACAGAAATAGAGATGGAATAGAATTTTTAAGAATTAAATTTGATGGCATTGAGGAAGTACAGCAAATTGGTCGTTGTTCTGCTAGGTTTTTGCTTGTTAAAGATTTATATGTTCGCCGTAAACAGTTTCCTGTTTGCTTGGCATATGCGGTGACAATCCATAAATCGCAAGGTTTAAGTGTAGACTGTGCATTGGTGAATATTGGTAGTTCTGTGTTCAAGGAGGGTATGGCATATGTGGCATTGTCACGAGTTAGAACTTTATCGGGATTGTACTTGATTGACTGTGATGTCACAAACATTTGTGCAGATCTAGATTGTGTTAAGGAATACAATAGGTTAAGAAGAGAGTATGTGCCACATTTGCCTCAATATCCTTTGTTTGAGAAACGTGTGGTAGGCCGGAAACGTAGAAATAGCAGTAATAGTAGGGAGGTTGTTGCAAAAAGACTAAAAGTCAGTGAACCGAAAGTTGATAGCAGAAAGAAAGTGGATACTGTTGAAGAGATTGTTGGTTTTCAATTTGAAAACAGTTCTGGTGTCAACTGCTATGCAAATGTCGTTGTTAATGTTCTCTTTTCACTAGAGAGTTTAAAACAACAGATTGTGTTCAATTCAGAACAAAGTTTATGCTGCTTGTTGAATTCTGTGTTAGAGAAATGTAGCACTGATCGAACAAAAGTAGAAAGTGTGTCTGAAGTTCGTTATCTGTTAGATGAATGTTCAGGTCAAACAGACTTCTCTGAAAATAATCAGCAAGATTGTCAGGAGTTTTTAATGTATATGCTTGATATATTGCAAGATGAGGGTGTAGATGTAGATCACCTGTTTGGGCTTTCTTATCAATGGCAGCATGACTGCGAGAACTGTATGGTATCAAGTACTACTAGTGTAGACTCAGAAAGATTTATATATTTAACTTTGCCAGACAGTAAATCAGTGTCCTTTAATAAGCTAGTAAAAGCAGCTGATCACAACATGGAGTGTAGCCCATGTAAATGTGATATGATGTCAACATTATTGATACGTAGATATGGCCAGTATGTCATTTTAATGATTCAACGATGTAGGCCTGATGGATCAAAATTGTCAACTTTAATAAAAAAATTTGTGGCTTCTCAGCTGTCAATATCAGGGAGGACTTTTGTTACTGTAGCAATTATCTATCACGATGGTCCATCAACAACATCAGGACATTATACAGCTTACTTAAAGTCTGGAAACGGCTGGTCATTCTGTAATGATTCTGTTGTAACTTTCAAAAAAAAAATTGCCGTTTGACCTTAAAAATTCTTACCTGGTGTTTTTAAAACCAAAATTTTAAGTAGAGGGAATGTAAGTCTGCAATGCTGTCTCGATTAAAAATCCAACTATATAAACCTGATGCAAGTAAGTCTGCTTCATAGTAAGCAGTATCAGTGTCATAGGAAAAGGAGAACATGAGTGACAAAGAAGACTAAGATATTAGTAGTCCAGGATTGTGAAAATAATCTCAAATATTTTATTTTTGAAAGTTGCGAAAATAGAAAATGTCGGGATTTGATTGGAAGAATTACAAGACTTGCGAATCGCGGCAACATGATTTGGCCTAGTGGAAACATGTGATATAATGAGAGAAGTTTTTTTTCTATGTAACATATTTCACGTATCGATGGAGGTTTTCTTTCAGAAAGTGGCGGGCTGAAAATATTTAAAGCACAACAGAGTGGATGCTGTTTATAGGAGATCGTTTGACGTCATTGAAAGTAAGTTAATTTTAAGAAGTTTTGAAATCAGATTTCTTAGGTTTTATGGGTTTTTTAAACACAGTCATTTTGATTGTGTTTTTTTTTCCCCGCTGTTACATGATGAATACCTTCAAGTCACTGATTTATGTGAAATTTGATACATTCTGAGAACAGCAAAAATAAACCATTTAACATGTATAATTAATGTTATGCTTTTTGTCCTTATGATATATATTTAGAAATGTGTGGTACATATGGGTAAACTGAGTTCTGTAAATATCAATTTTAATGCTTAGAGTGCTGTACTTCTGGGTAGTGTTTTTTTTTTTAAAAAAAAAGAGGCCTCACCTCAAAGAAAGCTCTTGAAAGCACACATCTTATTTGCATCCTAAAACAATCATTTACAATGTTAGACACAATTTTATTATGGCTTTACATCTTTTTTGCGCTGCTATTGCATCACTATTGTGAGACATTAGCAGTGCAAGAAAAACATCATGTTCCAAAATAGGCCTCAGTTCAGCAATATCAAGATACAGTTTCTTTCAAATATATATCTTTAGGATTGTGTAGGGGACGTAGAGAAGCAGAGACTTCTGTGAATGTCAAAGTTGTTGAAAAACTGTTTGTTTTTGAACCTTTTCCCTTGTCTTTTCTAATTTTTAAATACATGTTTTAATATTTTTTGAAATGTTTGTTCTTTGTTTTACAGATTGAAAGTATGAAAAAATATTTAAAAAAGGTAACAAGAATTATAAGGTAAATGTTTTCCACTCTTTTTACCCGCAATGCACTGCTGATGATGTCATTGACACTATCTCTCATTTACTCTCTCTAGCTGTCTTTCTTTTTACATTATTCTCTGATTACTTCCCTTATACTAACTCTTCTTTTTTTTAAAAAAATATTTTTTTAGTTGGCTTAAAGTTCGCGAACCGGTCAGCGAACTTGAAGCGAACCAAAAGAAATAGAGCTTGCCAGAGTGATAAACATTCTAGCAATTTTGTTTGAAAGGGGAGGTAGTTCTGAAAAGAACTGTTTTTTTTTGTTTTTGTTGTTTTATATTTTTTTTTTATTTTTTGAACATTTTTTGATTTTTTTGTATTTTTAGAACTGTTTTATGTTTTTTTTGTGTTTTTTATGGAGGGGAGACAACAAAAAACAGGCTTTCAAAACGGCTCAACTGGAGCAAAAAAAAGAAAATTACTTCTTGGGTGCATTAGGGCATTTATGATTTTCATATGCAATGTTCATGAGCTTGACACTCATGTTGCCATATGACAGCATATCTCCACAGTAAACACAAGATAACTTTATGTGCTGGAAGTTAGGTTGGATGTTTGGCACAGTCTCTTGTGCCTCTCTTCCCGTCAAAGACAATGTGGACGTAGATCTTGCCACAGGAGTTGCCGTCGGATTGTCTTCAAGATCCCTTAATTCAGCCCGGCTATAGTTCAAGGGATGCCACCTGCTCATGTGACGATGCATTGTATAGTTCCCCATACTGTACTTCTTTTCTGTGCCTCTCGACAATCTGTAGTCACAGATGAGGCAGGTGGCATATTTTGCATTCACTTTCTTTGTTCCAGGAGGGATGGTGAAAAACTGCCAGATGAAACTGGTTTTTCGTTTAGAAACCCGGGGCAACTCATCAACAAATTGTTGTTCCTCTCTCTCCTCTTCTTCTTCTTCCTCATTTTCCTCCTCTCTGTTAGTCATAATTTGACTAGGTGGTCCTCTCTTCTTATGAGGAGGTGGAGGTGGTGGTGGGGGTGCACCAGCTGCAGCAAGAATGGAAGCCATTGTGGATCTTCAGATAAATGGTCTTTCTCTCACCAAGATGAAAGTCAGAGTGAGGAAATAAGGAGGGGTTTACATGATTTGGGGAAAACAAAAGTTCTGAGCCAATGAAAAGTGTTATTTTTAGGTCACATGACCTAGTCATACATCATTTGGAAACCAAAAGTGAAATGAACCAATGAGAAGTTTGATAAACAAGTCACATGACCTGTTCCGCTTACGTTACGCGGCGTGCACCGCGTCCCAGATCGCTTCCGGTTCGCGGTCCGGAGCACTTCCGGGAGCGCTAACGCGACGCGTCATTAGACGCATTACGCGATAACGTGATATGTCGCGCTTCCGCGACGCGTCACTGTTCCGCTAACGTAACGTTGACCGGTTCGCGGACTAGATCGCGGCATCAAGATGAGCTAACGGAAAGCTTCCCGGTTCGCGAACTAGAAGCGAAGAAAAAAATATTTAAAAAAAATTATCAATAAATATCTATATATATTTTGGGATTTAAAGAATAATATATTTTACAGCTACAGATGTTAGCTTTTAAAAAACCAATGAAATTCACTGAAAAAACCATAGGTTATAGACCATATATAGTTAGAAATTTGCATTTAAAAAACCATTGAAATTCAATGAAAAAACCATAGGTTATAGACCATATATAGTTAGGAATTCGCATTTACAAAACCTTATTTTACTCGCACAAAACCATTGAAATTCCATATATAGTTAGTTGCGCTAACTATATATCGCGCACCCGCAATCCACTGCTGATGATGTCACATATTACATCATTCATGACATGGTCAGTGACATCACTGATGACATCACTGATGACATCTCAAATGACATCACTGATGACATCTCAAATGACATCACTGATGACATCACTGATGACATCTCATTTGACATGACTGATCACATCACTGATGATATCATTCATGTGATAATACGATGAACCTCTTCAGACTCTAATATAACCTTAGATACAATCAGTGTAAACAGACACTCATAGACTGTCACTCATTCATGGAGTTACTCACACAACTAGTCAGTCATGCAAACAATCAATCACACCTCCATTTCCTCAACTATACAGTTATACAAACTTTACTTATTCAAACATATACTAACACATATTTTCTCTCTTATACAATCACTGATACAAGTTGTCAATGATCCATGCAACCACTGACACATTCACTAGCTCTCATATATACTAGTGAATATATATATATATATATATATATATATATATATATATATATATATATATATATATATATATATATATATATATATATATTACCTACTGGCTATCGCCAGTAGGTATATATAGTTAGGATTTTTTGTCTATGGAACTTTTGAAAATTCTATGTCTAATAACTTTGGCGTTTGTGGACGGAATCGGCTGAAATTTTCAGGAAAATTGCACATTTTGTTTCTGAGCAGCCCCCAAAAATTTGGGGGGGTTTCGTCAAGGGGGGGCCGAGAAAAAAGGGGAGTCCCAAAACGCGTTTTTCCCATGTTAATTTCCATAGGGCCTTTGGCCTCACTTTTAGCTCGAACGGCTGAATGGATTTGCACGAAACTTGGCAAAATTGTAGGGACTGTTAGCCCGATGTGCCTTTGCTAGGTCTCAATATATGTGCTCCAGTGGATTTTGAGAAATTAACGTTCAAAACAAGATATATATCTGTAACAGCGCTCCGGGCTGCGCTCCGGTCCGCTTACTTTTCGCGAAACGGAACTTTGCGTGCAGAAAGCTGATTGGCTCTCCGGTGTCTGTCAACATTCTAAACAGTCCGGAGCGGCCGCCATCTTATCTCTCGGTAGGATCGAGAGAGAAGAAGAGGTGAAAAACGAAGGGGGAATTTAATGAAAGGGGGCAAGGTATACCTCTCTTGACCCCCTAGGAATGATGTTGGGGTATTAAAGGGTCCTGTGGGGAAAATAAAAATAAAAATATTTTTCACGGTAGAAGCGCTTCCCGGGCCGCGAACTGGGCCGCAAACTGGTAGCGAAACGGGAATTCGCCATTTTGTGTTTCGTTTTAATTAAATTACTAGGTATAAGGGGGTGCGGGAGAAGTATCCTGACCCCTTATGTTTTCTGAGGGTGGCTGAGGAGGCTCATATATGTTGATACATGTCTTCCAGCGGCTGTGCGTGAGCTTTTTTTTTTTTTTTGCTGCGTGACGTCTGTTAACGTTCGATTCGATGGAAATCAGGAAGTGTTGACCGCCATTTTGACACTGCGAGTAAATATATTGTTAAAAATAATTGTTATAAATTAATTCGTATTGATAAACATTGTCTGCGCCATCTTGCTTTTTTTCCAATGCCACACTTTTGTCGTGCACGGCAGCCATTTTAGATGCCTTGACCAGACCCACTCTCTGCACGCTGTCGATTCTCAGCACGGCTCCCCACCCTCGCAAGCATCTCCCCCATGCACTGGTCACCCCCGCTCTCTCTCTCATGCATGGGCCATATACTTCTCCCCATCTGCGCTGCTCTTCCCTGAGAATCACACCCTGTGCCCGCCCGACACCTCCCTTTCACCCTATTCACTACCGCACTCTCTGACACTCCTCTTCCTCTGTGTCCGATTGTCCAGGCCGGACCCAGGCTATCACCTAGCCCTGCGGATGTAGTTTATGGCCCCAGCTGTAGAGAATCCAGACATACCAACCCTCCCGATTCAGGCGTGAGACTACTGATTTCAGTGCTAGTCTCCCGCCTCCCGATTTCTGCAAGCAAAAACCCGGGGGCATATTACCAACAACTAGCGATAATTTTTGTCTCTAACTTGTTTAGAGACAAAAATTATCGCCGCACATCGGCGATTTTTATCGCAGATAAACCTTGCTATTAGCAAGGTTTATCGCAAATGCGATAAAAAACGGCCGCAATGCATGAATATCGCTGAAAAGTCAGCGATATTCATGCATTATCGAGCAAATGCTCTTAGCCATGTTATCCACCTCCCATTGGATAACATGGCTAAGAACTGCTCAGGTCAGGTGTTAGCTTTTGGAGATATTCGCGCTTAGCGCGAATATCTCCAAAAGTTGGTAATAGGAGATAGCGATGTTAGGGACTGTTTCCAGTCGGTAACATCTTGGCACGCCCACTTTGCATGTCATTAGTGATAAATATCACTGACATGCAAAGCGGGGCCCAAGATGGTCGCTATCTCCTTTTAGCTGTCACTAACTGGTGTTAGCGACAGCTTGGTAATAGGGAGATAATTTTATCTCCGCTTTCTTGGCTTTTAAAGCCAAAAAAGCGGAGATAAACCCCCTTGATAATATGCCCCACGATTCCTCTGGGGTTTCAGCTGACAGGGCTTGGTATTGTGTTACGTGGTAATTTTTCCAGGAAACGTCAGAGGGTCGATGCAAGGGTTCTAGAAGGGGTGATAAACCATTTAAGCCTCATGAACAAGCGCATGGTCTTTTAATGATCTGTGAAGTACTCGGGCGGCGGTGTGTGTGTGTCCTCTTTCAGGAGCGGGCGGGGGGGGGCACTGCCAGCAACTTCCAGGCCAGGCAGTGTTCAACACTTGCATCACCCTTTCTCTGCCTGCTATTGCGCTCCATGCTTCGGAAAGGTAAGAAAAAGAATGTGCATTTGAGTTTGAAATGTCAGATCCTGTAGCAGTACACTTGCAAAGCCCACACATGACAATAACCCGATTCAAGGCCCCATTCACCCGATTTTTTAAAAATATATAGCACTCCAACAAAGTGGGATTATAAAACTTTATTAACTTTTAAATATAACGAACGGAACAAAAACTGTAACAAACATTTAAACATTTTTGACAAAAAAAGCAACAATGGTCAGAAGCTGTCTTTTGTGCGAATAGTCCCAAGGCAGCACAACGTGCTGAGTTCTGGACGGCACCCAGGTGATGTCACCTGGGTGCCGCACTGGTTTTTGGGATCCTACAATGCAGCAAAGAAAAACAGCGTGGGGCGTCCCGGGTGGTGCGGAGGAGGCCTCGTCAGTAGCGGTCTGTTGTGCGAATAGTTCCAAGGCAGCAGAACGCGCTGAGATGTTGATGGCACCCAGGTGATGTCCAGTAAACTGCTGCACTGGTTTTGGTATCCTACAATGCTGCTCCGAAAATTGGCGTGGGGCGGCCCGGGGGGGGGGCGTGGGGGAGGCGGCGTGAACGGGCCTCCCCAGGTGGCGGCCATCCAGCTGAGTTGCGCCCGCTCTTGCGGCTACAGCGTCTCGCTCACCATGTTGTTGAGTTGCTCCCACTCTTGCGGTGCAGCGATAGGCGGCTGCCACATGACTCTTAAAATGGCGGACGGCTCTTCGGTTTTGGGCCTGGTCCACTAAAATGGCCCTGGGACACCTTGGAACTCGGACGCTTGCCTGCTAGGGCTTGGGCTCCATTCTCGAAAGCGTCCCCTCAGCCGTGAAGATTCTACAAAAGTCTTGGGGGCCCTCGACTCCTGCAGGCTTCCGGTGGGGAGCGGCTGCCATGATTGCTCGCGGAATGACCACGACGGAGCCACGAGATGGTGGTGCTCTCATGCTGACGCCAGCTTCAGTCTGAATCATCCAGAAACAAGGTGGGGCTTTCATCGTTTGGGAAAAAAAAATGTTCTAAACCAATGAAAAGTGTTATTTTTAGGTCATATGACCAAGCCTTCCATCTTTAGGAAACCAAAAGTAAAATGAACCAATGAAAAGTTTTATAAACAAGTCACATGACCTGTTATGCGGCATAGGGCTACAAAAAGCGTAGAAAATCCGTTGGCACGTGAGGCGGCGTCAGTAGCGGACCGATGTGCGAATAGGCCGAAGGCAGCACAACGCGCCGAGATCCGGATGGCACCGAGTTAGTGTCCAGCAAGTTGCTGCACTGGTGTGGCTATCCTACAATGCTGCGCCGAAAGTCGGCGTGGGGCGCCCCGTTGGCCTGTGAGGTCGCGTCAGTCAGTGGGGGCTGTGCGTCTCCCCCAAGATGGAGGCTCCTCGGCTGCAGTGCGGCGCCCCTTAGCGTTTCACTCGCCGTCCAACTGAGTTGCGTCCGCACTTGCGGCTACAGTAGGCCAAAGGCAGCACAACTCCCCGAGATCCGGATGGCACCGAGGTGGTGTCCAGCAAATTGCCGCACTGGTGTGGCCATCCTACAATGCTGCGCCGAAAGACGGCGTGTCCAGCTGAGTTGCGGTCACTCTTGCGGTACAGTGACTCGAACGCGCCAAGATCCGGATGGCACCGAGGTGGTGTCCAGCAAGTTGCCGCACTGGTGTGGCCATCCTACAATGCTGCGCCGAAAGACGGCGTGGGGTGCCCCGTTGGCTTATGAGGTGATGTCAGTAGTGGACCGATGTGTGAATAGGTCGGAACCAGCACAAGGCGCCAAGATCTGAATGGCAAGTCCTGGATGTTGAGTGCCATAGTTGAGAGTTCTGAGCAGTGCTTGTAAGACTATCTGAAGCTTATTTGCACCTGCTGCAGCTTCACTATTGCCCGAGGTGGTGTCCAGCAAATTGCCGCACTGGTGTGGCCATCCTACAATGCTGCGCCGAAAGACGGCGTGTTCAGCTGAGTTCCGGTCACTTTTGCGGTACAGTGACTCGAACGCGCCGAGATCGGGAGTGGCACCGAGGTTGTGTCCAGCAAATTGCCGCACTGGTGTGGCCATCCTACAATGCTGCGCCGAAAGTCGGTGTGGGGTGCCCCGTTGGCTTATGAGGTGATGTCAGTAGTGGACCGATGTGTGAATAGGTCGGAACCAGCACAAGGCGCCCTGCACTGTTGAGCCTTTTTCAATGCCTGTTTTTTGTTGTTTCCCCTCCATCAAAAACAAAAAAAAAATATAAAACTGTGCAAAAATACAAAAAAATCAAAAAATGTTTAGAAAAGCAGTGCTTGTAAGACTGTCTGAAGCTTATTTGCACCTGCTGCAGCTTCACTATTGCCCTGGTGTGGCCAAAGATCGCCCATGACATAGGCGGCCGGCTCCCGAGGTCCGGCGGAACTTTTTTCCTTTTCCTTTTTGCTTCTTGTCCCACAATCCGTTTCATCTGAAGACATGACCAGGTCCCTGAATGTGTGCAGGGGGACGTTATTGATTGAATCAAAATGGCGGCTTGACACAAAGCTGACTCAAGCGTTGCTGTTGATGCTATACAGACAAAAATTGGTTTTCAGTTTGTACATTCTTCAGGATTTTTTTTTCCATCCAAGGCTGATTGAGAGTTTGTAGAAAAATGGCTTCAGATTTTCCACATACTACTCTTCAACATTCTTCCTAAATGTAACAATGTGAGACTCACTAGGAGAACGGCTGTTTATGTTTCCTTTCAAAATGCTGCCAACAATATTTTCTGAATGGAAGACACCATCTTGTAGCATAAAGGGCCGAAAGGGGTTCTGGTCTGGCCGATGGTTGGTGGAGACATTTTGACTATATCTTGGACCTGCCCGGCCTCGCCCAAAATGGCGCCGGTATAAATGGGACTCGTAACTCATTGTTGTGTACTGGTTGAACAACCTTGATATCACGAGATATGAATGCAGTTTTGATGCTCATGGCGGGCGGGGACGAGAATTGATTGAATATTTCGACATCCCCATTGATATTAAGTTCTGATGTGTTATTGATTACTGTACTATTGAAAGTTCGAATTAACGTCACCCATGGTTTTTGCACGCAAATGTATATCTAGATAACTTTTTTGTAAGTGGCCCTGTCGTATTTTAATTACAAAATGTACGTCCAACGATTCCGCAACTGTTATACACCTTAGTTCTTGCAACCTAATGGCTCGTTCGTTACGTTCCTCTATAATGTAAATGTCTCCTCATCATATACGATTTCAGTTTGCTCCGTGGCCGGCCCACGTGGTTATAGGCCCGTATTTGTATACTGACATTTTCACAATAAAGGTTTTTAAAACAAAACATGGTAGTAGTATTTACATTGGTAAAGCTTTTACTTTTAGTCACTGTTTTTGAATCAGTAAAAGGCAAGTGAAATAAAGCAGTCCAATTACATGACGGATAAAAGGTATAATATGTAGGAACGCAGTAAAGATAAATGGTCAAG
This sequence comes from Lissotriton vulgaris, assembly GCF_964263255.1. Lineage (NCBI taxonomy): Eukaryota > Metazoa > Chordata > Amphibia > Caudata > Salamandridae > Lissotriton > Lissotriton vulgaris. Next base: position 592,508,369 of record NC_141693.1, read on the forward strand.
GGCAGTTGTGTTTTCCACTCCTGCAACATAAAGTGATCGATAAGAATCTGATAATCAGGCGTATCGGCGACTAAGACAGCAGGCCGAGTCTCTTTTACTCAACGGCTCCGTCATGGAACGAAGAAACGCCCTTTTTCTCGAAAAAGGAATATATTTTACTTGCAGGACAGTTGTAAATTTTTGGGGAAAGTACATTAGCCTGGAATATTATAACATATATGTTTTAAAAAAAAAAGTTCGAAATCAATAAAAAGCGTATTTTTTAGGTCATATGAAAAAGCTTTTCATTATTAAAATAACAAAAGTAAAATGAACCAATAAAAAGTTTTATTAACAAGTCACATGACCTGTTATGCTTACGTTACGCGCTGCGCACCGCGCCCCGGATTACTTCCGGGTGCGCTAACGCGGCGTGTCATATAACGCATTACGCGACAACGTAGGTCAAGAATATAGTCAAAATGTCTCCACCAACCAGCGTTCGGAACACAACCCCTTTCAGCAGTCCAAAAAGTTCTGTAAAATGACAACAGAGGGGACAGGCAACAAGAACCATCAGTCAAAGAGGGGAGGGCAAGTTCTTCTCTACCGGGTCATGTTGGGGCGCTACCGGAACTGATCGAATTGGTAGTCTACAGTGTTTCTGGATGTTTCAGACTAAAGCTGGCGTCAGCATGAGAGCACGACCATCTCGTAGGTCCGTCGTGGCCATTCCACGAGCAAACATGGCAGCCGCTCCCCACCAGAAGCCTGCGGGAGTCGGGGGCCCCCAAGACTTTTGTAGAATCTTCACGGCTGAGGGGACGCTTTCGAGAATGGGACCCAAGCCCTATCAGGGAAGCGTCCGAGTTCCAAGGTGTCCCAGGGCCATTTTAGTGGACCACGCCCAAATCTGAAGAGCCGGCCGCCATTTTGAGAGTCCTGTGGCAGTCGCTTATCATTGCATCGCAAGAGCGGGAGCAACTCAACTACATGGTGAGCGAGACGCTGTAGTTGCAAGAGCGGGCGGTAAACAGCTGAATGGCGGAAGAGGCACAGTGTAGCAAAAGCGGGCGGAATGGCAACTTAAACGGTAAAGGGGCGCCCCACTACAGCGTGTCTTCAGGTCAAACGGTCAAAGTTCCGCCGGACCCCGGGAGCCGGCCGCCTATGTCGGGGGCGATCTCAGGCTACACCGGTGCTATAAGACTTGGGGAGGGGGTCGGAGCCAAGCGTCTTCTGCGATTCCATGGCCATCACACCGCCCCTCGGGGGCCTCCGTCAAGCGGTTTAGGAAGGTAACATATCACATTGTTTTCAAATGCAGTCAGGTCCACAAACGACACTCACTTACTTTGAGAATAGTGAAGCTGCAGTAGGTGGAAATAAGCTTCAGACAGTGTTACAAGCGCTGCTCAGAACTCTGAACTATGGCACCCAACATCCAGAACTTATGCCATTTGAGAATGGCAGTGACATTGAAGCAACTCAGGGACCAAAACCATTAACGTACTTTCACGTATGAAAATCTTACTTGGGGAGGGGGCAGGAGCGAAGCGCCCCCTCCCAGTCCGCGCCACCACACCGTATGTTGAAAATCTGAAGCCATCGTTCTACAAAGTCAACCAACCTTGGATGGAAAAATCTAGAAAAATGTACAAACTGAAAACCAGTTTTGGTCTGCATAGCATCAGTAGCAACGCTTGCTATCAGAGTGCATGAGTTTCATGCTCGATCGATTGAGCTAGCCGGATCGGGCAATAAAAAGTATAAAATAGTTATGTAAATAGTTATTTAATAAAATGTTTTACCCTGTTTCTTTGCTGGTGTGTTGTCTATATTTTTAATATTTGCATAGGGTTTGTCGTTATTTTGGGCGGGGTGGGTGACGGAGCCGAGCTGTCTTGCAGCCCTCATGGTGTGGAGCTCAGTTCATCTCACTATTTTCGTATTTCTCATGAAGGGATGTTCCTAATATTTCTATTTTAGCGAGGTCAAAAAGAGATCCAATTAGTGGCCTACTGATTTTTCTCGATTACTTTTATTTTTTTACACGATTTTTCACCATCTGCAAAGACTAAACAGAGTATTGCGACTTTGTGCTTGTTTGTAAATAGAGAATGAACCAAAGAGAATCAATTGTAAAACAGTAAATGCTTGGATAACAATCAATCAAATGGAGAGACAAGCAGGCACGACGGATTACAACGGGGGTAAAGGCCTGCGTTAACTACTCTTCACTATCTGCAAAGAGAGAGTACTACTAAGAGAAAAGAGGGGAGGGGGGCAGCGTTCAAAGCACATCAGCGTGCATAAACACGAAAACGTTTTTACCTATCACGTACTTGACATTTTACAGCTTTTGATATTTGCTATTAAAAAACCAATGAAATTCACTGAAAAAAACATAGGTTATAGGCCATATATAGTTAGGAATTTGCATTTACAAAACCTTGAAAATTCAATGAAAAAACCATTGGTTATAGAACATATATAGTTAGGATTGCATTTACAAAACCTTATTTTACTCGCATAAAACCATTGAAATTCCATATATAGTTAGATGCGCTAACTATATATCGCGCACCCGCAATCCACTGCTGATGATGTCACATATTACATCATTCATGACATGGTCAGTGACATCACTGATGACATCACTGATGACATCTCAAATGACATCACTGATGACAACATCCAGTGACTGTATGTTTCTGTAAAGTTAAAATATGTCTTACATATTGAAGAATGAGTGGATGTATAAATGTCTGAATGAAGGATTTAGTAGGTGCATGACTGATTGTATGAGAGAATTGTATTAATTTGTGCATCATTATATCTGTTGTACTACAAACTGCTGCATGTGTTGATCAGTAGCTATATGAATAACTGTATGGGTTATTGATTGGTTGTCCAAGTATTTGTATGGGACACTGAGTGTGTGTGTATGGGTAGCTGGGAGGTGTGTGACTCTGTACATAGATGTGTGAGTAGTTGATTCACTATATGTATGGGTTCAAAACTGCATGTGGAAACAGCTGTATGGGCGGATGACTGTGTGCATTAGTGTATTAGTGAGTGAATGGATATCTCAGTGCTACATGTCAAAGTAAGTACATATGTAAAACACAGTACATGTGAGAGTTGACATATATAAATAACTGTGCAGAAGAGCCAGTGAATGTGTGAGTGGCTGTATGGATCATTGTGAACTTGTATCAGGGATTGTATAACAGAGTAAATATGTGTTAGTATATGTTTGAATAAGTAAGGTGTGTATAACTGTATAGTTGAGGAAATGGAAGTGTGATTGATTGTTTGCATGACTGACTAGGTGTGTAAGTAACTCCATGGATGAGTGACAGTCTGTGACTGTCTGTTTACACTGATTGTATCTAAGGTTATATTAGAGTCTGAAGAGGTTCATGATATTATCACATGAATGATATCATCAGTGATGTGATCAGTAATGTCAAATGAGATGTTATCAGTGATTTTATCAGTGATGTCATTTGAGATGTCATCAGTGATGTCATCAGTGATGTCACTAACCATGTCATGAATGATGTAATATGTGACATCATCAGCAGTGGATTGCGGGTGCGCGATATATAGTTAGCGCATCTAACTATATATGGAATTTCAATGGTTTTATGCGAGTAAAATAAGGTTTTGTAAATGCAAATTCCTAACTATATATGTTCTATAACCAATGGTTTTTTCAGTGAATTTTCAAGGTTTTGTAAATGCAAATTCCTAACTATATATGGACTATAACCTATGTTTTTTTCTGTGAATTTCAATGGTTTTTTAATAGCAAATATCAAAAGCTGTCAAATGTCAAGTACGTGATAGGTAAAAACGTTTTCGTGTTTATGCACGCTGATGTGCTTTGAACGCTGCCCCCCCCCTCCCCTCTTTTCTCTTAGTAGTACTCTCTCTTTGCAGATAGTGTAGTTAACGCAGACCTTTACCCCCGTTGTAATCCGTCGTACCTGCTTGTCACTCCATTTGATTGATTGTTATCCAAGCATTTACTGTTTTAGAATTGGTTCTCTTTGGATCATTCTCTATTTACAAACAAGCACAAAGTCGCAATACTCTGTTTAGTCTTTGCAGATAGTGAAAAATCGTGTAAAAAAATAAAAGTAATCGAGCAAAATCAGTAGACCACTAATTGGATCTCTTTTTGACCTCGCTAAAATACAAACATTAGGAACAACCCTTCATGAGAAATACGAAAATAGTGAGATGAACTGAGCTCCACACCATGATGGCTGCAAGACAGCTCGACTCCGCCACCCACCCCGCCCAAAATAACAAACCCTATGCAAATATTATATATATATACAACACACCAGCAAAGTAACAGGGTAAAACATTTTATTAAATAACTATTTACATAACTATTTTATACTTTTTGTTGCCCGATCCGGCTAGCTCAATCGATTGAGCATGAAACTCATGCACTGATAGCAAGCGTTGAGAGTTTGTAGAACGATGGCTTCAGATTTTCTACATACGGTGCAGTGGCGCGAACTGGGAGGGGGCGTTTGGATCCTGCCCCTTCCCCAAATAAGATTTTCATACGTGAGTGTTCGTTCATGCTTTTGGTCCCTGAGTTGCTTCGATGTCACTGCCTTACACAAATGGCATAAGTCCTGGATGTTGAGTGCCATACTTCAGAGTTCTAAGCAGCGCTTGTAACACTGTCTAAACCTTATTTGCACCTGCTGCAGCTTCACTATTCAAAGTAAGTGGGGTCCGTTTGTGGACCTGACTGCATTGGAAAACAATGTGATACGGTGCCTCCCTAAACCGCTTGACGGAGGCCCCCGAGGGGCGGTGAGATGGCGCGGACTGGGAGGGGGCGCTTGGCTCCTGCCCCCTCCCCAAGTCGTGTTGCCCTGGTGTGGCCTGAGATCGCCCCCGACATAGGCGGCCGGCTCCCGGGGTCCGGCGGAATTTTTTGCCTTTTGATGACTCTTCCATTCTGGACCTTGTCCCACAATCCGTTTGACCTGAAGACACGCTGTAGTGGGGCGCCCCTTTACCGTTTTAGTTGCCATTCCGCCCGCTTTTGCTACTCTGTGCCTCTTCCGCCATTCAGCTGTTTACCGCCCGCTCTTGCGACTACAGCGTCTCGCTCACCATGTAGTTGAGTTGCTCCCGCTCTTGCGATTTAACAGAACTTTTTGGACTGCTGAAAGCGGTTGTATTCCGACCGCTGGTTGGTGGAGACATTTTGACTATATTCTGGACCTGCGTTGTCGCGTAATGCGTCATATGACGCGCCGCGTTAGCGCACCCGGAAGTGCTCCGGTGCGCAAGGCGCAGCTTCCCGGAATCGATCCAGAGCGCGCCGCGCAGCGCGTAACGTAAGCATAACAGGTCATGTGACTTGTTAATAAAACTTTTCATTGGTTCATTTTACTTTTGTTTTCCTAATGATGTAAGACTAGGTCATGTGACCTAAAAATAACACTTTTCATTGGATTAAAACATTTTTTTTCCCTAACGATGAAAGCCCCACCTTGTTTCTGGATGTTTCAGACTGAAGCTGGCGTCACCATGAGAGCACCACCATCTCGTAGCTCCGTCGTGGCCATTCCACAAGCAATCATGGCAGCCGCTCCCCACCGGAAGCCTGCGGGAGTCGAGGGCCCCCAAGACTTTTGTAGAATCTTCAAGGCTGAGGGGACGCTTTCGAGAATGGGACCCAAGCCCTGGCAGACAAGCGTCCGAGTTCCAAGGTGTCCCAGGGCCATTTTACTGGACCAGGCCCAAATTCGAAGAGCCGGCCGCCATTTTAAGAGTCCTGTGGCAGCCGCCTATCGCTGCACCGCAAGAGTGGGAGCAACTCAACTACATGGTGAGCGAGACGCTGTAGCCGTAAGAGCGGGCGGTAAACAGCTGAATGGCGGAAAAGGCACAGTGTAGCAAAAGCGGGCGGAATGGCAACTGAAACGATAAAGGGGCGCCCCACTACAGCAGACGAGCCTCCGCCATGTGCTTCAAAACTGCATACGTATCTCGTGATATCAAGGTTGGGCAACCAGTACACAACAAGCAGTTACGAGTCCCATTTACACCGGCGCCATTTTGGGCGCGGCCGGGCAGGTCCAAGATCTAGTCAAACATAACAAATGAGGCTGACGTCTCTGAAGCAGTTGACGCACAGCAGGACATAGCAAATAAACATGAAGTCTCTAAAGCTGTTAACTCACTGCAGGACAAAACAAGTGAACCTGAAACCTCTGGAATAATTGTCGCTCAAAAGAACAACACACAAAACTCTGTAGAGCCTGAAGAAAGAAAAACAGAAGGGCACTGTAGTTTCAGACACACTTAACACTAATGACTTAACAAAGATATCGTCTGTTTATGAAGCAGTTATCATGTTCACAGAATTGACAAAGAAGTGTGCAGACACCAATGCTATTAAGAAACACAAGGAAATCCCTAACGCATCAGCATTCTCGGAAGAGGTTGACACAGATAACATCTTAAGGAACAAAGAAAGACAAAATAAGGATGAGGAAGTTATCACTTTAGTTTTTTCATCAGCTAGCGACAGCAAGAAACATATTGTAATGGAGATTAGAGAGGCTACGGATGGATGAATAAATTATCAAAAGAAATGGCGACTCCCCCCTTTAGCAGATTAGCTAAATCTTTGCGTAATTTGGACATTAAAGTTATATTATTGTTGTTGTTGTTGTTATGGTTATAGTTCTGGTTAATTTCAGCAAGAAACACATTGTAATGGAGATTAGAGAGGCTACGGATGGGTGAATAAATTATCAAAAGAAATGGCGACTCCCCCCTTTAGCAGATTAGCTAAATGTTTGCGTAATTTGGGCATAAAAGTTATATTGTTGCTGTTGTTGTTATCGTTATAGTTCTAGTTAATTTCCATTCAGAGTGTCCTACACAGCACCACTCTAGATAAATACTACTTTATGTAAAACCTGGGACATAGCACTCATTGAAACTATAGTTGGTCACCATGGGGTTTAAAGAAGGGATGGTTCTTCACCTGGGTGCCTTCCACAACTCAGCACGTTGTGCTGCCTTGGGACTATTCACACAAAAGACAGCTTCTGACCATTGTTGTTTTTTTTTATCAAAAAATGTTTAAATATATTTACAGTTTTTGTTGCGTTCGTTATATTTAAAAGTTAATAAAGTTTTATAATCCTACTTTCTTGGAGTACTATATATTTTTTTAAAATCGGGTGAATGGGGCCTTGAATCGGGTTATTGTCATGTGTGGGCTTTGCAAGTGTACTGCTACAGGATCGGACATTTCAAACTCAAATGCACGTTCTTTTTCTTACCTTTCCGAAGCATGGAGCGCAATAGCAGGCAGAGAAAGGGTGATGCACGTGTTGAACACTGCCTGGCCTGGCAAGTTGCTGGCAGTGCCCCCCCCCGCCCGCTCCTGAAAGAGGGCACACACACACCGCCGCCCCGAGTACTTCACAAATCTTTAAAAGACCATGCGCTTGTTCATGAGGCTTAAATGGTTTATCACCCCTTCTAGAACCCCTGCATCGACCCTCTGACGTTTCCTGGAAGAATTAGCACGTAACACAATACCAAGCCCTGTAAGCTGAAACCCCCGAGGAATCGTGGGGCATATTATCAAGGGGGTTTATTTCCGCTTTTTTGGCTTTAAAAGCCAAAAAAAAGGAGATAAAATTATCTCCCTATTACCAAGCTGTCGCTAACCCCAGTTAGTGAGAGCTAAAAGGAGATAGCGACCATCTTGGGCCCCGCTTTGCATGTCAGTGATATTTATCACTAATGACATGCAAAGCGGGCGTGCCAAGATGTTAGCGACTGGAAACAGTCCCTAACATTGCTATCTCCTATTACCAACTTTTGGAGATATTCGCGCTAAGCGCGAATATCTCCAAAAGCAAACACCTGCCCTGACCAGTTTTTAGCCATGTTATCCAATGGAAGGTGGATAACATGGCTAAGAGCATTTGCTGGATAATGCATGAATATCGCTGACTTTTCAGCGATATTCATGCATTGCGGCCGTTTTTTATCGCATTTGCGATAAACCTTGCTAATAGCAAGGTTTATCTGCGATAAAATTCGCCGATGTGCGGCGATAACTTTTGTCTCTAAACAAGTTAGAGACAAAAATTATCGCTAGTTGTTGGTAATATGCCCCCGGGTTTTTGCCTGCAGGAATCGGGAGGCGGAAGACTAGCACTGAAATCAGTAGACTCACGCCTGAATCGGGAGGATTGGTATGTCTGGATTCTCTACAGCTGGGGCCATAAACTACATCCGCAGGGCTAGGTGATAGCCTGGGTCCGGCCTGGACAATCGGACACAGAGGAAGAGGAGTGTCAGAGGGTGCGGTAGTGAATAGGGTGAAAGGGAGGTGTCGGGCGGGCACAGGGTGTGATTCTCAGGGAAGAGCAGCGCAGATGGGGGGAAGTATATGGCCCATGCATGAGAGAGAGAGCGGGGGTGACCAGTGCGTGGGGGAGATGCTTGCGAGGGTGGGGAGCCGTGCTGAGAATCGACGGCGTGCAGAGAGTGGGTCTGGTCAAGGCATCTAAAATGGCTGCCGTGCATGACAAAATTGTGGCATTGGACAAAAAGGCAAGATGGCGCAGACAATGTTTATCAATAAGGATTCATTTATAACAAAATATTTACTCGCAGTGACAAAATGGTGGTCAACACTTCCTGATTTCCATCGAATCGAACGTTAACAGACGTCACGCAGCAAAAAAAAAAAAAAGCTCACGCACAGCTGCTGGAAGACATGTATCAACATATATGAGCCTCCTCAGCCACCCTCAGAAAACATAAGGGGTCAGGATACGTCTCCCGCACCCCCTTATACCTAGTAATTTAATTAAAACGAAACACAAAATGGCGAATTCCCGTTTCGCTACCAGTTTGCGGCCCAGTTCGCGGCCCGGGAAGCGCTTCTACCGTGAAAAATATTTTTTTTTTATTTTCCCCACGGGACCCTTTAATAACCCCAACATCATTCCTAGGGGGTCAAGAGGGGTATACCTTGCCCCCTTTCATTAAATTCCCCCTTCGTTTTTCACCTCTTCTTCTCTCTCGATCCTACCGAGAGATAAGATGGCGGCCGCTCCGGACTGTTTAGAATGTTGACAGACACCGGAGAGCCAATCAGCTTTCTGCGCGCAAAGTTCCGTTTCGCGAAAAGTAAGCGGACCGGAGCGCAGCCCGGAGCGCTGTTACAGATATATATCTTGTTTTGAACGTTAATTTCTCAAAAACCACTGGAGCACATATATTGAGACCTAGCAAAGGCACATCAGGCTAACAGTCCCTACAATTTTGCCAAGTTTCGTGCAAATCCATTCAGCCGTTCGAGCTAAAAGTGAGGCCAAAGGCCCTATGTAAAAATGAATGGGAAAAACGTGTTTTGGGACCCCCCTTTTTTCTCGGCCCCCCCTTGATGAAACCCCCCCGAATTTTCAGGGGCTGCTCAGAAACAAAATGTGCCATTTTCCTGAAAATTTCAGCCGATTCCGTCCACAAACGCCAAAGTTATTAGACATAGAATTTTCAAAAGTTCCATAGACAAATAATCCTAACTATATATACCTACTGGCGACACGCCAGTAGGTAATATATATATATATATATATATATATATATATATATATATATATATATATATATATATATATATATATATATATATATATATTTAAGACTTCGCACATAAATCTTAAATATGTATCCTGGAAAGAAGGGTATAACTTTGATGTTTTGTTATACTTGGTGGAGAATAGTTTATCTACAGTCTGTGTGATTCAAGAAAACTGACACTGATTATGGATATTGACCCCCAATACGTTGTTCACCTATATTTGTATGTTAGGCCTTGGCATAGTTTGCGTAGTAGTGCTATGCGGAACTCCACGTAGTGGCAAAAAACTCTGCAGCACTACATGAAGTTCTGCAAGAGGGTGGAGTTGCTCGGCGCGCCTGTGCGAGCAATATATGCAAAGCCAAGTGCCTTCTCACACTGGAAATCATGCTCGAATGGCAAAACGCGGTTTGCATAGGTGCGGCCATCTTAATTTTTGCTCTGTTATGGTGCCGGGCCTACTTTTGAATCTTTCCTTAATCTGTTTAATACTTCCCCTTTCTAATGTATCTACCCCTTATTTTTATTTGTTATCTTTCTGTGAGTCTTTGTGTTTGTGTAATTTACATTTTTTGCAATTTGTTTTCTTTTTTGGTGACATTTGTACTTCTTTGCTTTACTTTCTCATTTCATTTCCTTCCTTCCTTCCTTCCTTCTTTCCTTCCTTCCTTCCTTCCTTCCTTCCTTCCTTCCTTCCTTCCTTCCTTCCTTCCTTCCTTCCTTCCTTCCTTCCTTCCTTCCTTCCTTCCTTCCTTCCTTCCTTCCTTCCTTCCTTCCTTCTTTCCTTCCTTACTTCACCAGTCGCACCTACCTACCTTGCAGTCAGCCGTGCCGTGAAGGGGTGCAGCCATCGCCATTTTCTCAAAGATGCTGGTGGCTGCGCTAATTTTTTTATGCGTAGCACCACCTCCCATCCAGCCTTGCAGCAGGTGGCAGGCCTTTAGGTGGGTACGGCCTCTGGGAGCATAGGCAGCACTGGGAGACGGTGCACCGGTCTATGCACCGCTGCCCTGCGTTCTGGCAAACCCTACAGCAGCTTACACACAGGTGGGCTGACATCCTTGATAGGGACCAGGACCTGCTCCACTTGCTGGATGTGGAGGTAGTGGGGCTTGGTGGGTAATAATTATTTATTTGTTGTATTCTATCTATGTTAATGTTTTTTCCTCAAATAGCAAAGTTTGCTGCTCACACTCAGGTAAATTAAGTTTATGTTACAAATATTATGTGATAATCATTTAGAGTAGACAGGTGCTCAGCAGCACTGCCTAATACTACTCATTGGCACTCAATTGGTCTGTTTATTTAAGAAGCCATGCAGAGACTCCTCTGTCCTGTCACTAAGATCGTGATAAGTATTAGTATTAGTGAGTTAGCCCTCTCTCTCTCTCTTCTCTGTGCTGTTATTTTTTTGTAGCTTGGACAGCCCCAACCACAAGTAACTTCCCATTCATGTATAGTATGCATGCATCTATGCATTGAAAAAAATGCAGACTGAGTTTGCCCATAAGAGGCTGGTGAGGCTTAGAGATTGAGAATAAGATGAGAAGCAAAGATCATTAATTGCAATTTATTGGTAGTTCCAAAATATAATTTAGGAAATTTGGAACAGGGTTAGATTTAGGAAATTAGGAATAGGCCCACAATACTAGTAGTATTATAGGAAATTTGATATATTTAATGTTACTATGTTTGCCTTTTTCTGTACCTAATCTTATTTCATTTCTTTCTTACATTAGCATCCCGGGGCAAGATGAGGGATGGGCCCGGAGGATCCAGCGAGGCGGGCGAGGGAGCTGAAGGTGCCACTGCCTCCACAAGGGGCTCTGCTGGCCCCAGTCTCTACTCCTGTTGTTAATATTATTATTTCCATAACTTTTAACAGTCCACATTTAGAATAATTTCTCCTTTTTTTCCAACTCCTCTTCATTCTCTTTGTTTGTTTCTTTAATTCCTATTATCCCTGCATTATCCTATTTATATTTCAAGTTGCTCTACTTGACATCAACCTGTCTGTACTAGTCTCTGTTCCGTAGCTTCCTTTCTTCTACTTTGTCAGTAAACTTTACCTCTCGCCTTATATATCTTGTGGAAAGGTGGTATTGTAAGACTCGGGGAACCCATTTTAGGTCAGGTTCTACTACTCTACTGTGAAGATTGCATGCACAAGTACGGTATATGTACAAATGTTTGTTGAGGAGGCTTTCTTTCTCTTTTTCAAACAGTAAAATGAAAGAGTAGCCATGGTCATAGAGGACCCCCCAATGTTGTGTATGTATTATTCTCATAGTAAACCAGCAGATGATGACAGTGCAGCATGGCTGGAAGCACGAAGACGGTCCCATTGCATTTGCCAACCAAGATCATATTTCCTTCGTTGATAAATTATTCCACCCCTTCATTGCACTTCATTGACTCAGATTCATCATAGTTCTGCCCCCTCCATTACAAAAGGTTATTGGTTGGCCTGACTACCTGACTTTTCAAACATTAGCAACCAGCAAAATGCCCAACATAATATTTTGAGAGAAGATGCTGTAACCGAACAGTAGTGATGTATTGTGGTTGTACTTTGCTAAAAAAATAATAATGGGGAGGCATATCTGGAATTTAGACTGTGTAAGGATTTTTCTAGCCGCACAAAAACACCAGTGCTGGAGCCAGCCTCAAGGGTTCCAGTGAAGCAGATGTGGCAGGGGCAGTTGAAGAGGGGGTCCCAGCGGCATCAGGGATGGGCGGTGGTAATTCACATTGCTTGCTGATCGACAATTAGTAATATATACTCGCTGAAAGGGGTGCATTAGTAATCTTTTGGATGATGTCATCATTGATGTCATCTGAGATGTCATCAGTGATGTCACTGACCATGTCATGCATGATGTCATATGTGAGGTCATAAGCAGTGCATTGCAGGGGCGCAAGTTATAGTTAGCTCACTATAACCTTTGTTTTTTTCAATTAATTTCTAAGGTTTTTAAATGCTAACTTCTAACTATAATGACCCTGTAACCATTGTTTTTCTCAGTGAATTGCTATGTTTTTTAAATTAGTAGACATGTTTGCAGAGTGGTGGAGAAAGGGGACGGGGCTTCCGACAAGCTCTCAGGAATTTGGCTGTGTAGGACTTACAGGAGGTACCAGATTGGCTTCTTGGTCCCCAAGATCCCTCAGGAGTAAAGTAGACTTCATCCCTTAACCAGTAGTGCACCAGGAGCCACGTTTGCAGAGTGGTGGAGAAAGGGGGCATGGCCTCCGAAGACCTTTTAGCAATCCAGCTCTATGGGACATATGAGAGGTAACAGGAGGGGTAGTTGGTCCACAAGGATGTCCTTGAGGGCCAACTACCCCTCCTGTTACCTCCAGTAAGTCCTACACATGAAGAACTGGGTTATTCTAAGACCCAGCGGTGCCAGGGATAACACCTGAAACCTTCGTGGGTTACCTGTTCCGGCGTACAAATGACAGAGACACGGGACACTTCCTTAGGCGTCAAAGATTCGAGGTTTATTTACTGCAGGGAACACAGAAGTCACGAGAAGTACATAACATGTAAGTTCACGGAGTCTGATTCAAATTGTATCTGTGGATCGCTCTTCTTATACAGTTTTCCGTCATAGGATAACATGACAGACAAAAGGTTACAACCCAGTTCCCACAGTAAATATCATAGGGGGTCGCTTTCATGTATTCAGGGCCCCGAACATAATTACAGTAGCATTTGGCAGTTCCCAACTGTAAAAGTACATCTTCCCACCATTAGTGCATTCCGTTCGGCTGTAAACGAATCAAGGAAGAGTCAGAAACAGGTGCAGAGGAAGACGAAGGATAGAGGACAGATCGAAGAAAGTGTAAAAGGGGTGTTATCAGGAAACACGATTGCGGGGATCAAAAGGACGTGCCTAATGAATGCACAACTGGGACAATAGACCGGCACGGCAAGATGAGCCTCGAGCGGGGCCATCTGCCTTACAGTGTCATCCCCCTCATCATAAAGACACCTTCAAAGGAACACGTGTCTTCCGCAAGAGTTTGAGAATCCCAGGGTCATGAAGCGGACAGCGTCCGTTCGCTGGCTACTTGAGGGCAAGAAACAAAATGGATGCCATATCTAAAATGGAACCCGTGGGTTCAGATGAAGAAACCCATGAAACAAACGAACGGTTCAGGCTAGTACAGCGAAAATGCGTACACCCACTAAACTCGTCATTTGCGGTTCATAGATACCAGACTCGACCATATTCGTGCGAGACGAAAACACCACTTACAATTGTCACGGAAACTCACACAGCAGGATTTCTGAGAAGTTGTGAGAGGCCATGCCCCCTTTCTCCACCACTCTTCAAATGCGCCTCCTGATGATCTAAAAGTTGGGGGAAGAAGTCTCCTTGGCTCATCAGGGTCCTTGGAGGCCAGCAAGCCCTCCTGTTGCCTCCAGAAAGACCCACAAAGCTGCATTGCTGAGGGGTTATTGGAGGCCATGCCCCCTTTCTCCACCACTCTGCAAACAAAGCTCCTGGACCACTACTGCGTCGGTATTAAGTCCACTTTAGTCCTGAGGCCCTCAGAATGCAAGGGGACCTCATCCCCCCACAAGCATTGCACAGAGAGGTGCATTTGTATGGTATTTGAAGAAGGGGGATTGGCCTTCGACCACCTCTCAACAATCCCCCTATCTGGGGCTTACTGGAGGTAACAGGAGGTCGTCTTGGCCCCTAAGGACCCTCAGCAGCCACATGGCCCCCATCCCCCTGGGCCTGACCCATTTTTTATTTTTTTCATAAAATAAAAATGGAGGGGGCAGTGCGGCCCCTCTCCCTAAGCCGAATTCGGCACCAGAGAACCTATTCCTGGGGCCCAGCCTTAAAAAATGTTTTTATGGGAGGGGGCTCACGAGGCCCCCTTCCCCAGTCTAACGTTGGCCCCGGGGACCACATCCCCATGGGCATGGCCACCTCATTGGAGACTGCAGTGGGAATCTTAAGGCCCCCTCGGTCCTGGCCGGCTCCGGCCTCCAGCAGGTGCCAGCATTGCTTTTTATTACACCTAGGGAGCTGCTGACATTCAGCTTCATGTTTGTAAAAATCACAGTGTGCTCTGCATTGAGAAAGAGAGATTAAAATGTTGTTGCTTGGTCAAAGCAGAGGAAACTGTTTGCTATGGCATGGCAGGAGCAGTGGAGATGGCTATACCTGGGGAGGGTGCTCCACAAGGCCCCCCACCCACATAAGAAGAAATAGCCCCGGGGAGGTGGTGGTACGGCTGCGGGCCCGACTAAAATTGATACTTGTATAGCGCACTACTCACTCGCTAGGGTCTCAAAGCGCTTGTACGAATACCGCTGTGGGACCCATCCTGGCTTTCCCTATGAGGCGTCCACTCCTGGGCACCCCCAAGGTGGAGGCCAGGCATCCTTAGCGTTGTGGGGGCCGGGGGACTACATTATTAATGAAAAGTGCCCTGGAGAGGTGGCAGTCCCCGGGTCCCCTTCTATATTTATTACATGTCTCCGGGACCTGACCCACCAGGGAATTAATTAAACTCAAGCACGGGAGCCTGCACTTGGTTTTTTTCTTGCAAATTCGCAAATATCGCAATTTTGTGGGTATTTTTTTTTTTTTAATGCTTTCATCGCATGGCGGGGTACCAAGGGGACACCAAGACCATGGCTTGGGGGTTAGTTTATTTCTACCGTACCCCCTTTCTTTATTTTCACCTTTGTTTGGTCTTGCTGAAGCCGAGTCTCAAGATGACTCCCAAAACACTTCCAGTTTGAAGTGTTGGCAGCCAATCACAGCAGTGCATTTCCCTGGACAAGCTCATCTTTGTTCGAGAAGGGTTCACTAGTTACTAGAGATATCACTATATTTTTCAGCTTACATTTCTCAAAAACTACTGAATAGATTTTCACCAAATAGGTTAAAGGCACCTCCTTGAACCAACATCTACCTCTGTGCTAAATTTGGTGTACATCCGTTCAGCAGTTAGGATGTAGGTGTGGCTAAAGGGTCCTATGGGAATTAACATTACAAATGCACTCTTCTTTTGCGCCCCAAATTCTCACTTCCCATTGCACGGATCACCCCAATCTTTCCATGATAACCAGAACCTACCATGACTCTTTTTTTGGGAAAATGTTATGAACATTGGACAAATGATGCCAAAGTTATAGACAAGTAAATAAAAAAATGTAAAAAATGCTTTTCCTATGAAAATGAGGTCCTCCTAACCATTTTACCCCGGGTAAACCCATCCCCTTACAAAAGGAAGGGGTCTGTGTGGAAAAGGATAGAGGAGAAATAGAATAGGAAAGGATTTGCATTTATATAGCGCTTGCTATCCCTGGTGAAGCATTGAAGCACTTTTAGGCTAGTAGCATGCTACTTCAGAGCCCAAACAAGATTAGTGGTGAATTAGTATAGGGAAACATGAAATTAATTTGAGCGGTGAACAGGTGAGTCTGCTAGTTGGATTGAAAAGGAGGGTGGATGGATAGAAGAGGTCTAGAAAGTGTTCATTTGGATATCATAATGGTAGGAGGAGGTTCAGGGTGAGGAAAGGGGAGGTGGAGGGGGAGGGGGAAGAGTAAAATGGAGGGGTTTACAAAGTTGTTTTTTAGAGATCTGAATAGTAAAAGAGGGTTGAGGTGCTGCAAGGAGGGGTGAAGGAGAGAATAGTCTAGAAAAGGTTTACTTTTGAGATCATAGCAGAATGGGGCTCGGGATGAGTCAGAGAGTGGTGGTAGAGGATATATTGAGAGAGGAATAGGGTGAGAAATAGGGTACTGCATTAGAGAGAGCTGTAGAATGAGGTTTGGCATGAGTCTGAGAGTGGAGATAGAGGATATATTGAGAGAGGTATAAGATTAACAATAGGGTAGTGCATTGGAGTAGCTGAATTAGGAGTAAAGTAATAAATATAACAATACATACCTATGTGGAAGGTATATATGCATAGGGATAGTAATATATCTAGATTTAGGTTGTATTTAATAAACTCACACTCTCAAGTGTTGCTACACTTTAAGCTAATGTATTTGCTTTTATAATTTAAATATATTTTTTATTCAAAAGTGAAGCAATTGTAGATAAATAGTTAAGATAAGAATTTACGTATTTATGCAGTGACCTAAATACATGTTAAACATAGAATAATATGCCCATAAGCAATATGAACATTTGTTAAGCAGAGACTAATGAATATCTTTACATTTATAAACATAATTATTATACACATTTGTGCAAAGGAATGCACATATCTAGGTACACAAATATAATTCAAATAAGTGCTTATATACAAAGGGATATACTGTATATTTATATTTGCTATGGTGGTTATGTGGGGAAGAGGCAACTCTTGAGTAGTCTTTTGAAGATAAGCTAGTTATCCATGGATGTTATGTTTGGGGCCAAAGAGTTCTATAGTGTGTCTGCTTGAATAAAGAAGGTTGTGCCGCCTATGTTTTTTTTCTTGTATGGCGGGATTTTGAGGCGAAGTGCCAATCTAGAGTGAAGGTTCCTTTGTTGAATGTATTTGGTGATTTTTTTCCTGATGAAGAGCATCCCTGTTCCATGTATAGGCTTTGTGGGTGACAAAAGCAGCTTGAATGTTGCTCTTCTAGCAAACTGTACCAAATGTAGGGCCTTCAAGACAGGGGAGATGTGGGCTTGTTGTTTTACATGCAAGAGTAGTCTGGCAGCCGAGTTCTGAATCTGTTGTAGTCTTTTCATAGTTGTTAAAGATGATCCGTGGTAGATGTTTTTGGCATAATCAAGTTTAGACATAAGAAGAGAGATTATAGCCGGGCCCTTGTTTGGAAATCCCAGGTGATGTAAGATGCGTCGTAGTTTTTATAGTAATGAAACTTGATCCTGCAAGTTTGTCCACTTAAGCATTCATTGATAGCTTGAAGTCCATGTAACTCAGAGTTTTTTAGGCAATTTTCCTAGATCATCAGGCCAGGCAGCAAACTGGTCATCATTTTTCCAATCACCGCACATGAGTATTTCTGTTTTGGAAGCATTCAATTTGAGATGTCCCCATGTCATCCACTGATCAACTGGTCTGAGGCATCTGAAAATTTATGAGTTTCAAATGTATTTGGGGCTTTCCAGTTTAAGGAGTATTTGCGTGTCATCTGAATAATTATAGCATGTGAGGTAAAATTTATTGATCAGTGCCGGTAATGACTTAATGCAGATATTAAAAAGCATGGCTGAGATAATTGAGCCTTGAAGGACCCCTGCTTCTGTGAAGTATGGGTTGAATGAGAAAGGGGTATATGGATGATATTAGTTCTGTTTTGAATTTAGGATGTGATCCAATTAAGTGCAGTTCCCCTCTATTCCCGCTTTGTAGAGTCTTTATACTAGAGTGTCCTTGTCAACTGTATCAGAAGTGCAAGAGAAGTAGTATAACAACCTTGCTCCCGTCTACTGTCTTTTTTATGTCATCCAAGATGGTAATATGGAAAGATTTCGTGTCTCTTCTTATATGGAATCCTGTCTGGAAATCTGAAAGTATGGAATTATCTTCAATGAATTGTGACATCTGGGCGAATGCTGCTCTTTCTATCAGTTTGCCGAGGAACAGTCCGTTTTTTGTTAGTTCTAGTTTTCAAGGCTAAGTGGTTTCTTTAGTAATGACCATTTGCATGACTTTTATAGGTCTTCCAGTAGTTAAGAAATTGTTGATGATTTTTCTTACTGGTGTGGCAGCAGAGGTAGTTGGAAAATTTTACTTCAAGGTTTGTGGTGGACATGGGTCAGAAGGGCTGCCAGCAGGCCTGCTTGCTCTGATCATGTCCATAAATGAATAGTCTGATATTTGTTGGAAGGAATGCAGAGGGTGGTTTAGTCTACCCTTGGAGGGTTTTCTTTGAAAAAGGGTAGGTGCTGGTGGTTTTTCTTTGTTTTTTCCAGGAGTCCAACGTGTCTGCTTTGGTTGTGTAATGATTTGGCAGTCTGTGAATTCTTGACTTGACTTGATACCCTCTTCTAGGCAATTTGGTTTACCAAATGCTTTGAGACTTTTATAAAATTCTTTATTTGTACATTTAGCATATTTGATTCAGTCTGAATAATATCTTTTCTTAGCATTTTTGATTGCCTATTTGCATAATCTGTTAAGTTTCTTTATGTGAAGTTTGTCTTGCTTGTTTTGAGCCAGGTGCTTTGCAGCTTTCTAATTGCTGTTTTATCTTTTTTAGCTCTGTATTTCTCGAAGGTGCCTGTTTTATTTTGTGTTTGTTGTGTTGTTCTTAGTGGTATTAGGATATCAAAAGCTTCCAGTAGCCACTTATATAGTTTTTAAACAGAATTTATTAGGTCTCGATCTGTATTGGAATCTAGTTGAGTTTTTAAGTTTTCAAAGTTGAGTTTGTTCCACGGTCGATAGGTTGATGCATGTAAGGTGGTTTAAGGTGTGTTGTTTTGTGTTGCTTTATGTTGAAAAGCAATCAAATGCACTGTCTCCGACTGCACACTCACAGCAAGACTCCATGATGCAGGCATACAAGGAAACTCCCTGGACTGGCTCCACTCCTTCCTCGCCGGCAGAACTTAAAGAATCAGATTTCCACCCTTCCTCTCCAAACCCACAGAAATCAACAGGAGAGTACCCCAAGGATCGTAGCTCAGCCCCACGCTCTTCAACATCTACATGGACCCCCTCACCGCCATCATCATACAGCACATACTCAGCATAGTTTCCTATGCCGATGACACTCAGCTCATCCTCTCTCTCACCAGGGCCCCATCACCACCAATCGCAACTTCCAGTAAGGGATGAAGGACGCTACATCCTGGATGAGCAGCAGTTGTCTGAAGCTCAACTCTGGAAAGACAGAGGTCCTCATCCTTGGACCCCTCTGCATGGGCCAACTCCTGGTGACCCACCACAGTCGGTAGCCTTCAAGCACCTACGGACCAAGCCTGAAACCTCGGCATTGTACTCAACTCCTCCCTCTCCATGACCCGACAGGTCAACGTTGTCGCCTCTACCTGCTTCAACACCCTCTGTATCCTCCAAAAGACCTTCAAATGGATCCCCCCTGAATCAAGGAAGACCCTCACCGCACACTCATAACCAGCAGACCGGACTATGGAAATGCCCTCTACACCGGTATCAACGAGTCTCTGCTCCACAAACTCCAGACCATACAGAACACCACAGTCCTCAGCATCCCCAGACATGAACACCTCACCCAGATATCTGCGCAACCTCCAGTGGATCACCGTTGAGAAAAGAGTAACATTCAAGATACTCACCCATGCTTACAAATGCATCCACAACACCAAATTCCGATATCTCGACAACAGAATCTCCTTCCAGGTACCCAAGAGGAACGTCCGATTTGCCGACCTTAAGCTCGCCGAACCCCAGCGGATCCGCAGAGCAAAAACGGGTGGGAGAACCTTCTCCTACAACGCAGCCAAGACCTGGAATGAGCTGCCGATCGACATCAGGCGCACCCCCACCCTGCACATCTTCAGGAAGACCCTCAAGACCTGGTTCTTTGACTGAACAGAGCGGCTTCCCCCCCCATTGCCTTGAGACCCTCATGGGTGTGTAGTGAGCTTTAAAAACTCCTTGATTGATTGATTGATTGATTGACTGATGGTGGTCTTACCATGTGACAAGTGTAATTGTATAAAAGGTAAATAGTTCTGGATTTGTAAAAATTGTATCTAGGATGTGTCCAGCAAAGTGTGGGGGTTTGTGGACTATCTGATGTAGGTTCAGTGCATCTAGGCCTGTGATTATTGTTTTTGGATATGGCATATTGGGTTTGTCGAACCAAATATTTAGGTCACCAAGAATGCATAGTTTGGAGTGTAGTGTTATCAGGTTTGAAACTGTGTTTAGAAGTGTGCCTGGGAATGCTGCATTGCTATGTGGAGCTCTGTAAAGGAATAAGAAGTTACAGGAAGTTGTCATAGCGTTACTTCTGGTGAAGAGGGCCTCACAACCTTGCATGGAGAAGTCATCAGCTTTAGTGGTATTTAACTTTTGCTTGAATACAACACCTAGGCCTAACTTCCTCTTTTGCCTATACAATTTTGTGTGATAGTTTGATAGCCTAGAGGAATGGCTTCATGCAACAATGTCATCCCTTAACCATGATTTAGTTGTGAAGAATAAGTCAGGTTGTGTATCCGGGATCAACACGGGATATTTGTGGTGATTTGAGCTATTCAACATACGATAAGGAGTAGGGTCCGGTGGATGGTCTAAATTCATAAACGCCTATAGCGAAGGCGTGGACTTACCTGGGTTAGGGGAGTTTTACCACGAGGGTTTAAACTCCAAGATGCTGGAGTAAAAACCTGGAATATAAGATGGGATATATTTTAGAAAGCATTAAGAAACCTCCAGTAAAATACAGGATTAAGGAGGTTCCTTCATCATTTTTCGACTTATTTGACAGCCCTGATGAAGTCGCATGGGCAATTCCATTGTGAGGAAACACGTTGGCTTGTGGCTAAAGAGAAATAAAACAGAACACACAGAAGAACGAAAATATTGAGTTCATTTTGTCTTGAATTAATTTATACACATTTGTATTGTGATATTGTGGCATGTGCCTTGAAATGTAGTGAATTTTTTGTGTTTATCAGTCCGTGGATTGGTAATCGTGGAAAGCAGGGTATGTCTCCCCTTTTCAAAGGCACCACATTAATAGAAGTGTCTATAAGACTACAAGTGCAATTCATGTGAGCGCCATAAACTAACACACCTAACAGCATTAAAAAGAATACTTAAACAGAGGGTGTACTTCCATGAACCAGAGCATTAACAATAGTTATGCATACCTTTAGTGAGTGATTTTGCTACCTTACTTGCAATTAAAGAGTAAAAGAAAACCAATGCTTTCTTTTCTCAATTTCCCTGCATATTATAACCTTAAGACAGCCCAAAGTAATTGGCAGTCATGTTACTTCAGAGAGTAGACGTCTTCAGTCATTCCGGATGATTAGCATTAATGATAATTTAAGTGTCGGTTCTCATCTCAAATCACACGCAGGAAGCTACGCCACATATCTCGCAGGAAGAAACAAAGCAAATGGCAGCGATGCCATAGAGTGGGAACTATCGGCTGAGACATGGTGACAACAACTGCTCAAAGAACAGCAAACTAGCAGCATCAAACATTGATTACCACAACACTACGCCCGCTGAATGTAAGTTATTACTAACAAGTCCTGGAAAGTGGATTTTTTTAACGACTTTACCATCATTTCGTTAGAAACGATCAGTTAATTGAAGTCATTACCTCGTGCAAAATAGCCATGCATGGCTCTCAGACTTGACAGGCACCTTCCTCCTAAATATAATCAGCCTAAACCTCTAAAGCCCATTTGACCTTGTTAATGTGAAAAATACTTCTCTGTCATCGATGAATTTGTGACTATTTTTTTTGCATATATATCTGCGTTCCTATAGATAAAAGCATTCCAAATGATTATCCCATGGTTTCGTTTTTGCCTGTGCTCGTTTCCTCAGGGGATCCTTTCCTTAGGCGGTGCTGTGTTAACAACACCCAGAATTAAATTGTAGCACACCACATCCCCTGCAGATCATATTTTATTCCTTTAAATCATCCATTGCTTTATTTACACATTCTCTAGAGTAATCGTATGAAAAAGTGTTATTTGTAACTGTTCTGTTTCAACACCGCACTGACATTTTTATAGGATCAGTCAATGTTTCACACAATAGTTTTCAGAATCACGCTGCTAGGTTTTGTGGCCAAATGTCAACTTCCAAAGCTTTGCAATATTTCAATAACAGTTTTAGTGAATCAGATTTTGCTTCAGACCTGAAGCTGAATAAACTAAAATGTCTGATTATGATTACTAGAGCTGCAGTCATGAAAATGCTGTCAAAAGTGTAACAATATTGCCCAAAAAACCTATATACATCAGTATATATTCCAGTCTGCCAAGTAATACCCAACTATGGTCTTTGGGAAAATGCGAGCTGTAAACATCCACGAAATAATGCACTAACCATTTAAGGGAAGGACGTTTCTTGATGTCCGCACCATTGTATGATCAGATTTGTATTTCTGGCAGGGTGGATTAAAGACGCAGAAATATCACCATATTGTTTTCATTGCTCCTAGTAGCATGGCACCCTATGATAACCAGGGCGTAAAGCATTTCCGCAGCGGGCTGGAGCTCCTGGAGGCCTGTTTTTTAGGACAGGGGACCGAGTCCTGGTGTCTAGTAGGTCATTTTCCTCAGCTCTCCATGTTAATTGCAGCAGGCATGTGGAGGCTTCAAAAGAGACAGAGACATAGAGGAAGGGAGGGATAAGGTAGAGAGAAAGCGATCAGAGAGGAGAAGAGGCTGAGGGGAGAAGGAGAAAGGGGCAATGAATAGACGGAAAGAGAGAAATTGCTTGAGGAGTTGAAGGGTGCAGGGCTGGTTTGAGCATTTTGCTAGGGCTGATTTGGTTCCCCAATCCAGCCCTCACGATCATCTGTGGTTTACCTGAATTACCTGAGGGTTGTATCTGAATGTTTACGACTGGTTGGATAGTAGAAGGAGCAATCACATTTGTCAGGATAAAAATAAATGGAAGGACAAAATCTCCTCTCCCTGTAGCAATACTTTGAAGTGCAATATATATATATATATATATATATATATATATACATATATGAAACAGGAGATCCCTTCATCAAGAAGCAATCAGAGGGACACAGCGGGGAAGCCAAGAAAGTAATTTATTAAAGGAATGGCATGACACGTTTCAGTGAGTATGCCTTTATCAAATGCCTTCTACAACACATATTTTCTCCAATCCGCAAAAAATGTTCAAATCGTTCTCCCTTTGGTGGACATCCAGGTGGGCCGAGTTAAAAAATCAGGGCAACACTGCAGCCTACATCGGTGGACTACAGTTCCCAGCAGGCACCACTCTCGTCCAGCCAGGTAAGTGTCTCATATAATATATATTCACTAAAAAAAATGTTATAGTTAGGCTCAGGTTTCACTGGTACAAAACAAGAGAAATTCAGCAGTTATATTTAGCTGAATTAACTATAACTCATGCCCAGCAAATGTACTGTTTATAACCTCACAAATGACATCACTCATGACATGGTCAGTGACATCACTGATGACATCTCAAATGACATCCCTGATGACATCATCCAGTGACTGTGATTTTTTTTTAAAGTTTATGAGCGCTAAATATATATACCAAAGTGTAATGATGAATCAGTGGGTACATGTGCGCCTGTATGGATGATTTAGTCGGTGCATGACTGTATAACTGAGTGATTAGGTGTCTCAGTGAATGTATGGGTGAGTGACTAGGTGTGTGAATGTCTGTATCAGACTGCCAGTTCATGTTGAAGTGGCTGTATGGGTTAGTGAGTGGGTATGTGAGTGACTGTATGGGTGACTGGTTGTCTGAGTACCTGTATTGGTGTATGAGTGTCTGTGTGATAAATGAGGGTGTGTGTGACTGCCTTCATGGATGAGTGAGTGAGCGGCTTTGCAGCATGGTGGAAAAAGGGGGCTTGGCCTCCAATCGCCTCTCAGCACTCCAATTGTGTGGAGCACACAGGAGGTAACAGGAGGTCTTGTTGGTCACTAAGGACCCTCAGCAGCTAAGGGGACAACATCCCCCAACCAGAAGCATGCCAGGAGACGCGTTTGCAGAGTAGTTTGAGAATGGGGGCAGGGCCTCTGGCAAGTTGCCGTCTTTTTAATTTTTTCAAAACAAATTAGGAAGTGGGGACACATGGTCCCCCCAACCGGGCCACTTTCGACCCAGGACCCCATCCACTGGGGCATGCTCCCTTTGAAAAAAAAAGTTTTAAAAGGGATGGGGGCTACACGGGCTCCTTCCTGAGGCTGATTTCATCCCCGGGAACCCCACCCCTCAGGGCCATGTAGAGCTCCTGGAGGAGGTGGTAGGCCCCGGTGCCGGGGGTCCGCAATGGACCCCCATTAATCATTATATTTGTGCCCCAGGGAGATGGCAGTCTCTGGAGCTGTGGGGTAGCCTGCAGGGCCTCCCCTCCTTTTTTTAAAATAAAGGATGTGCCCCTGAGAGGTTTTCGTCCCTTGGGCAGAGGGAGAGGACCTACAGCCTCCCCGCATAACTGTAAAAAAAGTGGACCCGGAGAGGTGGCAGTCTCCACGACAGGGGTGTCCACTGGGTGCCCCATATTTTTTAAATGAGCGCCGGGGAGGTGGCAGTCCTTGGGGCAGGGGAAGTACATGAGCCCCCCATATTATTTTAATTAGCCCAGGGAGGTAGCGACCCTTGGGGCATGGGTTCCATGAGGCCCCCCACATAATTGAAATTAGCCCAAAGGAGATGGCAGTCACCAGGGCTGCGGGCAGGCCCAGTGGGCCCTCCCGCATTCATAATTAAAAATGCCCCAGGGATGTTGAGGTCCCTGGGGCTTTGATAAGTCCAAGGAGGGGGCCCCCACCTATATTTATCATATTCCCCAGGACCTGGTCCACTCAGGGGTTATTCTAAAGCAAGCACAGGAGCCCGCATTTGCTTTTCTAAAAATGTTGCTTCTGATTGCTGGATCCACCCACGAGCCTGCATCAAAAAAAATAATAATGCTTTTAACCACCAGCGGGGTCTTTGATGGACCTCCCACCAAATCGGGGGGGTAAGGGTATTCCTACCCTGCCCCGTTATCTTTATTTTAACTTTTTTTCTGGGACTTAGCTTCAAGCCGAGTCCCAAGATGGGTGCCAACATTCCCAGGTTTAAGCGTTGGCAGCCAATCAAATTTTAGTTGGATCTGCGAGTCCACTGCAAGGAATCGCGTCCCCAGATATCTATATTTTTTTAAGTTAGATATCTCAAAAACGACTTATGGAAAGATTTGTACTAAATCACAAAAAGCACGCTTTCTGGACCTTCAACTAGCTTTCTGGTAAATTTAGAGTAATTCCATTCAGCAGTTCAGGCTATAGTTGTGTTCGAAAAATGAAAAATCCACATAGACTTAACATGGGGAGATGAGTTTTGGGACCCTTTTTTTCTCGGCCTTGCTTAACGGATGACCCCGAAACTTTCAACAAAGCAGCTGAACCAAAAAAGGAGCTTCGTCAAGTGGCGCCAAAGTTATTGGCAAAACAAAAAATGCTTTTTCAATGGAAACTTTGGTCCTAACTATATTAGATAGATAGATAGATAGATAGATAGATAGATAGATAGATAGATAGATAGATAGATAGATAGATAGATAGATAGATAGATAGATAGATAGATAGATAGATAGATAGATAGATAGAGTTAAACTAAGATTAAAAAGCACAGTTGAGCAGCATTTTATCAGCATGCAGGAGAATTATATATTGAAGGCTACAATAAAGGCCTGTACAATCATGATGGTGCTAATTACTGTAGCTTCTAGCTGCATTGTAAACACACGATCATCATTTAATCAGCTAAACCTGGTATTTCAATCAAAAACTTCAGCTGCCGAGAGCAGCCGGGCTGGCAGCGTAAAACTTCGTAGGAAAATGGGAAAGTAGGGGGGGAATTGGGTACAAAATCGCTGTTATTCAGTAACTCCTAATTGATTGATGGGAGGGCTCATACTGTCCACTTACAAAGAAGATGTGAATGAGAAACACATTGGTCAGCATCACTTCCACTTTTTTACACTTTAATTTCATTCAAGATATTATAGTAAAACTGATCAGTTAATCAATTTAGCTAATTCACAGACATCCAATGTCCACATTTGCATGACTAAACTAAGGACAAGAAGAAGCAGGAGCATGAAAATAAGTCTAATAAACATTTTTGACAAAAAAACAACCCAAAATAAAGTAGAAAACACTAAGGTTTTTGGGAAGAAAAAATCTCTTGCATGGTGATGGACATGCATTCCTGGCCTGAGTGCCCCAACTGTAGTGATACATGGATCCCTAATGCTGAATTTTTGTGTCATAGGCAAAAAGGATCATGCATGTGTACCATGACATAGGCCTAACTCCCGGATTGTGGTCTTGTTGGACCAGGAGGGGTGTCCAAAGCACTACCCTCATAATGGTGAAAGGCAGGAGATAAGCGGCGCAAATGCAGTGATGACAGCATTAGGAGTGGGCGAAAATGTGGAGTCTGATTTTGTGAAATCACATGGAATTACATTAAAATTCTTCCATATTCAGCAGAATTCTGCAACAGATAACTTTGTAGTCACCGCAGAGTACGCAAGGACACCAGCCAGTGTTATATGCAGTAATTTCTAAACTTTAACTGTTATAACAGAGTATCCTTACCAGCAACATATAACTCAGGCCCTTAGTCTTGCTGACAAGTAAATAAGTGATGGATTATAGTTAGGAACTTTAATTAATAATTATGTAATTCTAGATATGTCATATAAATAGCATCCAATGCCTCAACCTGAAAAAAGTCAACCTTTCTAAGCAGTACTAATGTCAATATGGCAGTGGCCCATCTTCCATTTTTAGCTCATTCAAGAATTTTGAAGGCCTTAGGATGCTCTTCTTTGCACCATGATGCCGATTTTTATGCACCTGCATTGTGTAAATTGAGCTGAATTACCCTATAATTCTCTAAGTTATTGCATTTTTTTATAGCAAAGCTCAGAAACAAAAAGAGGTACAAAAGGGGGTGTTGATGGACGGAGCATCCGAACCAATCAAACACTCTCACCCAGTCAAGAGATCTGGGTTTAATCCATCACCGTTCTTTAGCCCACTCTGCCACCCCAGTTCAGACATGGCCATATGCAAATCAGTCTAACCCTGTGCCTCATGGGAACAGTCCAGCCCGTACTGCCAAGCCATTCCTTCCCTGGACCGGAAACAAGCTTCCTAGGACCGGTTTCTGGCATTACAGCCGTCTTCAGCCAGGCTTGTTTGAATCCAGTGGCAAAGTGAGCAAGGGACTCATGTCTGAGCATACCCTGCCAACTTATGGCGAACATAGCGATACAAAAGGGGGTGGTGATGGTTGAAGCATCCGAACCAATCAAACACTCACACCCAGTCAAGAGATCTGGGTTTAATCCATCACCGTTTTTTAGCCCACTCTGCCACCCCAGTTCAGACATGGCCATATGCAAATCAGTCTGACCCAGTGCCTCATGGGAACAGTCCAGCCCGAACTGCCAAGCCATGCCTTCCCTGGACAAGAAACAAGCTTCCTAGGACCGGTTTCTGGCATTAAAGCCGTCTTCAGCCAGGCTTGCTTGAACCCAGTGGCAAAGTGAGCAAGGGACTCACGTCTGAGCATACCCTGCCAACTTATGGCTAACAAAGCAGTACAAAAGGGGGTGGTGATGGACGGAGCATCCAAACCAATCAAACACTCACACCCAGTCAAGAGATCTGGGTTTAATCCATCACCGTTCTTTAGCCCACTCTGCCACCCCAGTTCAGACATGGCCATATGCAAATCAGTCTAACCCTGTGCCTCATGGGAACAGTCCAGCCCGTACTGCCAAGCCATTCCTTCCCTGGACCGGAAACAAGCTTCCTAGGACGGTTTCTGGCATTACAGCCGTCTTCAGCCAGGCTTGTTTGAATCCAGTGGCAAAGTGAGCAAGGGACTCATGTCTGAGCATACCCTGCCAACTTATGGAGAACATAGCGATACAAAAGGGGGTGGTGATGGTTGAAGCATCCGAACCAATCAAACACTCACACCCAGTCAAGAGATCTGGGTTTAATCCATCACCGTTTTTTAGCCCACTCTGCCACCCCAGTTCAGACATGGCCATACGCAAATCAGTCTGACCCTGTGCCTCCTGGCAACAGTCCAGCCCAAACTGCCAAGCCATGCCTTCCCGGGAACGGATTCAAGCTTCCTAGGACCGGTTTCTTGCATTACAGCTGTCTTCAGCCAGGCTTGCTTGAATCCAGAGGGAAAGTGAGCAAGAGACTCACGTCTGAGCATACCCTGCCAACTTATGGCGAACAAAGCGGTACAAAAGGGGGTGGTGATGGACGGAGCATCTGAACCAATCAAACACTCACACCCAGTCAACAGATCTGGGTTTAATCCATTACTGTTCTTTATCCCACTCTGCCACCCCAGTTCAGACATGGCCATATGCAAATCAGGCTGACCCTGCTGTGCCGCTGCTTTCACAGGGGGTCTGTTTTGAGGAAGCCGGTGGTCACGGCGGTGACCTCATGTCAGGGTGAGGGGTGCCACCCTGGCAGAGGCGTTGGCCATCCCGGAAGTGAACCACGCCCAGAGCCCCAGCCTATTTACTCCCACTCCTACGCTGGACTGGCGTACGCAGGACCAGATCACTCCGCTCACGCTTACAGTGGGGACGACACAGCTACATGACCAAGGTCTTCCCCACTGCCTGAGGTGACATGGTTGTGTCCACTGTCCACAACACCACAAACACCAGCAGTATATGTCAACATGGACAGGTCCATGCTTTGCATACTGAGTGCTGGCCAGCACATCACCGCCTCATTTGGCATTGTGTGCATTCTTATTCATGGGTGACTTGCCTCCTTCACACATACTTGGTTCCCGCCTCTTCCCACATTCTTGTATTGTGTGGCTGAGGGGCCATGCCGTTTTCAGAACATCTGCTGTTCTGTTCTGCGCTGCCTCTGTGGTAGTCTGGGGGGGTGGTCGGGGGGCATAGGGGTGGTGGCGGTGGGTGTTGTGCACCTTTTGGGTCTCCAAGCTGCATGATCAGTAGCTTCATGACATGTATTGGTCTTCAGATGTGGCTCTGGGCTGGGCTCCCTTTCATACTACAGGTAGTCATCCTTCTTTAAGAGAGAATGGGTTTGAGTTGAGAGAGCAGGAAGCAGTGGCGCTCTGAGCAGTGTGATCTTGATGCGGAGATGTCCGTGCAGTAGGCACTCATGCAAAACAGGACAGGGGAACAAAAACCCAACAGAGAAAACAACCCCTGCGGTGGTGTAGGAAGGCCTAAACCAACTAGAAGAAGAGCAGAGCCTGTGCACACACTGGTAGGTTACGTGGTCATGGTGTAAGGACTTGTTTTAACCTGCTGAGACAAATATGTTGCGTCAAGGTACAAAAACGCCAAACACAAAGATTCATGTGGGTGAAAATTGTTTATAAGTCAATTGTTGGTCAGTACATCAGGGCTTTTTGTCCTTCCTTGTGCCCTCCCTAGCCCTGATGAGTCACATCTACCTTCACGGTGTGACGAAACACGTGTCAGCTGGCTACTATTTTCTGTACTGACCAGCAATTGACTTATAAGCAATTTTCACCCACATGAATCTTTGTGTTTGGCGTTTTTGTACCTTGACGCAAGCGGGTTAAAACAAGTCCTTACACCAGGACCACGTAACCTACCAGCGTGTGCACAGGATCTGTTGTTGAGTCATCCTTCTTTACACCAGTAAAAGGCAGGTGTATAATCCCTGCTGCTAGTGCGCCTTATCGCCTGTTTTTGGATTGCATCGCAGATCTGGATGGTCGTTGAGAATATCACAAAGTGGTGTTTTCGTGTGTTTTTGAACAGGAATGCCTACTCTGCATATCATTAGCCTTAGTTGTCACTCTCTTCCATGGCGATGTTTTTGGCAGAAGCTATCACTGGAAAACTGGTGATCTCAGCAGTTTGCACCAGCTTGAGAATGGGGCGATAATTTGTTTGCCACTTTTGCTGCGCTAAAGTGATGATAACTCAGCGATAAGTTCTTGAGAATATGCCCTCCAGTTTTTCGAGATTTATGAAACAGAGAGAGTGAATATCACTCTCTCAGAGTTGGAGGCAAGTCATTCCAAAGTCTAGGTCCGAGAAAGAAGAATGCTCATCCTTCTTGGCGGGATTTCCTGATTCTAGGGATTACAGCCAGCCTGAGATAGCTAGAGCAGAATAAGCGTGCAGGGGAATACAGAGACACCAAAACCTCAAAAAGTCAGGTCCAGTGTTTGGTAGGAATTTGTACATATAGCTCGGTACCTTGAATTGCACACACGCACAATAGGTAACCAATGTAAGGTTTATAACATACTGGCTGCGGAGGTGAATTTAGGAGGCCAGATAAAAAAACATTCCCATGGTCCTGTCTGGAAATAACAATGGCCTGGACCATGGCTCTCTGGCAAGAGGAAGGAAGACAGGAATGAATCCTGCATGCCAAAGCAGGTAGCCACCACCTTGTTGATCTGAGTCAATTTTATCACCAAGCAAAACTTCCAGGTTCTTTTCGACTGAAATTGGGCAAGGGGGGCTGCCCATCGTGGCAGGCCACAGGTGGGAACTCCACGGAGTAGAGGAATTACACACCAATAGAACCTTATGGCCGTTTAGTTTAATACAACTTAAATAAATTCGAAACTATGCCAATGCAAAGTTTTAATTACACCAGTATAATTAGAGTCATTTAAGCCATTTTCCATAATGAAATATATGCATAATCGCTGAGATAAAGCCATGTTGCAGAACAAAAACCCTTCTCAGTGAGAACTGTAACACAAGAAGTACAAAAACAACATGATTGGAATGAATGTGAGCTTCATCTTCCCAATGCGAACAGCAGTTCTTCAACATTGGCAGTCAACAAACATTTCAGATCGATTTTTTTACATGAGTGGGCTATTCAGATAATATTATGATGTCAAAACTACAACTCCCAATGCAAGTGGCAATTCCTTTAATGCAGGTGTCAGGAAAATCTATGAAAATATAAATTTTCAAGTTTATTTTATACTTTCAGACACCGTTCCCGTAAGCTTTTGAGCTGAAAGCACATTTACAGCTAGATTCATTAAGCCAAATTGCGATCGCAATAGCTGTGAAAAAGCAGTTGCGATCGCAATTTGATGAAAAGGAATTCATGACAGTGTAATCCCGAAAATTGCGAATTCGCAAATGAAAAATTGCGATCTCGCAAATAAATTCGCAGAATCCTGGAAGAAACCCATTAGCGATTCTGAATTTGCGAGAAAACATGGAATCTGCGAATTAATCTGCGAAATTGCAAAAAAATCGCAATCGCTATTCATGAAAATTTGCAGAATGTGAAAATTCCGGAAATAGCTATTTGTGATGCGCAATTTAAGGAGAACCCAAACCAGTTGGTAACCAGTAAGGAAAAAAATAAGTTAGAAAAAAACGTTTGCTAAGTACCAACAGGTGCAGACCTGACCAAACACACTTAAGGACATGCAGCTGGAGCATTAGGACTCTCACAATGCCAGGACTCTACATGGTGGTCAGGCGGCGAAGGCTACAGGGAGCAGCACGAAACAGACGTAGGATCCAGGAGCGGATATTCCGCCAGTGGGTCACCCTTCTGGGCCAAACCAGGGAGCAAATATACGCTAAGTACCGCCTCAATGGGACAATGATCATCAAGCTAATCCAGGACCTAGACCCCCTGATGCAGCACCCAACAAGGAGGACCAATGCCGTGCCCACACATGTCCAGGTATTGTGCAGCCTGCACCTTCTGGCCTCCGGAAGCTTCCAGGGGATAGTCGCTGTTGCAGGGAGGATATCCCAGCCCACCATGTCCTGCTGCCTAAGGAGTTTCCTGGAGGACATGCTGACCCGGCTACACCACTACATCACATTCCCCACCAGCCAACAGGACTTGAATGACACCAAGCTACAATTTTACAACGTAGCACAATTTCCACATATAATAGGATGCATTGACTGTACCCACATCCACATCTGCCCACCAGCACAAACGGAATACATGTATCGCAACCGCAAGTCCTACCACTCTCTCAATATCCAGATGGTGTGCAATGCAAAGACAATCATCACGGACATAGTAGCATAGTACCCTGGGAGCACACATGACTCCTTCATATTCTGGCACAGCGGCATTCACACACGACTGGCCAGGGGAGACTTTGGTGAAGGATACCTACTAGGTAAGTACACATGCCCCACAATGTTACACTGTGATAATGTAGCTGCGTGGCACAGGCACTCACCCTCTGCTCCTCTCATTCAGTTGACAATGGCTATGCTCTCCGTGAGTACCTCCTCACCCCATACCTCAACCCTGCAACACCACAGCAACGTCATTACAATGCAGCACACATACACACAAGAAATTGCATTGAGAGGACATTTGGCCTTTTGAAGAGCAGATTCCGCATACTGCACAAGACTGGTGGGGCCATCAAATACGAGCCAGAGGTCTGCTGCCGCATTTTGGCTGTGTGTGCAATCCTCCACAACATTGCTACCAAGCGCAGGATACCTGTAGACATCTCTGGCAGTGAGTCGGAAGGGGACAACCGACCACCTGCACATGTGTGTCACGCACGCGGGGAGAATCCTGCAGAAGGACACAGATGCCGTAACCAAATCTGCATGAACTATTTCTAGTGCACCCACTCCCTACACCCATTACTTCACTCATGCATGACAACATTAATAATGACATGAGTCAGATTAAGTTAGACTGAATACTTGTTATTGTTACAGCACAATAAAGTGGGGATTCCCCAAACTGGTACATGAATGACATATTGCGTTATATGTCTCTTCTTCAGGAGGGCATGCTTGTAGAAGCAGCATGGCCCCTCATGTAAATGTTCAAATGTTAAATGCCGCCTCCGGGCAGATGCTCCCAACCTCCTTTCAACATCCTCCTCCTGATTCAGCCGTGAGGCAGCACAGGGCCAGCTGCTGCGGCGGGGTGCTACCACCGGTGGCACGGACTGGCTACTATGGCTGGAAGTACCCTCACTAGTGTCATCACCCCCTCCGCCTGGCCATGGCCGGTAGCCTGCATGCCCTGTACTGCTGTTGACACCTGCTCCAGAGCTCTCGCGACGTCCAGACAGCACTGGACCATTTGGACCTGCATGGCCAAGGAGCGTTGCGAGAGCTGGGAGGTCGCGTTGCCTATAATGTAGTTGGACCATGTGTATGCTGACAGGCGGGTCAGCAGCTGCTGGTGTCTGCGGCGGTTGAGGTCCTGCTGGCTGTACATGGCCTGTGTGTTGGCCTCCATGGCAGCTGTCATCCTCTCCATGCGGTCTGACATTTTTGCTAAATTTCGGGCGGTCTTGTTAAGTTGGAGGTGGATAGCCACAAGATGATGGGCCTGTGTTTGATGCACATGTAACATACGGCGCTCAATGGAGAGCCCACCTGGCCGCACGTTTCGTCCCCTGCCAGCGCGGGAATTGTTATTGCGCTGCTCCCTCACCAGTCCGCTTGACTGGCTCCTCACAGCCGCAGGGTGGTGGGTTGGTCGGCGAACTGCTGCTGGTGTTGCAGGCCCCACTGGTGGTTGAGTGACGCACTGTGGTACAGCAGCGCCTGTTGGCGCAGGGGTGGCACTGTCCACAGGGGCAGGTGGTGGAATGACCGCTGGTGCGGCTGCTTGCCCTGATGGTCCGGGCTGTGGGGATAGATGTGTGTCTCCCTCTGTGTCCTCTGTGATGTCCTCAATTAGCAGGGCATCGCTGTCTGTGCTGGGGACTTCAGCGCCACCTGTGATGTAAAGTGGACGTTGATTAGTGACATGTTTCTTCCACATTTAGGCTTCCTACATGCATGCAGACTACCATTCCCTGACTCTCTGCAGGATTGACTCTCACTAAACATGTCTGGCTTTATGGGGCTAGATGGTAATTGTGGTCAGACTACATGTCCCACAATGCAATTGTGCTTTAGTGGTGTGCTTTGTGTGGTAAATTAAAGATGCAGAGTCCACTTGGTAAGTTCAGATCCTTTATTGCAGGTTCCTTCCAGGTTAGATAGACAGGTTAAGATTATAAGGAAAACCCCACCAGGAGCCAGCTGTTAGCAGCTCAGCCTGAGATGACCAACTGCCACAGTAAGTGAGAGAGAGACACTGTGAGCTAGAGGGACACCCAGGCTTTCTATGATGTCACAGATAATATAGTACAGTCTAGCCAGAGAAGAACAGTTGAGAGGGCATTTACTGCACATCCTCTTCCCTTATGGAGTAAGAGCAGAATAAAGGAATAATTGGCAATAATACCTTAAATGCAACAATCAGCAGGGAAGTACACAATTGAGATGAACCAAAAGTAATAATGTACAACATGAGATGACGTTAGCATGAGGTATCATTAGCAGAGAAAAGAACAAAGAAAACATCATTATGTCACAATATGCCTCATCCCCCTCCCTTTACGAAACAGCAAGGTTTCGAAAAAAAAAAACAAGTTAGCTGTTGACACTCATAACCTCCCCACACATGGGTACACCGCAGGGTAAACACCCTAGAAACAAAAATGAGTGTAGTCTAGGAGGGACACAATAGGGGTAAGACTTACTTAAGATAACCCAAGAGAGCAAACCCCTTTTATCAAGAATTCACCAAAGATAAAAAAAATGACCCCTGATAAAGATGTGCGGACACTAAACGTATGATAGATTCACAGCTCAAAATCTTACCAAAATGTAGCCCTGGCCAGTAGCTGCAAGAAGCTAGACTTCGATAGGAAAATAGTGCACAAACAATCTCCACCAAAAACTGGGGACAGCGCAGAGTGTGGAGAATGGACTACTCGCAAACACTCAACCTCCCCAGTTAAGGGAACACCGCAGGACACTAATAAACAACCTCATCTGAGAAGGGTACACCGCAGGGTAACGAAAATAACCCTGGGACGCAAGATGGGCGTGGAAAACCCGCAAATAAACAACCTCCCCTGAAAGGGTACAAAATGGGCATGGACTACCCACCAAGACTCAACTTCCCCTGAAAAGGGTACACCGCAGGACGCTAAATCTGGGAATAAAAATTGGCATGGACTACCCTCAAAGGGTACTCCGCAGGAAAGTAATCCTGGGAATAAACATGGGGCATAGACGACCCGCAAATACCCAACCTCCCCTAAAAAGGGTACACCGCAAGGTAAGGACAATAACCCTGGGAGGAAAATAAAAGGACTAGTGGGGATACACACCCTGTGAACTGGTATGGGAATTGACTACCCACAAAGACACTACACCCAGACTGATAAACAAAACTACACCAAGCCCTACATAGGATACGCCACGAGGTACATCATAACCTTAGAAAACTGATTTTGACAAAGCCTGACTCAAAACTCCCCCAAAGAAGGGCACACCGTAGAGTTTAGAGATGTCGACCTGATCCCACACACAGACAATAGGGCAAACACAGCAGAGATCACCAAAAAGGTAAAAGCAACAAAACAAAAGGTTATGCTCAAAACAGCATGCAATCATCACAAACACTGAGAAGCTAAACACATTCAAACAAAATAATAAATAATGCCAGCTCCGGTGAGCGACCTCTCACCCGGGGTCTGTGTACACTGCTCCCTGCAGACGCCACTGGGCTCCCTGCAGTCGCCGTGGACTTTTGCCAGCCAAGTAGCATGTGATCAAGTCCATGAGTAAAGTCTCTTCCACTCCGTTGCTCCACACTTCCTTTAAACGAAACATCATGGTCAGCACCATGAAGAAAATGCAGAGATTTCAAATATACACAGGTGTGTATATCACCGAAGGAAAAACAAACGCGCTAAGACTAATGCGTAGACTGTAAACGCTACGAGTAGCAGTTGTTGCTATAGCGACTTAAACAAACAAAAGATGGCTGCCACATCGAAATGACGTGATTAGCGTGAAGCGTGAAGAGTGACGTATCCGGTGAAGAAGGAGTGTTCCAAGAAAAACACCAGACGTCACTGAAAAGTCGCTGCATGAGGAAAGCTTCGCTGACTCCCAGAACGTTCTATTCACGTCATCAATTGGACAGTGGTAGGAGAGGAGAACAGATCGCTGCCGGCCAACCGCCAAACACGTTTAAAACAGTGGAGAGACGAAGAGTGAGAGAGAGACACTGTGAGCTAGACGGACACCCAGGCATTCTATGATGTCACAGATAACATAGTACAGTCTAGCCAGAGAAGAACAGTGGAGAGGACATTTACTACACTTTGGCTGCATGACTGGGGTTTTAAATGGAATGCTCTGGAGTCATGGACATTGTTAGGGGACAGGGGGTCACAGTCGCATGGCACTTACCTTGTGTGTCTTGGGTGGGTCGGGAGGAGTCCAGCTGGATCACACCCACGCATGCCTGCGGATTTATGGTCTCCTCCACTCGGTCCTCGAGTGGTGTGTTTGGTGGGACAGTGGGCTCCCCTCCACCTGTCGCAACACGCTCCCCCAGCCTTTCGGCGATCTTCTCCTTTGCCCGCCCTCTCAGGTCGTACCACTGTTTTTTGAGCTCGTCCACGGAGCGCTGGGACACACCCACAGAGTTCACTTTTGCGCGGATGCGCAACCATATCCGCCTTTTATCGGCCTCAGGCACTCTTCTGGAGTCTTTACCGAAGAGCCGATTGTGGTCCTTGCAGACTCCTTTGATCAAATATTCGAGCTCTTGCTCAGAAAATTTAATTTTTCTTTTTCTTCCACTGGAAGTTCCACCTGCAGCTTCCTGTGACATGCTGGCCACTGGGGTGTCTCCTAGTTTTCTACTGTCGACACTCTGGAGGGGAGCTCTGGCACTGCTGCATCCACTTCAGGCTCTCACTGCTGAATGAGGGTGGAACCTGCCTACTTCCTGGTTGTGAGGTCATCACTGTGCTCCGGATGCGACTTCCCATTTTTGCGATCTCGCAATTAGCGAGATCGCAGTTTGCGATTTCGGTAATTGCGAGATCGCAATTTCAACACGGTTATCTGCCGATTCTGTGAATATTTACCGATTTTTGGGTTCTCGCAATCGGCGATTGAGGTCGATTGCGATTCGCTTTTTTTTCTCGCAAATATTCATGAATGCCATTCTGCGATTTCTTAATTGCGATTCGCTTTTTCTCGCAATTTAGAAATCGCAGAATTTCACATTGATGAATCTGGCTGTTTGACTTTTTAAAAGAAAGAATGTGCCATAGAGACAGACTATAGGTACCCCAGCAACTTCCTTTTGAAGACAAAGCTTCACTCTCTTTTTGACTACAATCTCTGCAGCATCAACATTCTTGGAATATTTACTTCTTAGGAAAAAAAATCGAAAGTTCAAAGCAAGACTCTTCAAAAAGTTTGTTTTTTGAGGAAGGGCAAGCATTACAATTTTTCATCCTTTTTGTTTTTTTTCTTTTTGGTTGTTTGAGTAGGGACTCTTTCAGGATTATGGGACAGATTTACAATCCCCTTGTGCCGACATTGCGTCACATTTGTGATGCAACGGCGGCGCAAACGTGCTGCCAATTTACAATGTGACTCATTTAGGTAGATGCATCACATAAAGCCCTGCATCACATTATACCTGTGTCAGGTATAACATATGCAGACTAGGCGTTCCCACGCGAAAAGCCAAGTATAACTGACGCAGTGAAATTAACAACATTTCACTGCGTCACTCTAATACTTCATTGCGTCAAAATCCCTATGCCTGCTCAGACCAGGCGTAAGGAATGATGCATGGCTTTTAGTATAGGACACACCTATCTGTTGTGGCACATTGCTGAAGTTGGGTCACTTTCATGAGCAACTCCAGCAATGCATCACATTTGTGCCAACAGAGGCGTCAGTATTTCTGGCACATCTGTTAATCCTTGCATCATTGAGCACTGTATTGTTAATTTAGAGCATCCATAGTGGAGCAAGGACGTTTGGCACAAGCGCAAGGAAACTGACGCATCTATGCAAATGTGTCAGTTCCTTGTGAATCTACCCCTATGTTTTTTAAGGGATAATGTTTGCAAATTTTTTTGAATGGTGGAGGCCTGAGGTTACAAAGAAAAACCAAAGGTGGTGATGGACGGAGCGTTGACAATACAAACACTCACCCCCAGTCAACTGATCGGGGTTTAATCCATCACCGTTCTTTAGCTCACTCCGCCACCCCAGTTCAGACATGGCCATATGCAAATCAGTCTGACCCTGTGCCTCATGGGAACAGTCCAGCCCGAACTGCCAAGCCATGTCTTCCCTGGACCGGAATTAAGCTTCACAGGACTGGTTTCCTGCATTACAGCCGTCTTAAGGTTACAAGACACTTTTTCTCAATTTACATGTTTTTCTGTGAATTTAGTTTATATTTGTTTACATTTTCGCTGGGTTGTTGCTTTACTGTTGGGATCACAATCTGCCCTACATTAACCCCTTCGATGCTCATGACGGAATGGCTCTATCATGAGCATCGGTGCCCCTGTGTTCATGACAGAATCATTACGTCATGAGGCAAGGGGCACAAAATCCCTCTGCTGCAGACAGCAGAGGGATTTCCTTCTCTCCCCCAAAGACTCAGGAGCTGGGTAAGAGCTTCTTCAGCTCCCGATGTCCACTCCCTGGTTTCTGTGCAATGAATGTAATTGCTCAGAAACCGAAACTGAAATGAGCCTTTAGGCTCATTTCAGTTTCGCTTTCTATGTGCTAAGGGGGCTATCTCATCCCCCCGGGCACGTAGAAAGATGGGAGCGGCATCATTGGAAAGGGGGAATCTCCCCTTTTCAATGGTACCCCTCCCCAGTGGATCACTGCTTGGGGATCGCCCCCAGGAGGGCGATCCCCAAGCAGGGATCCACCCACTAGACACCAGGGAGGGGGAAAAGCCCCTTGGAAAAGAGCTTTTGCTTCCCCCAAATACATTTGGCTTGTGTTTGTCTTTCCCCCCCCCCCAGGGGGGGCAAATCGGGCCAGTAGCACTCGATCTGCCCCCGGGGGCAAAAAGCCCACTAGACGCTAGTGACTTTTATTTGGGGTGCATACATTGTTAGGTTCCATGCCCCCACCCTGCAAAATATACAGCCTTTATGCCCCCTAAGGGGGGGGGCAAAAAATCCCACTATTGCTAAATTGCAATAGGGCGGGGGCTGCCCAAAATGGGCATGCCAATGCCCCCACCCCAGACACAAAAATTACAGTCTTTCTGCCCCCCTGGTAGGCAGATAGCCAAATAGATACCAGTGATTGGCAACCCTCACCATAATTAAAACTTGCCCCAAAAAATCTCTGTTGTCTAGTAGGCTTTCTGCCCTCCTGGGGGGTAGATGGGGCATTAGCCCTATGTGATTTTTTTCAGCTAAATTTGAGGTTTGCAGGAGATTTCGGGTAGGAAAATGTTGGGGGACCCACCAAGCTGTACATCGCTGGATTCCCCTGGGTGTCTAGTTCTCAGAAATGTTTGGGTTTGGTAGTTTCACAAGATGGCCGCCGAGCCCGGAGACAAAAACCCAGGTGACCCCCCCTTGCAAAACCAGGTTGTTTTGTGATAGGTCATTTTAATGTTGCCTCAATAGGTTTTGGGCCCTTGCCTGTGGCGGGTACTTGACCCACCCACGTGATTGAGCTATCATTTTTATAGGGAGACCTTGGGAAACGCTGGGTGGGAGGAAATTTGTGGTTCCACGTAGAATAGAACTTTCCCACACAGAAATTACAGAAAAAAGTGTTTTTTTCAGCTAAATTTGAGGTTTGCAGGGGATTCTGGGTAGGAAAGCATTAGGAGACCCACACAAGCCATACCTCTCTGGACTCCCCCGGGTGTCTAGTTTTCAGAAATGTATGGGTTTAGTAGGTTTCCCTAGATGGCCGCCAAGCCTGGGGCCAAAAACTCATGGGACCCCCTTGCAAAACCAGGTTGTTTTGTGATAGGTAATTTTTATGTTGCCTCACTAGGCTTTGGGCCCTTGCCTGTCGTGGATACTTGACCCACTCACGCAATTGCGGTATCATTTTTATCAGGAGACCTTGGGGAACGCTTAATTGGAGGAAATTTGTGGATCCACGTAGATTTCAGATCTTTCGTACATATACATTTTTGAAAAAAGTGATTTTTTCAGCTAAATTTGAGATTTGCAGGGGATTGTGGGTAGGAACGTTTTAAGGGACCTACCAAGCCATACCTCGCTGGACTTCCCCAAGTGTCTAGTTTCCAGAAACATGTGGGTTTGGTAGGTCTTCTGTTGTAATCTCATTTTGCCACTTGGTCCCTTCCGTTCCCCCCCTTTCCCTGCCCACTATTGGTATTGCCCACACAACAATGTACAACATTCCACAGCTGCCTCGAGCTGACTGGAACCTGTGATGGTAATAGGTTGCAATAAAGAAGACTTCATTTTATCTACAGTGTATGCTGTCATTTTATTACACTGGCAACGGAAGACTGCGTGGGGGCAGTACACCATCACCCCAAGTGATACTCCAGTTCAGCAAGTACCTAAAAGAAGGTGTTTACCTGTGGAATGAGGTGATATGTCCTTCGTGCGCTTTCTCCGCCATAAAGTGAAGGTGGGGTTTTGAGGCGTCTGCTCCGATGTCCTCTCTGCATTGCTGTGGTCATCGTGCGGAGGTGAGGAGGCGGGAGCATTCCGGTGCGATCATAAATCTGGTCAGTCAGCTGTTTCTGGTTTGGACGCCCTGGTCGTGACAGATGCGGTGACATTGTGACTAGGAAAATTTGCGACTTGCTGGTGTCGTCAGGAAGAGTGGCCTCCGTGGTGTGGCCGAGCGCTACTATAAACAGTGGATAAGGATCCGTTGTGTGGCAAGGGCTGTGGAAGCGAGGCTGCCTGTCAGGGTGGAGTGGTGCGTCGTATCTCCCTCTTGGTGGTCACGGTGTAGGCTCCTCAAGAAACTTGATTCCTGTCACGAAGTGCGCTAGTGCCTCAGAGCAGTGTTGGAGCTCGGCATCTGTGCAGTCATTTCCTCATAAGAGCCTGGATCGGGGAGCAGTGGAGGCAGCATCGCACCTGCGCAATCAATTGTTATGCAGCGCCAGTGCCGGGAAGTGGGGAAGAGTGCTCTGCACCGGTGATTTTATGTTCTCACAGCGCCGGAGCCGGGTAGCAGTGGTAGTACACTGCATCTGCACAGTCGACTTTTTCTCACTGAGGAGTCTGCCATGACGGAAAAATTAAGTGGCGCCTCCTCCTGAGCAGAGGTAAGAGCAGGAGGGTGGGTACCCCTCAGAGCCACTTTGAGTTGCCTGTTTCGCTGATGGGCACAGTTGATCTGATTTACATTAATACCTCAAACTAGCTGACGTACTGAATCTCCGGTATTAAGGAATAAGAACAACGTTGTTTACCGGTTCCTTCAGGTCCAACAGGTACTGTGTACGCCACACGCATCTTC
Source organism: Lissotriton vulgaris (assembly GCF_964263255.1). Classification (NCBI taxonomy): domain Eukaryota; kingdom Metazoa; phylum Chordata; class Amphibia; order Caudata; family Salamandridae; genus Lissotriton; species Lissotriton vulgaris. The sequence continues at coordinate 592,550,050 of NC_141693.1, forward strand.
GCTGGCAGGCACAGCTGTACTTTTCTTCTCTGCATGGGAAAAAATAAGTTGCCTGTTCATCTTTTGATGAGGAGCACAGCTGTGTGGAATTTTCATCTCTGTTCCTGTGTTACTCCATTTGTTCTGTGAAAAGGTTTTTGGGCTGTATTGTTGGGGGTTTGAGTTTTTCTAACAAGTTCCAGGGTCAAGGGAAATTGCATTTCTTACTAGATACACACATTGTTTGAGAGTAAAGACCGACCATTGTACTATCTTTCCCCTCAGCATGGCGAGCAGGGGCATGTCTCAGCCACCACCATTTCTGAATGAATTTGGGGAGCCACAATTACCCTGGAAACAATAGTTGGGTCTCCTAGAATCTTACCTGATAGCCATTGGGGGAGAGAAATTTTCTGCTTTAAGAAAACTGCACACCTTACTTCATAATTTAGGTGTAGAAGGGCGTAAAACTTATGATAATATAACTGCGGAGGCAGAGGAGGACAGTGATGACGATGAGAATGTGTATTTAGCAGCAGTTAGCAGGATGGAAAAGCATTTTGGGAAGACTATTAATGTGGTTTTGGAGAGGCACAAATTTTTCTCTAGGGTGCAAGGTAAAGGGGAAAAGGTGAAAACTTATATTGCAGCACTTAAAGGGTTAGCAAACACTTGTGAGTTTGATAATTTACATGACTCTCTTATTAGAGATCAACTAGTTAGGTGCACGAATAACAGCAAAATTCAAGAGAGACTTTTGGTTGCTGATCCTGATCTCAAGCAGGCTGTAGAGATTGCGGTGGGGATCGAGCACACGGCAGATTGCATGGCAGCCATGAAGGGAGAAGGGCAGAAGAACACTGAGGTCAATGCCATAAGCAAACAAGAAACTAACAGGGAGATTAAAGGGAAAAGTCAAGGACTGGTTTCTCCTGGTACTAAACTTAAGTGTTTCAGATGCGGAAGCCCTAACCACCTGGCCAATCATGCAAATTGCCCGGATAGATCTGTCACGTGTCACAAGTGTGGGAAAAGAGGACACCTAGCTAGACTGTGCAAAGATTTTCAACCTGTCAGTCCACTCTATTGAACAGGAGACAGACCAAGAGGTCAAAATGGTGTTCAAGGTTGATGATGAAGATGGGGCTGAGAAGTTTCCGTCTTGCACCATCACCCTAGACCAGAGAGAGGTTACAGTTTTTGCCGATTCTTGTTCACCATATACGTTAGTTGAAGAGGAGACATTTCATAGTGTGTTCCCTACAGGACAGCATGCCTTACAACCTGCAGACATACACCCAGGGGGGTACAATAAGGACCCTATACCATTGGTGGGAAGGACAACTGTGAGAATTGGTTTCAAGGGAAGGTGCACAGTGGGTAAAATTTATATTACGAAGAAAGGCTCCTGTTTGGTGTGATGGAGACAGCAACGAGAGCTAGGCATCAAACTTGACCCCAACAGCCCTCACCAAGTACTCCTGGTGGATCAGTCGGTAGGGGGTGAGAAGGTGTGTGGGGAGTTTCCCCAGGTGTTCACGGATAAATTGGGGTTACTCAAGGGTTTCCAGCATTCTATAAAACTTAAAGGGAAGGCTAAGCCTGTGGCCCATAGGGTAAGGCCTATTCCCCATTTGATGCAAGCCCCGCTACAAGCAGAGATAGATAGATTGCTAGCTCAAGGAGTTATTGAGCCAATAGAGAGCTCACAGTGGTTGGCCCCAACTGTTCTTACAACGAAGTCTACAGGAAAGGACATCAGGCTATGTGTGGACCTTAGAGACCTCAACAACAGTATATGGGTAGATAGACATCCTTTGCCACGCATACATGAGGTCCTCACCCTGATCAAAGGTGCCAGCTGTTTCAGTGTCCTTGACCTTTCCTCTGCCTACCACCAGGTGGAGTTACACCCCAACTCACGGCACTTAACCTCTTTCATTACCCCATTGGGAGCCTTCCAGTACATCCGCTTGCCTTTTGGCTTAGCCTCGGCCGCTGCTGCGTTCCAGAGGATCATGCAACATGTGTTGGGGGGGTCTTCCAAAGACGTTATGCTTTCAGGATGACATCCTCATCTATGGTAAGGATGTTGAAGAGTTTGATCACATTTTGAGGGGAGCATTGACTAGACTAGAGGCTGCGGGGTTAACCCTAAAAAGAGAGAAGTGTTGCATTGGGGTGGGGTCAGTGGAATACCTGGGCCAAACCATTTCAGAGGATGGCATTAAGCCCAAGCGTAACCTAGTTGAAGCGATTCAAGGTACCAAACCACCTACAAATGTTGAGGAGATAAAGTCGTTTCTTGGGCTTTCTGAGTATTATGCCAAATTTGTGAGAAATTATGCCAGTATTGTAGAACCACTGAGAATGTTGGTGAAAGCAAGAAATCAGTTTATTTGGAATGAAAGTTGCCAAGGGGCGTTCACCACAGTGAAAGACAGCACTGCCTCAGCCCCAAACTCACTATTCTATTCACTGATGCAAGCAACAAGGGAGTGGGGGCTAGCCTTGTACAGATGGACAAAAAACAAAGAACAGGAAGTGGCCTTTGCGTCACGCGCACTTAAAGGAGCGGGGGTTAACTACTCTGTAGTAGAGAAAGAGGCGCTAGCATGTACGTGGGCTATAAAACATTTTCGCTTCTTCTTATGGGGCATTCCTTTCACTGTGCGGACCGACCATAAACCTCTCATGTATGCCTTCACTACGAAAGGTTCAGAGAAAACAACGCCACGCATTTCAAGGTGGAATTTAGGTTTGGAGGGGTACAATTTATTGTAAAGTACATGCTAGGCTCACAAAATGTGGTTGCAGATTTCCTGTCCCGTTCACCTAACAGAGTTGGTAGGGATGAGGTAGTAACAGAGGATGAGGAACGGGTGTTGGAACTCACATCTTTGGGCAAGGAGGAATGGGAACAGGGATTAAACCAAGACAGACACTTGCAAGCACTCAAAAACCACATAGTAAATGGTTGGCCAACTGAAAAGAGCAAGGTGGTGCCTGAATTGAGTGGTTTCTGGGAGGTGAGGCTGGAACTTAACATTTAAGGTGGTGTGGTATTCAGGGGAGAAAAGGTTGTCGCACCTGATTCTTTAAGACTGAAAATTGTTGACCTGGCACATGTGGGACACTTGGGCCGTAGTCTAACCAAGAGTAAGATCAGAATGGACTATTGGTGGCCGGGGATTGATGTAATGGCAGAACTCGTAGTGAGAGACTGCATGGAGTATTGCAAAGAGGATAAAACTCATCAAACCCGGAAACCACCCCTGTCCCCGGTGTCAATACCAGAAAGGCCTTGGTCCAAACTAGCCCTGGACATAATTGGCCCATTAAATTTGAAAACCTTGAGAGAAAGATTCATATTTGTTTTGGTGGACTACCACTCGAAGTGGGTGATTTACAAATGTGTCCACCAAATTGACACCAAGGCACTCGTAAACTTCCTCAATGAAACTTTCTTCGAGGAAGGCATCCCGGACATTCTAATCACGGATAACGTGGTGCAATTTACATCAGAGGAGATGAAGGAATTTCTTTCAGACATGGGTATTATCCACCAAAAAACTGCATTGTATTGTCCCCGTGCCAACAGGTTGGTGGAGCGTATGAACAGGGTGGTAAAAGAGTGCATACAACGTGCAGAGATTTTAAACACACCTGCTGCACAGGCTCTTCGAGAAACAATCTGGGCTTACCGCACCACTCCCAACTTAGTCACAGGGGTGTCTCCTTTTACTTCATTGAAGGGGAGGGTTCCAAAAACCAGACTTTCTCCCCCAATTAAAAGACAAACAAATTGTCTGGTAGACAGAGAGGTGATTGAAGAATGAGATAAAAGCCACCAAGAAAAGTATGAAGCAAGGTACAATGCTGACAAACATGTAAAAACCAGCCAGGTACGTGAAGGAGATGTGGTGCACATTGATCTTCCCAAGTCTAGACGGAGAGGTGCCACCAGATTCTCTGATCCCATGCGGGTGACTAAAGTGGGTAAGAATGTGGTACAGTTAGCCAATGGTCAAACCTGGAGCATGGACAGAATTATTTTACACAAGGAAGTCAATGCTCCCCAGTCGCAGTTGTTGCCTTACAGTATGAGTCAGGTGACCCCCAGAAGGTCATCTAGACCCACAATGGCACCCCGTTGGAGCAAAGATTACTATACCACATGATTATTTGTTCTTGCATAAACTCTGCGTTGTTTTTTTTTTTTTTTTTGTCCTCATAATCGCCCTTGGTGACCATATAGTAACAGAAAGATAGAAGAGATGACAGGAACACTGACCCAGATATACTGGGGGGGAAGGTAATAACGATTCCTACCGAAGTTCCCCCCAGTGTATAGCATCAACCTCTTATTCGTCATGTGGTACCATCTAGGCTAACATGCTGCCATATAATACCCAGTTCGTAGCCGAAATCACCCTTATAGGGTATGTATAGCCAAAGGAGACCCTTCCAAGCAGCGTAGTCATTGGACATGGGGGAAGAAAAAAAAAACCCATGCTATTATATTCCATGATTACCAATTCAATAGAAGCCAAATCTTCTCTTATTGGGATTCCCAGCTCTGATCATATCTAATTTTGACGTCTGTATATGTACATAGAAGCGCGCCAATCTGTTAGTTATCAATATTAGTGATATATGTGTCCCAGAGCGAGTGGTGGAGCAAAAATTCACCATCAATCTTGTCTATCATGAGGTTATACCAAAATGTGATCTCTTTCTTAAAGGGTAATTTATCTATCAGATGAAATACGAGATTACTCTCAGCACCTATTTTAAATCTACCCCTACCATGACTTTGAGCGTGAGTCCAGCTCTGAATTTGGAGGTATTTAAATCTTGAGAAACGCGTTCCTATTATTGAACTCAAAGCCTCCCATGATAATAACGTGCCTTCGACAAACAGGTCCCCCCATGATGTAAGACCTGCCTCTCTAACTGGTAGAGCTAGACTATCCAAGAGCCAAGAGGGAGAGCCCGGAGAATCCCAAAGTGGAGCCCTACTGTGATAGTAGTCAAGTCTGAGTGCACGTCTAAAATTACTCCATGTTCTAGCTAGATCCCTCAATACCTTTAGCTTGACTTTTTTGAAATATTTGGGGTCACCAAACTTTAACAAAAAATTTGAAGGCCTAACTTTCTCCCCTTTAAGAAGTGCTGAAAATAGATTCCCGCACCCAGTGCAATTAGGGGTCTTTAAAAGCATCCTGACGTGAGAGAGTTGGAAGGCCCAACCATAATGCTGCAAATCTGGTGCAGCAAGGCCCCCTTTTTCTCGGCGACGTCTTATCTTCTTCCAGGCCAATCTGGGTGTATGACAGTTCCATATAAATGTGTTTATTTCAGCTTGGAGTTTTGCAACTTGGATGGATCAAAAAAAAGAGGGATAGTGCTAAACAGAAACATAATCGTAGATAAAATAGTCATTTTAACCAGGTTAGACCTGCCTAACAGGGAAATAGGGAGAGCTGACCATGTTCTCATCAACCTACGACACTCCTTAGCCACAAGGGCAAAATTTAAGGGGACGATCTTATTAATATCCACATAGATATTTAAGCCCAAATACCTCAGGATAGAGCTAGGCTGTGCCCCTGCCACCGGCACAGGATGATTCCAAATCATGATATCGGTTTTAGAAGCGTTGACTTCATAGCCATATACTGCCCTAAACTCTTCTGCAATGGTTATCGCTGTTGGAAACGCCGAGCTCAACTCGGATGAGAAAATGATAACATTGTCCGCATATAATGCGACTTTCCGCTCCCACCCTTCGAAAATAAAAGGTTTTATATTAGGGTTATCACGAATTATTTGGGCAAAAGGTTCTATATATAAATCAAACAAAAGAGGGGAAAGGGGACACCCTTGGCGGGTTCCGCGCGTAATACTAAATGACTCTGTTAGTTCCCCATTAACCAATAATGAGGCGGAAGGGTCTTTATATAAAAGTTTTACAGCCCGCCTAAAAATCTCACCTAAGTTAAACTTTCCCAAGACCTCCGATAGGTACACCCAATTTACCCTATCGAAGGCCTTTGTGGCATCAAGCATGAGAACTGCCAGAGGAAGAGATGTAGACGTGGCCATGTCTATTGCGCCGATGAGGTCATAGGTCAGCTCGTATAGCTGCCGGTCCTTTACAAATCCCTTCTGATCCATGTGCAAGATGTTATTTGCCACCGCTCCTAGTCTATTTGCTAGCACAGATACAAAATTTTTATAATCTGTATTAAAAATTGAAATCAGTCTATATGACCCACAGTTAGTTGCTGGTTTGCCCGGCTTTAGGATCAACGTTATGGAGGCCTTATCCCAGGAAGTGGGTGGCAAAACACCTTCCAGCAGGATATTATTAAACAGATCCGTTAGATAGGGAAGGATTGTTGGGCAGATTACTTTGTAGATTTCAGATGGTAACCCGTCGGGTCCTAAAGCCCTACCTTTTTTACTATTCAGAACAGCCGACCGTACTTCCTCCAATGAGAAAGGGCACTCCAGGGCGTTTCTTTGTTCTGGCGATAAGGCAGGAAGGGAAATCCCTGACAACCATTCCATTGCTTGATTTGGTTGTACAATCTTGTCCTCATGATATATTTCGCTAAAAAAGCTCCTAAAAGCCCCACTAATTCCCTCATCAGTAGAGTGTATTACACCATCCTTACTAATGGAACTAATATTATGTTGGACCCTGTCTGTCTTCGCCTTCCAGGCTAGGAGCTTACCCGCACCTTCCCCATATTCAAAGTGAGCCAATTTGCTGGCCTCCCATCTCTCCATGACCCGCACATTCAAGACTGAGGAAAGATCTCCTTTTAAAACCGTTAGCTTATTCTGCAGGTCTTCTAATGTGGTCCCAAATGCTACTGGGTACCTGTCGATTTCTGCTTGAACTCTCTCAATATCCAATTCAGGCGAAGCTACTGATTCCCTGTATATCTTGTTTTTATATGCAGTTTTGTTAGTTAAATACCCCCTTAATGTAGATTTAAACGCATCCCATGTGATGCCAGGTGGGGCTGAACCCTGATTAATCTACCAAAAAAACTTAACTTCCTGATTTAGTGCATCTGTAATGTCAGATGAGGCAAGGATTGATCTATCGAAGGACCAGTTTCTTAGAGAGGTCCTGGACATGACCTCGAGCTCAAGAAGGATAGCTGTATGATCAGAAAGATGGAAAGGTAAATGACACACTGATTTAACATTTCTAAGCAAGATATGGCTAATCAAAATGAAATCAATACGAGACTGGTGGTGAAATCTATAGTTCCTGAAAGTTACCACCCTTTGAGACCCATGGAGTGTCCGCCATATATCGTTGTAATTTAATGCTTTCATATTATCTAACAGAAAAACCCTAGTTTTAGATAAAGTTTTGGCCCTATTGGAAGGTGATTTATCCAGCACAGGGTCAAGGACTACATTATAATCACCTGCCAAGATAACCGGCTCTGGGAATAGGTATCGTTGTGAGAAGAGTGTGGATAGAACTGATGGATCATCCTGATTCGGGCCATAGTATCCTACTATAGTAAATGGCGACCCTGAGATAATAACTGAGGCTATGGCCCATCGGCCGTATGGGTCCACCTGCTTAGAAACCAACCTCGCCCTAATGGTTTTTTTAAAAAGGATGGCCACACCCCTAATATGTGATGATTGTGATGTAACAACCCCAAAGTCTATCCACCTATTCTTACCCAACAGATTTAATATTTCGACTTCAGCCAAATGTGTCTCCTGGAGCACTATTATTTGCGCTGCCGAGTCTCGTAAATATTACATTATATTATTTCTTCTTGGACAAGTTCGAAGACCATTAATGTTCCAGGACAAAATGCGGAATTTATTCATTGTGTTGACGTTCCCACCCGAGCAACAAAATCAAAAGGACCAATGACCAATCTTGCCATACTCCCATACATAAGTTATATAATAGCTTACACCTGTCTTTTACCTCTCGAAAATATTTTTGAGGACGTTTTAGAGGACAATTTTTAAATTTTCCACCCCTCCTTTCCCCCCTCCCACTCCAAACCCCCCCCTTGGGAAACCCCCACCCTATCTATCTGGAAAACCAGAGAGATAGCACCCTACTATGGACTCCCGCTAAACCAACCACAACCTCCAAGGACAATAACCAATGAAGGAATCAACAGAACCAGAATTTAGAGCCCTAAAACATAAAACTCTATACTAAATGAAATTACCCCCCAAAATGTGACCTTTAGGTTCGAGCGCCCACCAAGCCTATCACTGTGCGAACCAGGATGTAATAACCAGTATTAGGGCCTAACTTTTTTTTCTGCCCTTTCCCTTCCCCTTTTTTTCCCCCCTCCCTCCTATATTTTTTTTATTAAATTGTGTATGTTATCTTTTTTTTGGTTTTTTTTAGACAATTTTTTCCACCACCATTTTTATTTTGATAATCTCCCACTTTTTTTTCTATTTCTATTTCATTGAGTCCGGTGCCTGTAGAGGATCTCAACCTCAAATCTATCATAGAATAGATAATAGTACGACTGTCAAAACCAGAAAAAGAAGGAAGAAGAGCCGCAAGAGACCCAGCAGGGTAAAAATTAAAAATAAAAAAGCCAAACTACTTAGCTGGTCCCGGCCCCCTACCCATGGTCAGCAGCAGCTCATTTGCAGCCTGCACTGATCTTATATTATGCATAGTATTCTTGTACATAACTCTTAATGCTGCCGGGAATACCAACTGAGCAACAGCCCCATGGCTTCTAAAGGCCTCCAATCTCTTGTCTAGCTCCCATTGTTTGTCGAGTGTGGTTCTGGATAAATCTGATCTGATCTGAAAGTTGAACCCTCTAGCGTTTACGACCTTCTGTTTCAGCGCAATATTCAAAATGGATTCTTTGACCTCTGGGGGTTCCTTCGGAACGGCTCTCTATGAATGCGCTGGATGTCTCAGGCTATTTCCTGTTCGGTCAGGTCTAGTCGCAGTGCTTCCTTTACCAGAGAAACCACAAATTGCTTGATATCTGATCCGTCTTTCTCCTCTGGAATATTCAGGATGCGCAAATTGTTCCTCCGGGCGTTATTTTCTAACGTCTCCATCCTATCGGACAAACTCTGATTCTCTTATCTAAGGCCCGCTATTTCCGCCTTTGTAGCGTCCATGTTGATGGTCACTTCTGTAACCTTATCCTCAAGGACTTCTGTCCTAGTGGTAAGGGCGCCAAGCTTATTATCAAGAGATTCACAAAAGCAGCGGATATCAGCTTGATTTGATGCCGAGGTCTCAAAGCCCTTTTTAATGTCTGCAGCCAAAGTTGAAAACATTGCCTGAAAGGAAGTCTGAAGTGTAGTGACCAAATCCGTAATCGAAACATGGGATGTGTCGTAGGTAGTGCCTGTACCTCCCCCAGCCATTAGACCTGCTGTTGAACCTGCTCCTTGGATGACTGACTGCAAACTCGACCCAGACGCGACAATAGGAGGGGCAAAAGGGAGTGGGGGAGCCAATGGAGGAGCCAGAACCAGGGAAAAAGGTGCAGGCAGTGCCAAATCACTCGGAACATGACAGTCCACTAAATCATCTTGATCCGTCTCTCCTAACCTTGGGGAGGTCTCTCGATCCAAATTATTGTCATTATTGTCATTATTAGCGTTGTTACTGGCTTTATTATTACTGACAATGGCATTGTTGCCATTGCTATTGTCATTGGCCCCCCCACACCTTCTAGTTAGGGATCTAATATGGGATCATCCGGACTCTCCATGTTCTCCATAGATGACTTTTCAGCTTCATTAGTGGCCATCCGCACTTCCGGCGTAAGATCACCTACTACTTGACTCTGTGAACCGGGGGAAGTATTGTCACCCAACACTATCAATTGAGGCACCACCTTAAAATAAGATCGCAGTGAGGGAGTTATTTTTGATGCAAAGGCGGAGTTCTTCCCTTTACACTTTTTTGCTAGCTTAGGGGTGTATGCCCGCTTCGCTTTAACTTGCCCTGTTAAATATGTCGACAATTTTTTACTATCACTAATGCTGGTATTAATGCCCACGGGCGATTTTAAGGTCAACTCCCCCTCTTCACTATCAGCACTTGTGGGATCTATATCCTTCCCCTCGCCTATACTTATACCAGCGTTAAAATTGGAGGGTTTGACTTTAAATAGGGAGGTTTTGGATGCAGACCCTTTTAAAAGTTCAATGTCTTTGGTGCTTTTATCAGTAGTTGCACCCATACATTTCCCTTTTCCTCTCGTACTCCCTTTCCCTCTTCCTCTACCCCTCCTAGGGACCCCCCCAGTTGTTACTAGTTTGCCAATCGGGTTCGCCACACCTTCCAAGCTTCCAACTCCAACCCCGTTACCGCAGATATTGCTCTCGTCCCTCTCGTTCTGATTCTGGTGTTGATGCAGGGCTTGAAGCTTCTCTTCCTCCAGGGCTTCCCTCTCCTCCTCCCGTGCAGTATCAGCTACAGTCGTAGGAGCAGCCAAACAGCGCCGCTCAAGCAGATCTCCCCGAATACGGCGACCCCTCCTGAGCTCCAGGGCGGCCAGTGACCAGATCCACCCCCCTGCCAGGTTAACTGTCTTGGAGCACACGGGCTCCTGTAAACTCTCATCCACCGCGACTACCGCCGCCGCCGCAGGCTGTAGAGGCTCCTCCCCCAAACACATGGAGAGTGGGTGTATGGCGAGGAGACGCCACCGTTTTGAAAAAAGAACCGCTAACCCGCTTAATCCATTATTTTTTTCACAAATACTGAAGCGGAATAGCGGAGAATCATGCCGGGGCTCTAATGTGCGGTTTTCGCCAAGAGGTATGTCCTAATCTCAGCACACGCGGGAGCCCATAAGCAGAGCACCGCCGCGGCTCAACCAGACGCCGCCATGTTTCCCAACTCTGCGTTGTTTTATTGATCTTTATTCTGCACATGTTTAAACTGTAAAGTGTTATTTATGTCATATGCAGTCATCCTTTCTGTCCTTTCCCCCAAAGGGAGATGTGTTTTAATCTCACTTGGTCACTTGGTCCCTTCCGTTCCCCCCCTTTCCCTGCCCACTGTTGGTATTGCCCACACAACAATGTCCAACATTCCACATCTTCCTAGATGGTCGCTGTGCCCAGGGCAAAAAACTCATGGGACCCCACTTGCAAAACCAGGTTGGTTTGTAATAGGTAATTATGATGTCACCTCAATAGGTTTTGGGCCCTTGCCTGTCACGGGTCCTTGACCCACCCACGCAAGCGAGGTACCATTTTTCTGGGAAGACTTTGAGGAACACGCTGTGAGTGGAAATTTGTGAATCCACGCAGACTCTAGATCTTTTCACCACAGAAATGTGAGGAAAATGTGTGTTTTTGACAATTGTTTAGGTTTGCAAGGGATTCTGGGTAACAGAACCTGGTGATAGGCAGTAAAGTCACCCCATCCTGTATTCCCCTGGGTGTCTGGTTTTAAAAATATATAGGTTTGCTAGATTTATATAGGTGCCGGCAGAGTTAGGGTTAAAAACCATAGCTAAGCACTTTGCCAAAAAAGGGTAATTTTTCAATGTGAAATTGGGGTGTGCCCATGTTGCGTTTTGCGCCATTTCCTGTTGCAAGCACTAGGCCTACCCACACACATGAGGTACCGTTTTTTTCTTGTAAGAATTTGGGGAAGGCGGGTGGGTGGAAATTTGTGAATCCACTTAGATTCCAGGAATTTCAACCACAGAAATGTGAGGAAAATTTGTTTTTTTGACAATTATTTAGGTTTTCAACAGATTCTGGGTAAGAAAACCTGGTGGGAGCCAGTCAAGTCACCCCATGCTGGGCTACCCGGGGTGTCTAGTTTTCAAACATGTATAGGTTTTCTAGGTTTCCCTAGGTGCCGGCAGAGCTAGGATTAAAAAAACGACAGCTCGGCACTTTGCCAAAAAAGAGTCATTTTTGCACTGTGAAATTGTGGTGTGTCCACGTTGCATTTTGCACCATTTCCTGTCTCAGGCACTAGGTCTACCCACACAAGTGAGGTACCATTTTTCTCGGTAGATTTTGGGAAAGGCGGGGTGGGTGGAAATGTGTGGATCCACACAGATTCCAGAACTTTCCACCATAGAAATGCGAGGAAAATGTGTTTTTTTGACAATTCTTTAGGTTTGCAAGGGGTTCTGGGTAACAGAACCTGGTGGGAGCCAGTCAAGTCACCCCATCCAGGATTCCTCTGGGTGTCTATATATATAGGTTTGCTAGGTTTCCCTATGTGTGGGCAGAGCTAGGGTTAAAAAACTACAGCTAGGCACTGTGCAAAAATAGGAAATTGAGGTCTGTTTACTTTGCATTTTGAGTTGTTTCCTGTCATGGGCACAATGCCTACCCACACAAGTGAGGTACCATTTTTATCGGGTGACTTAGAGTAATTCAGATTAGTAAAGCAAATGTTATTACCTATTGACTTTTGATGCATTTCTGTCTTCCAAATAAAAGACAATGTGTAAAAAAGAAGTCATTTTGAAAAATGACCCATAATTCACATGCTAGTATGAGTATTCTCAATTTTAGAAATGTGGAAATATCTGCTATTTCTAAACTCTATATTTTGTTCCCATTTCAGAAATACATAAGTGTCTTACTCACCGATTTTTCCATATATACATTTTCCCAGAATAATTTCTATATACCCAGTACACATTATAAAACCATTGCAAATCGCTGCTAAGTTTTTGGCTCTGGGTTCGTCAGGTTCTTGGTGAATCAACAAGTCCCATATATCCGCACAACCAGTAAGGTCCAGGGGATGTAAGGATATATTGCTTTCAAAGAGCTGTCATAACTAAAAAGAAGTTACAGGTGAAAACGTTGACACAAAAGGCTGTTTTTTTCAACTAATTTTCAGTTTTTCCTACATTAAACTGACAGTTTCTATAAAGAAACCTTGAAGGATCTACACAAAAGACCCTATGTTGAATTCAAAGTTCTGTCTACTTCTTAAAAATGTATAGCTTTTCAGGATCCATTATTGCTTTTATACCCATTTTTAACATTAACTGGAAGGAGGTTGAAAGCACAAAAAATAGCAAAAATAGGCCATGTCCCAGAAAAACGCCAAAACTGTGTCAACATTTTTGTTTTTCTGCCAAAAGTTTGTAATTCCCTAAAAGTTGAGAAAATGTTGATTTTAGCCCCATAAACCCTTTTTTGATACCATTTGCAGGGAAAAAACAGACACTTTCATTTGTAGCAGTTTTTTCCCATTTTACCCCCTGAAAACAAAATTTAGTTGTATTTTGTCTAATTTCTGGGTCCCCTCCAGGGGAATCTAAAAACCATGGGTACCTTTGGAATCCCCATTATGTTGAAACAAAGGGAAGCACATTTGGTGTGGATACCTTATGTGGTCAAACAGGGGCCTAAGCACAAACTCCCCCAAATAGCCCAAAAAAGGCTTAGAACCGGGCGGGGCGGGGGGGGGGGATGGAGGGCGGGGAAGGCCTAGCAGTGAAAGGGTTAAATCTTGGTTGTATTTTTGTATGCATTTTTAACATTCTCACTGCTTCTGTGCTATAACGTTTTCTTAAATCATGTCAAGGTCTTGTGGATGGCCTCATATTAAATCTAAAATGGAGGTTAATTTGTGTCTGCATTGGCTGTTGGCAGCTGGGGTGGACACTAGTGTCCAAGTCCAAGAGGTCAGACATGTTCCATTATTCACACCCACCTTTTTTTCCATGTGCTTAACTACCATTTTATGTGAATTTTCTATCTATGACATGGTTGCTAGTTTGTGTGAAGCATTTAAAAATATTTTGGAGAAGTAATTAATGTTCCCTTAGGCTGTTTGTGGTTGGAGCTTGCTTTACGTTTATTTATTTATCTTTTTGATATGTATGTCCCATTTGTGGGACAGACACATTTTTGATAAATAAAATATATCCATGCAATTCTTTCCATGCAGTACTGTATATTTTATTTGGAGGGGGAGCTGCACAAGACAGTATAGAGCAGGAACAATGTTCTTTGTTCTCCATGTCTCCTTCTTTGCTGTTAAAGCAGAGGTGGACATTTTGTGTAGCCAGTGTGGGTATTGGCCATTTTGCCTTACATCTCAATGACTCCTTCTCTGCTGGCTATGCAGTGACCCTCATTTTGTGTATCCTGTGTGTGTGTGTGTGTGTGCAAGTGCGTCTGTTGTGTGTGGTTGTGTGTATGTGGGAGGTGCTCATTTTGTCTTTGTTTTTCATGCCTTATTCTTCACTGGGCATGAGTTGAATGAGCTAGCTACCACCATTTTGTAAAGTCAGTGTGCATTTCAATTCTTTTATTACATGTTTAGAAGTAACTCTCTAGGAACATTGATAGAATAAGCCCATGATACCTTTCCTGATATATTTATTGGTGCTTGTGGTTGATTCTAGTACACAGTTGTTGTTAAACATTTATTCAGTTTTTGCCCATCCACAATGGGCCATCAGGGACGCCAATAATTATTTAATTAATGTATTTGTTTTTTACCTGCCCCCACCTTTAATGAAATAGTAGTCCTGTGGGAACTATTTTTCCAATACCTATCATATTACACCATGGTATGAAAAATCATTCAATTACTCATTAAATATTGAATAATACCATTAGGCACATGACACATATCTTGTTTTACACTAAATATGTTTGATAGCAATTCAGTGCAATATATATACAGTTTGATGTTAGTGCAGACAACGCAGTGCTTGAATGGTGAACATATATATATACAAAACATGCAAAAAGACACTATTTGAAACCCCAAGTGGTGTGATAATTTTCAAGAGTTAAAGTAACAGATATTATCTGTTTTCATACAATACCTTTCTCCTTGTAAGATTCAATGCTAGCCGTCCAGGAGAGTGGTGTCAATGTGTGGTATTAATGTTTCAACACAATGACATTCACAAAGAATTGCTGTGGGAGGAGAACATGGCGGCTGCACTCTGAGCAGCCACTGCACCTGAGAATTCCACCAGACCCTCTAGCTCTCGGTTAACCACGCAATGGAGTGCTGAGGCTTCTAAGTAATGGCGAAGCGACCTACCTCCTCCTAGTGCTCCCTGGGTTTGTTTTTCTCCGTTTTTCTCCATTTGGACATCGCCACCCGCCTGTGCAGTGGTGGCCACGGTGGTAGCTGTGCGGTCCCGGGTTCGGTTCCGGGTCATGTTTGTGGTTGGACGCGCTTTCTCTCAAGGGGTGGACAGCTGCTGAGGTGGTGCATTGCTTGCTGGCCGGTTCTTGCTTGCGCTCCGGTCCTGGTTCCATCTCACTGTTTCGCATGGTGCCGGTGGCCCACCTCCCACGGATGTGTGTCAGCAGGGGCGGAGAGGGTGAAGATGAGGGCGGCTTCCCCGGCTTTCCTGGCCCAGTTATGGTAACTTGCACCTCCTCTGCCTCTCTCATCTCGGCGCGCTGGGGGGCTGGAGCTGAGGAGGAGTCGGAGAGTTGCGGCCTGCGGTCTCCTCAGGGGGAGCATTAAAGGAGTAGCTGACAACCTGGAGCGAATTGTGGAGGAGAAACATTCAGAGAAGAACTATGATGATGGCCATACACAAAGTTCCCGCTGGTGCCAGTGAAGACTCTCACTCAGGACTATGGAGGTTTGCAGGTTGACGGGGCCTACTGGGCGTCCACTAATAAGGTAGGACATGCTCCAGTTGAAGGCCCAGTTGGGGTGAGCTCCACTGTCTCTGCTCCTGTCTCTCCCTTTGTCCCTGCCTCCCCTTGCGTAACAGTAAGAGCCACAGGAAAGATAAGAGGCGTAGGGGTGCAGGAGGGTCTGTAAGGGCTAAGTCCACTAAGAAAGCCACTGACCAGCTGCAGTTGAGTAATTTGAAGGGGGGCTTGGTTACTGGTACTCTTACCCCTGTTAAAATCTTGAATAGCAGCAATTGTGAGGATTTTGACAGTATCAGTAATGGAAGTAATGGCAGCAATAATGGGGCTGGCTGAATGGATTAAGGCGAAGACCCGAAAGGACAGGAAGTTTGACAAAAAGAATATCTCTAACTTCTTATCAGGGGAGGTTAAAAAGAAGAACTCCAAACTTTCTAAGGCCAAGGCTAAGGAACCTTTCCCAGATTTTAAGACTAGGATCACCCCTTCCCTGAGGTCCTATTCTAAAGTCTTGCCTGAAGTATTGTGTCTAGCGAAACAGGGAGAAGCTGGTAAAATGGTAGGAGAGGCTGGAATTCAGTCAGAACCTGATTCAAGCGAGCCGGTTACCCTTACCTTAACAAAAGCAAACTTAGGGAGCCACATGCTTGTGAAAGACTGCATTCCAGCCGATGCAGGTAGCTCTGGGGCGGCAGTAAGGGATAACAGGATAGAGGGAGTAAAAGAAGGGTGGGAGGTTGCGGACCAGACACCTCACAGAGTCTCCCCAGGAAGCCTACAGGAAAGATTTAAGGGTCAGAGTTCTGTGGAAGACGGTTCAGACGGAGGGGCAATAGCCCCAAGTTTAGAGGCTCTCTTTCCGGCCCTAGCCCCAGCTCCAGAGGCACACTCAATCTCCTCCTTAGAACTCCTCATGGCTTCACTTGTGGTGGATATAAAGTAGGGCTTTTAGGTTTCTTCTGCAAACAATGGGAGATCAGAAGCTTTTGTGAGTCACTGGAATGTATTGCTTTAAGCCTTGTATTGTCAACTAAGCGGCTTAATAAGCGCTCCACCAACCGATATGTGTCTTGTTTTTCAGCATCAACCCGGAAAGTTGAAGACACCGCCTTCAGTCAGTGCTCTAGCATGCGCAACAATGGGATAGCTTGGTCCTCCCTGCTGACTTCACGCATGAAGACCTCAAAAGGACGAAGCATGTCTGTCAGGCTTTTAACTAGGTCCCATTCCTCCACCTCTAGCCTCATGTCTTTCAAGGAAGCACCCCGTGCGTGAAAGACATACTCATTGATTACCAAGTACTGCTCAAACAGACGCATGTAGAAGGTTGAGTTCCAACGTGTTGCCACCTCCTGGACGAGTCCTCTGACTGGCACTCTACGGTCACGTTGAATGATTCTCAGCTGCTTCCGGGCCTTAAAAGAATGGCTGAAATGTGTGCAGATTCTTTGGCAGGTGGTCAGTAACTTGCTGACTGTGTTTTCTTTTTTCAAGAAATCTTGAACAATAATGTTAATGCTGTGCGCCAAACACGGCACTCTGAAATAGCCACCATCAGGCATGGCCTTAACTATATAACTGCCATTATTCGTGGAAACATAACCAATCATGCGCCTTCTTGGCTGCAGCCATTGAAAAAACTTACTGTTAAACGTCTCCAAAATGTTTACTGCAGTATGAGATTTCTCCATGGCAAACATGGCTACTGTTGCATGTTTCCGAGTAGCTTGAAAAATTGTGACACTGTCAACACCTGCAGCTATCTTCTCTCTAACCCCCCAAAAGAGACCCAGTGTGCAGTGATGCACATGTAATCAACGGCTTGGCAACTGGTCCACATGTCTGTTGTCAGGTGGATAGTGTGAAAAGCACTTCTCATGCAAAGTTCTCCAATCACGTCCAGCACATCTTGATGTAGTGCTCGAACCGCAACTCTGGCAAAATAGGACCGGCTAAGAACCTTCCATTTAGGGCAGACTGTTACCACAAATTCTAGAAAACCCACCCCTTCCATGAAAGAAAAAGCGAGAAGGTCCAGCGCTAACATTTTAGCAGGCATTGCATTTACAGACGTGCCATTGGGTGGTTGCGTTCAAATGGCACCTCTGACCAAAACATGCTTTTAATGGTGGTCTCGACCGTTTTCATATGTGATGATGATCCAGACTTCTTCAATCCTGTTAGGCTCATTGATGTACTTTTTCACATTGGTGTCTCTACCAGAATCTTACTGTGCCTCCTAGATGTTGCTGGGGTAGAGGGTGTGGGCACTACCACTGCAGTGCTGCTGCCAGGGGTACTGTGTGTACCAGAAAAAATGTCTCTCGCTTCTTCACCTCCTCCCTGTATGATCAGCTCCTCGTCAACAGATGCAATATCAATGGCTACATTTAGATTTGTACTTTTGGCTTTCCGGATGTTACTTAGATGCGCCTCCCACTGGATGCTGTGGTGTTTTTGGAGATTACATCTCAGGCCTTCGGTACCATAGATGGTACCAAGCTTACCCTGACTAACTACTTGTTTACAAATCGAACAAATAACTTGGTTTTCCACCTTTTTGCTAATCCTAAAGTACCAAACTGGGGAGTTGAGATTTCTGGTTGTGGTGGAGGTGCCACTTTCAATGCCAGATGAAGTGGAGGATGGGAGTGGTGGAATTTGACTCTGTTGTGCACTTACAGGACCACTACTTGAGGTAATGGAGGTCTAGCTGGATGGAGGTCTCTGCCGGCCCTTCTGAAGAGAAAATATGGAAGCTCTAGGTCATGTTGGTGTAGTAGTTACCTGTGTTGGTGTTGGTACCAGTGCCACGCCGCCCACATCCCGTGCAACATTTCGGGATAGGGTAAAAATGTCTGTCTGCTGCATACCCAATGGGGCTGGAGTGACAAATGTGATGACTGGGTCGTCATCATCAGACTCTTCATCAGCAGAAGAGTACACCACTTCTACTTCTTCTACATCAGACTCATCATCACCCATAACTGAAAGCCTTGCAGGAACTTTTCTTTTACCTAGCTTTGTCGGCTCTCAGACTGAAATGGCGGGTACCAATCAAGATCTAGATCATCAGAAGGAAGGGGGCTTGAAGAAGAAGTTGTACTAGCCCTCCTTTACCTTGCAGGGGATCTGGAAGACAATCGATCATCAGGAGTGGCTTGCTCGGGTGATACCTCCGCATGAATCTCGATTTCCTGATGTGCTGCTACTTCTGGAGGAACAAGTATTGTGGGCAGTTGTCCCTCTCCTTGTACCTCTCCTTGCGCCTCTCCTTGCGCCTCTCCTTGCCCCTCTCCTTGCGCTTCTCCTTGCGCCTCTCCTTGTTGCACCTGTGGATGTTGTTGCGGCTGTGGTTGAACACTCGTCAGATGAGTTACACCCTGCGTTGATTGGATGCTACTTTGCGATGAGTCAACGCCAACATCACTGGTCGATGGTCGAAGAGCAATTAAAGTGGCTGCCTCTGCGGCACTCATGGACTTGGGCCTAACTTGGCGTGGTGGCACTGAAACCAATGAAGTGGGGGTACTGCTCCCAGCTTGGTCCCCGGCGGACACCGCTGCTGCCGGCGTATTTTTTGTTTTCCCAAAAAAAAGTGTCGGTCGGCAAACCAGTCTCCTTGGTATGTGGCGCCACTTGCTTCTTCTGCTCCTTCTTACTGGCAGTGGCACTAGCAACTTTCTTGGGTGAGGAGCTCTGGCCACCTTTCTTTGGACCCATCTTCTTCAGATGTCAGAACAGCAGGACACAGTTGCACGAGTTGTAGAGTTGTCTGTGGCCAAACGTGATGTTGTGCACACACTGCAGCAGGACTTCTTCCTGGCACTACAACAAGTGATGAGGATGAGGATGATTCCTGGTTCTCAGTCGTTGTGCACCTAAAAGCAAAGAAGCCAGAGGAACAGCAGTTAAATAAATGTTGCATATGTCGTGCTTCAATTAATTCTATTGCAACTAGGTATTTATTATTATTACCACAACACACCCAAAAACGGAAAGACCCAAAATAAAACTTGCAATTCTAATAAAAAATGGATGTTTAAATTAATAGAAGAGAGACCACACAGAGAGAGTTGTTTCATGCACCCATTCATAACCCTAGGCCTACTGGCCCGCAAGCTTGCCGGCCTATGGCAAAAACTGCCTGGCCTCAATATGCCCCCCCACACACATGGCCAGGCCCTGGACCAGGCCCCAACAACACCCAAAATTGAAATACACACAAAAATCACCCGAATCCTATGCCATCAATGCCCTAAATGATGTTTAAATTCAAGGGACCCCACAGAAAGACTTGGTCCATGCACCACTGAGTCCCCCTGGGCATAATGGATAAAAGCAAGGCAGACTGGGTGCAGGCCTATGGCACAAAGCACACTGCCTGGCTTTAAAATGGCCCCTAGACTCCACCCACATGGCCAGGCCCTGGATCAGGCCTCAAAATGGCCCCCACCCACATGGCCAGATCCTGGACCAGGCCCCAACAACACCCAAAAAATCGAAATACACGCAAAAATCACCCCAATCCAATGCCACCCATGCCCTAAATGATGTTTAAATTCAAGGGACCCCACAGAAAGACTTGGTCCATGCACCACTGAGTCCCCCTGGGCATAATGGATAAAAGCAAGGCAGACTGGGTGCAGGCCTATGGCACAAAGCACACTGCCTGGCTTCAAAATGGCCCCTAGACTTCCACCCACATGGCCAGGCCCTGGACTAGGCCTCAAAATGGCCCCCATCCACATTGCCAGGCCCTGGACCATGCCCCAACAACACCCAAAACATCGAAATACTGACACAAATCACCCCAATCCAATGCCATCCATGCCCTAAATTATGTTTAAATTCAAGAGACCCCACAGAAAGACTTGGTCCATGCACCACTGAATACCCCTGGGCATAATGGATGAAAGCAAGGCACTGGGTGCAGGCCTATGGCACAAAACAAACTGGCTGGCTTCAAAATGGCCCCTAGACCCCCACCCACATGGCCAGGCCCTGGACCAGGCCTCAAAATGGCCCCCACCCACATGGCCAGGCCCTGGACCAGGCCCCAACAACACCCATAAAATTGAAATACACACAAAAAGCACCCCAATCCATTGCCATCCATGCCCTAAATGGTGTTTAAATTCAAGAGACTCCACAGAAAGACTTGGTCCATGCACCACTGAGTACCCCTGGGAATAATGTATGAAAGCAAGGCAGACTGGGTACAGGCCTATGGCACAAAGCACACTCCCTGGCTTAAAAATGGCCCCTAGACCCCCACCCAAATGGCCAGGCCCTGGACCAGGCCTCAAAATGGCCCCCACCCATATGGCCAGACCCTGGACCAGGCCCCAACAACACCCAAAAAATCGAAATACACACAAAAATCACCCCAATCCAATACCATCCATGTCCTAAATGATGTTTAAATTCAACAAAACTCACAGAAACAGTTGTATAATGCCCGCATGACTAACCCTGGGCCTACTGGATACTGTGGCTACCCACAATATATGTTTTTTTAAAGTTGTGAAAAAGTTTATACATTTTAGTTGCAGCAACTGCAATCCCCCAAACAAACAACACCAACTTACTTGTAAAATCTCAAATCCAAAAGTGATCCCAAAAAAAAGTCCTCAAATACATATATCCAGCAGCAGCCACAAAGAGTAATCCTTCCAGCTCCAGATCCAAATGAAATGTGACCAGGACATGGACAAAGCACTGGGAGGAGCCTGCTGGACAGGAACAGGAAGCTGGAGACTCTGGGGCACTTCCTTCCTCCCACCCCCCCAAAAATGGACTCCTTGCACAAAAAAGTTCAACCAAATGTCAATCTGAGGAGTTATTCAGATCCAAATCATCATTTTCAGAAGGTTTATGCTGCCAGCGATAAATTTCTTGTGCAGAATTGCAATTTTTGCGACTTCGAGAAAGTAAGCTGTTCAAATCTCCCGCCGGATGTCAGCTGGGCGTCGCATCTACGTATTCGCTATTGTTTACTCTTGCGATGCGTGATAGCGGACCCTTATGATGTATTCGCGTTCTCAAAGTCTCGCAGTGCAAGATGGCTGGACTCCATGATGTACTCGCAGTTGAAAAGTCTTGCACGATCACGCAGCCAGATCCAAAATGGTGCAGCGTTCGCAAACCAGGAGTAAAACAACTCGGCGAACTCAGAATCACGCTAAGTCAACGCCGCGCGCGCGATTGTATTTTTGAAGCGCAACCAAGCAAAAAAAATTTGCCAACTCGTGAATTGCGAATTGTTTGCCAATTTTGCGAGATTCGCGGACTGCGAAATTGCCAAAACTTTGGCAAAAACGAATTTTCAGCCCTTGCTTAATTCCACTGAGTCTTCCTTTATTCTGGCGACAGAGGAAGTTCGTAAAGCAATTCATGGGGATGGGTAGGCAGCGCTTATCCTGCTTGACCTAACAGCTGCCTTCGCTATGGTAAATCACGAAGTGCTGAAACATAGGCTCCAGAAGGTTGGCGTTAGTGGAAAAGCCCTAACCCTACTATCATCTTTTCTGTCAGATAGGGAACAGCTAATACATTAGAATGGACTTAAGTCACACAGGTTTACCGTACCAGGTGGAGTCCCTCAGGATTTTGCTTTATCTCCCACCTTGTTTAACATTTATGTGACTCCCTTAGCCAGCTTAATGAAGAACCACTGTTTCTCGCTTGCACCCTATGCTTATGACACACAGTTAGTGGTGTCCGTAACACACAGCATAGACGCTACGGCGGAATGTTTTCATAACTGCATAACGGTTCTGATGATCTGGATGAACCACAACTTTTTAAAGCTAAAAGCGGGTAAAACCGAAGTTGTGGAATTTGGCACAAAAGCATCCATTTGGAGTCAACCATGGTGTCCCCCTGAAGCGGGAAAGTGCCCGGTGCCGGCACCCAAAGCAAGATATTTGGGTGTTCTGATAGACAAAGACCTCACTCTTGCCCCACAGATAAATCAGGTGTCCCTTTCTCATTAAGAAAAATTGTGGTCGGAGCTTTGGTGCTGTCAGAATTGAATTATTATAATGCTCTTTATCTGGGAGTAGGGGCCGCCCAGCTCTCCAAACTCTAATCTTCACAAAACGCAGCTGTAAGAGTAATACTTAATCTTCCAAAGCATCACTCCACACCTGCCGTGGTAAAGCAACTACATTGGCTACCAGGCAAATGACGGGCGGATTTTAAGGCTTTGTCTATAGTCCACAAAGCCTTTTACGGAAGAGGGGCGACTGATCTACAAGCTCCGTTCCCTCGCTATAATCCATTGCACCTTCTCAGATCCTCTATTGCGGGACTGGTGTTATGTCCTAAGATAAATAGAGTGAGGTGGGGAGGAAAGCGATTTTCATACCTAGCTGCACTGCAAAATTGTGGAACTCACTCCCGACACCACTCCGACTTCAACCAAGTAGAATACTTTTTAAGAAGCAAATCAAAACCTGGCTTTACTCTCAATGCTAATTGATCTAGTCGCACTCGCAGGTACCTTATTTTAGCGCCAAGAGGCCTCTGCATTAGTGCGCTTTATAAATGTCTCAGTCAGTCAGTCAGTCAGTCAGTCAGTCAGACTAACGCAACCACAAACTCACATATACAGGCAGTCATGCACCTACTCACTGACCAATATACCCACTCACACATTCAGTCATAAACAAACATACAGACATATACAGACCCACTCATACCCCCATGCAGCTACTCACACACAGAATCAGTCACCCATTCAGCTACTCTCACACCTACTCACTCACAGACACAGTCACTCACACAGCCACTCACTCACCCATACAGTTACTCACATACCAACTCAGTTACTCACATATCTACTAACAAAAGTACTCTTTCCCCTATACAGTCACTGAAACAAGCACATGCTCTCCCATATAGGTTTTGTGAAGGAACAATGCATGCCTCAACAACAAATGCCTGAACCATGCGGTCTCAACCATGATCTCATCTTTACCATGCATACCTTTACCACACATGCCTTTACCACTCAATTTTGTGATAAAGACATGATTGGTAAATGGACATATGTACAAAGTACAACCCTGTCCATCTACTCTGAGTTAAAAAATGCATCCCTCCAGCTGTGCATTCTACCCACTCCAGCCCTTTAAACTATCCCAACCCCTATTCTGAGCCCTAAAACCTGACCCCCTAGCCCCAAAAAACGACTCTAACCCAGTATACCCACCCTGAGCCCTTAAAACTCTCGCTAGCCATGTAAACTGCCCCTTTTCTGCCCGCCCTGAGCCCTGAAACCTGCCCCTTTCCAAATCCCTGCCCTGATCCCTAAAACCAGACCACACCCTCTAAAACTACCCCCGCCTCCACCTGGACCCAGCCCAACTTACTCAGCCACATCTCTGTCCATTTTTCCTGCTGGATGTCTTTTGGTTCCTCTCTCATCCACTGCAACAGCTAGAATGCCAACTTCCTTAACCACACATATGTGTGGTTAAGGCATATGCATGGTTAAGTCAAGCTTTGTTCAGTTTGTGGGGAAACGGCAAGCGTGCTTAAGGCTGCATTGTTAAGGCCCATACAACCTTTTTACATTCACTTACTCACCCATATAGCCTCTGACACACCCATTCACCCACCCATGCAGCCACTCACACACCTACTCAGTCTCTCATACACCCACTTACACACCCATTCATGTACCCATGCAGCCTCTCATGTACCCTGTCACCCATACAGAAACTTATGTACCTGCAGAGTCACCCATTCAGCCACTTATGCACCCTCTCTTTCACCATTTACTGCTACTGACACACCCACTCACTCACCCATAAAGATACTCACAGAGCCACTCACTTACTCATACATCCACTCACTCATCTATAGAAAAGCTCACACACCCACTCACTCATGTACACATTCTCTCACATACCCACTCACTCTTCTATATACCACTTACATACCCAGTCATATAATCACTCCCACAGCCACTTACCTTAGTATATATGTTTAACACTGACTAACTTTTAGAAAACACTCATAATCATTGGATGATGTCATCAGTGATTTAATCAGAGATGTAATTTGAGATGTCATTAGTGATACCATTTGAGATGTTATCAGTGATTTCCTCAGTGGTGTCACTGACCATGTCATGTGTGATGTAATATATGAGGTCATAAGGGAAAACATCCATTGCAACACAGTCATTACATCGCACTGCTTTTACAACGCAACTGTTACAACTCAATTGCCTTTACATTGTATGCCATTACAACGCATGCCATTACAGCACATGTCACTACAACCTATGCCATTACAACACAAGCCATTACAACGCATTATAGGTGCCAGAAGCACCGCCGCTAAAAACAGTGACAGCCGGTTATTGGAGATGAACGCATTCCGGAGCATCAGGAATGCTGTTTCCCATCATTAACTGCGCTCCTGACCGTCACGCTGCCGTCATGCGTGCTGTCTGAAACCTGGATATAGGTGGAAGAAATCACCACCGGGCTGCCTAATATTTGTTAATTCTAGCGGCTGTTGTTTCCAGTTCGGAGGTTTGCCGGCTGGTAAGGGTGCTCGTAGCACCAACATGTTTGTTGCTTTTTGCAGGGAAACCTGCTCTCTCTTCCAAAATTCAAAGCAGAATAGCTTTTCAACATGGGGAGCTACATGTTAGCAGCTCCCCATGTGGAAAAGCAATGCCAGCTCTCATAGGAAGCGGGGACCCAGCTGGACCATGGGGGCATTGGGGCACCCCCAATGGTCCCCATCGAAGTGGATAGGCCCCGGGGGATGGGGTCCCTGGGGTTAATAGAAATTAGTGGTAGGAGCCGGGATTTTCTGACGAAAAATTTGGAGTTGCGATGCTCAGCACAGCCCGCTGGGTTAAATGCGAGGGGTGCGCAACTCCTAGTCGCGCTGGATGCGTGACTCCCCAAAAAAATCAGTTTTTTTATTATAAATCTAGGTTATATGTTTGGATATTGGGTGGCTCTAAAAAGAGCCCTTGTGTTCATTGGGAGATTTTGGTACCTATATGTAAGTGCCTATGCAAAGTCTAAAGTTGTTGAGAAAGACTCTGTTTCCCTCATCTGTGAAATGTACACCATCTCTCCTGTAGATGCCATCCATATTAAAATGCAGATTGTTGTTGTATATGGACCCCATACTATAATCTCTGAGATAAGCAGAAGCAGCCGTATTGACATTTTTCCTAGCTTTCCCAATCTGTGGACAAAATGTATTGGATCAGTTCCCTTTCTGCCTTTGACATATGTTAGAGTTGCCAAAGGCAGTTTTGGGGAAAAGTAACATCAATTCTGCAAAGGTGTCCTTCATTAGCATTTCCAGACCTACTCCAGTCAATGTGCCTAGGTCATTGCCACCACAATGCACAATTATGAGGTCAGGGTGTTGGAGATGCAAAAAAAGGATTTAACCAGTGGCATCAATTGGTGCCACTTTAATCCTCTCTGTCCAATCCATTTAATGTCTACATTTTGCAAAGCTAGGTCTTTATCAATACCTCTGCTTTCAGCGTACCTTTTGCACCAGAAAATATAGTAGTGTCCCACAATCCAAACTTTAAGCGTCTTGAAGGGAATTCTGAATGCACTCAAAAGATGTCTGTAGGTGAAGTAGGCAGTTGGTAAGATAAGAGGTCTCTAAAATGGTCGACATGATGCAGTTTTAAAAAAAGAAGAGAGGCGATTGGCTGTTTGAGAACATTATAGAGTGAGAAATAGGGTGCATGTTTCTGTGTTTAAAAAGCATGTTTCTTATTGGTAAGTAAAAACTGCTTGAAAGGTCCATTAGGTAGGATAAGCTGATATTTTGACAAGTCAAGCACACCTGTTGTTTGAATTTGAAACATTGTATGCTGAACTTGTGACCTGTGTGTTCAGTTGAGTGTTCCAAGAACAGTTACTATGGAAACAGGCATTAAGCAGAATGGAGCTAGGGTAGGAAGTTATGTGTGGCATTAAAATGTGTATTTCTTATAAACATTAAAGTAATATGTAATTGCTGTGAGATTTCCCAAGTTACTGGTATGGTTAGATGCAGTGTGTTATAAAAAAGAAAAAATTGTAAAATTATTTGTAATGTACTTTTGAAGTCTCGTCTGGATCCACGGTTCCACCGCTTACGGTGCACGGACCAGGCACGACTCCAGACAATTCCAGAAGCATTTTTTGTTCAGGTGGAGGTCAGTTGGCAAGGGTTGATAATTGTTACCAATAGAAATGTGTCTTAGAATTTGAATTATTCTGGTAAGCAATGTGATTCGATATTTACATGTATAGTTGTGCAGAATGAGAGGGAAACTGCCATTTTTTGGTTTTGCTAAGAGCAGTGCACTATATTCATTGTGTGCATAAGAAATCTGGTGTGTGATTCAGATACTTCATAATCTGCAAATCAATTTGAAATGTGAGTATTTAATTTGTGAGGTGTACTATGTGGTGCCTTTGTTTTTAAACATGAAATATAATTAATAAAATTTGAAGTTAGTCATATATTTTGTAATGAAGAAATACTTCTTGCAGTTTTTAGCAATTTGTTTAAATGTTGTTTAATATACACTTTGCATAGTGTTATGTATGTTTTGGAATAGGGATTGCTGATTATGTCTGATTGTTTTAATGTGTGGATATGTACATTAGTAGTATAAAGCATAATTTTATATGTTGATTTCAAATTGGAATGAATATGTCAAGTTAAGGTATTAGTGATGAGAGTAGTTTTTATAAGTGTCTAAAGAGGTATAGTTAAAACATGCTACATAATTTTTGGTGTTTTGTTTTAATTTGAAGCTTGTATTGTGAATTTATGTGGTGTAGAGAGTGTTCTGTAGAGAGATACTCATTTATGTTTTTCAGTGATATGGTGAGACTGATAGTGAAGAAATGTGAAAGGTTCCTGCTTTGTATTTGGCTACATGTAATATTAAAAGTAGTTGTAGGAAGGTAATGTAGTAGTAGAGATTTATGCAGTAGTTTTATTCTATAAAGAGTTTGCTTGCTGAGCAGGTATTGCCTTGTTAGTTCTGAGCGACTCCTCCAATCACCCATCGAGCACCACACACATATTCATTCAGTGTAGTAATACATATGTACTTATAAATTCTCTATGCACTGTGTTTGGTATACGCAAATGCGCACAATGTATGCGGTCCCCTAACGCCCTGCAGAATACTGCAAAAATCCAGGTAATACTCATGCTTGTCTGGAATCACACTGTGAGCCTGTGTTCACTCCTACAATCATCCTGACAGAAGCAGGTCCTTATCTAATCACTCTGCTAAAACATAAGTACTTATAAACTCACCTTGCTTCCAACTACTAGTACTCTAGGTACCCAGTCACTGTCTATGCACTTGCTCAATGACTCAGGCATTGAGACAAGCTGTGGTACTGTTAAATGTGCATAGTGTATGTGGTCCCCTAAACCTCTGCAGACGACTGAGTCAGTCCTGCAAAAATCCAGGTAATACTCATGCTTGTCTGGAATCAAACTGTGAGTCTGTGTCCACTTCTACAATCATCCTGATAGAAGAAGCATGTCCTTATGTAATCACTCTGCTGAAACATAAGCACTTATAAACGTATTCTGCTGTCAACTACCAGCACTCTAGGTACCCAGTCACTGTCCATGCACCTGCACAATGACTCAGGCATTGAGACAAGCAGTGATACAGTTAAATGTGCACAATGTATGCGGTCCCCTAAACCCGTGCAGACTATTGAGTCAGTCCTGCAAAAATCCAGGTAATAGTCATGCTGCCCTCGTTGATTTATAACCTCGTAAAGAGTAGCCGTATGTGGCCAACACGGTGTGATTTATAACAAGTATATGTATTCTCGACTTGGGAAGCCTTACCCAGCCCAGGTAACAAGCGTATTATATCGAGCTTGAATAATTCATTACTGTCGTAATATGGCGGTATGTCTGTAAGAGATTTACAGATTTGAAGTGCAGAGGGGTATACTATACTGCATAATGGGCCTGATACTGTGGAATCCGGGGAGATATGAGAATGTTAGGAGAATCCTTTCAAATGTGGATTTATAAGTCACAATGCGGAGCTTTACTGTCTTTTTCCCATTTTAGTGGAATTTACAATCGAACTGAATGAAACGTCATGCCAGAGAGGTAGAAGGAACATTGGTGTGAAGAGATGCAGACATTTGACCAGTGACCTGTCCCTTTATACTTTTGAGGTCAGAATTGGTGGTAAAATAACTACTGGAGTTGGAACCGGACCTGTGGGATTTGGTTGAGTCATCATTAGGGATCTTATGTGCTCATATTACACCTCTCTTTTTCTAGGCCAGGCTTGGTCATTGGTTTGCGAATAGGACAATGGAATCAACCAGGATAATTTATGTATCCTGTAATTAGAAGCTGATCTTGGTAAGATCTTTGGGGGAGAGATACTACATTTATTGAATATGATGATTAGAGATCCCTTTCTAATGAGCTATACTACTGTGCATTTCTTAATACAGAAACGGTTCTTGCAGAATTTCAGGGATAACCTTCTAATTGAAAATCTGACCTCAGGAAAATTACTTCTCGTGAATCTTTGTTTGTAAGTAAACATGTGAAAATCGACACAGAGCACTCACTGATGCCAGGATTTGTTTTAATGAATTTTTCAAAATTTTCTTTTTCGTTTCCTTTTTTTTAAGCATGTATTTAAAACTGGGATGGTGAAGGCTTATTCTTGAATTGGTGGTTAGACTTTGGTGTATCATTACGTGTTTAACGCACATATAATTATTTCATACACTAAGGGAGGGTGAGATAATGTTGTGTACGATTGGAAGAACAAGCTTCAATGGTTGTGTAGTTGTAAAAATGTCCCCTGACCTTTAGTTTTACTATGTGCGCATAAATTGCTAAATATAGCAATTATAAATCATTTTTGAGATTGGTACCCACAAATGTGTTTTTTTGCTTCCTTTGTGTGCATTCTAGGTCCCCAGGGAGCTGTGTATTATATGTTGGTATCTGACAAGGTCATGATAAAGGTGGTTTAATTCCTTTCATTCCACCGAAACGAGCATCGACCCTTTGACCCTCTGTTGAGCCTTGTGCTCTAAAGTTTAACATCTGTGGTCTGCAGTGGTTCCGCTGATCATCTGTTATCATCTACTATGTACAGATGCAAGTTGTATGAAGTATTGTGAGTGTGTGGATGTGTTTGAATGGGTATGATATATGTGTATTTATTTAATACATTCCAGGGGTGGTCTTGTTTTTGTACAGATTTGTCTAAATAACATTGATTGTAAAGAATGTATTTAAAAAGCTGTTTTTACTTGTTGAAAAGAATTCTCGATTTTGAAATAACAAAAAAGAAAATATATACAAAAGAAAAAAGAAAAAAATGAAATGATGAAGTTATACAAAAAAATAAAGATAATGGAAAATATTTCTATCTAAAGTCACTGTTGTGAGTATATGTTTATTATTATTTGATAAGAACTACATCTTGAAGTAAAGAATGGATAGGCTATGAGGGAGGTTATTTAGCTGTGTGTTGTTTCTTTCCCCTCTTCTCCCTAGTCTGAAAGTATCTTTAATAGAGGGGGGCTCCCATTTCTTGCAGATTCACTCCTACAATCATCCTGACAGAAGCATGTCCTTATCTAAGCACTCTGCTAAAACGTAAGTACTTATAAACTCACCTTGCTGTGAACTACTGGCACTCTATTTACCCAGTCACTGTCTATGCACTTGCATAATGACTCAGGCATTCAGACAAGCAGTTGCACAGTCAAATATGCACAATGTATTCGGTCCCCTAACCCCCTGGAGACTACTGAGTCAGTCCTGCAAAAATCCAGGTAATAGTCATGCTTGTCTGGAATCACACTGTGAGTCTGTGTACACTCCTACAATCATCCTGATACGAGCATGTCCTTATCTAATCACTCTGCTGAAACATAAGTACTTATAAAGTCGCCGTGCTATAAAGTACCAGTACTCTAGGTAC
Organism: Lissotriton vulgaris; assembly: GCF_964263255.1. NCBI lineage: Eukaryota > Metazoa > Chordata > Amphibia > Caudata > Salamandridae > Lissotriton > Lissotriton vulgaris. Next base: position 592,580,651 of record NC_141693.1, read on the forward strand.
TCATTCACTGTCTATGCATTTGTATTACACTTATTCATTCGAAAAATTATTCAATTAGAACCTGTGTACTTCAGTAAATTAATTGTGATTATAAAGGAAGTTTTTAAATGATTTATATGTAGAATGTGTTTGATTAGTAATGGAATAGTATATTTTATAGATTTATGAAAATAATATTATATCTATACTACTATAATAAAGGAAGAACTTTGCACCTTTGAGGCGGGTAAACTCGGGAACCACAGCGCCAATCCACACACCCGATACATCATTGTAATCGTCAGGGTGTGCAGATGGACATAGGCTATATAAATAAAAAAATATATGTTATTTAAAAAATTGACGATAAAAAAAGTAGTTCCTTGAAAGTAGCGCCGGCCGCTACCTGCGTGGTGACATCAGGAGCTCGGGGAGGAGCGGCGTGCAGGAGCGGAAGAGGTTCTATGTAAATGGGTATGATTCCTTTAGGAGAACAGGGGCTTGAATCAAAGGTACAGTTATCACAAAACACAATTGCCCCTGACACCATGGATTACACAATTATTTTTCTTACAGAAGTCCTATATATTGACTCTGTATGTATTCAAATATTTTTCTTCTTTTTCTTTGTATATTCTTTTATCACATACCAATTTTCCTTTTCACCTTACATATAATACATTGACAATATTTACAACATTTTTCTCATACTGTACACTTATATACATGGGCTTGTTGTCTCTATTTGTACATTTAAAGGAACGCAACTCTTTTATATACACAAGGTCCAACTGATTTAAGGATGTCAAGATCTCAAATTCTCTTGATCATATCCACATTTGTAAGTGGTGGTCCAACTATTGTGGTCAACAGCAGTATATCTTACGGTTTAACTCTTAGTAATTCTAGCGGAAGATGTGTATTTTTTCAACCAACTGTTAGTAACAATATCTAACTTTCATTTATACATGTATGACCACTATATATCGCCGACGCGTTTCGACCTTGTCGTTGTGGGACCTGCACTCTTGTTTTTGTCAAGGTCTTCTTCAGGGCTGTGCTTATAATGTAGTAGGACAAGTTTCCAATCTATAAGAATGATAAATTAGCGTTTTTTAGTGTTAGGTATTTAAGTCAAGAAGTACTGATCTACATAACTCTATGTCGTTACCATTTGTTTTCAAAAGTATACATACCCGCCTTGTTGTTGACAGTGGGTGCTGTTTCTATTCTCACCTGTATGGCAAAAGTCCTCATTTAGTATTTGAAAAGGTATTCAAGTGAATTTAGCATTTTACGTGCATCACATGATGGCCTCAGTTACATACCCTCGGTTCCTCTTTATTACTTGCATCGAGGGGATCATGGGCTAGCCCCCGTTCTTCTTAGCGTACCCGTAGGCTAGTTGTCTCATTTTGGTTTCTGTGGGATGAAGCAGTGTGGAAAATCTAGTGAATATATTCGTATATTGTGTCGCTTTCTTGCTATCTTTTGTTCAATATCGTTCACATATCTTGTCTTTAACTGTCCTGTACTATCTTTGAAAAATGCTTCTAGAGTCTGTGCTTAACTTTTCACTTTTCTGCAGGTTTCAGGAAGGCTTGCTTAAAGTGTGCGTCATTTCGTACCTCATTTGTTCCTGTCGTTGCCTATTCTTGGCTCACTTTCGGCATCTCTTCGCTTTCACGTCTTCGGCGTCCTCATCACCGGTAGACTTCCGGGTTTAGCGTCTTCAATCCGCGTATGACGTGTGTCGTCTTCTATTTACTGCGCTGGCATCACATGGTTCTCTGGATGGTTGGGAATTGTAGTTCCAAGCTTTTCTTGTGTATCTGTGCTGTGTACTACACATTACGAGTAATTTTAAATGTAAAAGTATTTTCCGCTCGCGCTTCCTGCTGGAGCGTTTCCTGCGTGTATGGCATTATATTGAAATACATCAATGGATCTCATTCGTGTATTTTTCTTGAACTTGTAGTCCATCATTGTATTGTGCGATACGTGTTATTTCTATATTTAATTAGAGAGGAATAATCCTTTGCTGCGTCCTAACGACATCGTAAATTTACTGCGATTGTTGTTGGAAGTGAGGACATAAGATGCGGATTGTAGCTGAACCTTTTTCCATCCTTCATGTAACGGCTCATCTTTCGGGTTTCTTTTTTTAAGTGTAGTTCATCAATTCGGACATTTCGTTTAGGCCCTTTTCCATTGTGCCCAGGTACAGAATGATTTTGGCTTCAAATTTCGACATAATGTTCTCCACATTGTTCCCCATAATAGGTTTCAGGACTGTCCATTTTATATCTTTTTCAGAATGTCCCATCTCAATACAATGGGCGACCATTGGTGCATAAGGTGTTTTGCATTTAATTCGTGACCTATGTTGTGTGATTCTTTTTCTTATTTGTTGACTTGTTTTGCCTATATACGCCTTCGAGCACGGGCATACTACACAGTATATTACGTTTCGCTTATTGCAATTTGTAAACTCTTCATGGAAGATGCATTTTTTCCTGTATTGGAATTTTGTCCCCTCTATTGTGTTGGCGCACGAGACGCAATTACCACATTTCTTATGTCCCTTCACAGGGGGTAAAGACAGCATTGACCTTAGTGATGTATCTTGTTTTTTGGCAGCTGTATTTGCCCTCACAAGTTTGTCTTTAATGCTTGAGTTCCTTTTTAAGGCAAAAATTGGCAAATTTCTGAACTGTTCTAGCGGAAGAGGAGCGGCGGACATGGCGCGGGGAAGGAGCAGTGACGAACGGCGGAATGGCGGTGAGGACCGGCGGACAGGCAGGATGAGCGGTAAGCGGTGAGTAGCGGCGAAGCAGTGAAATGAGGAGCACGGGTGAGGAGCGGCGGCAGAGGTAAGGCTCCGGACAGGCGGGGGTCGGGTCAGGCGGGGGACGGGGCGGGCAGGTGCCCGAGCTGCTTGACAATGTCAGGGCGGACGGGGGGCGGGCTGCTGCACAATGTCGGGGTGGGTGGGGGGCCGGGAAGCCTAATTGCTCGTGGGGGATGGGGCGGGCAGGGACCCGAGCTGCTTGACAATGTCAGGGCGGGCGGGGGGCCGGGCTGCTGCACAATGTCGGGGCGGGCGGGGATCCGGGAAGCCTGATTGCTCCCGGACAAGGTCGGAACGGGCTGCTAGTATTTATATATATTTATATATTTTTTACAAATATTATTCATCATCATTAAAAAAAACTTATCATGGCTAGAAAAACAGAAAAGAGGAAACAACAGAAAAAGGACTATTATTTGAAGAAAACTCAACAGCAAGATTAGTTGAACAACAACATGTGGGGAAAAAGAAAAAGAGAACAAAAGAATTTATTTAAAATAATGTCAAAGCCTAGAAACACTGTGCACATTGTGGAAAGTACAAAGAATGCCTCAGCAACAACAAAAAATATGAAGAAAAGAAACAATAATAATGAGAAATCACATTCAAAAGACACAATGTATGGTAAAAGGAGGAAGAGTCAGTATGAAGAAATTAGAAAGAAAATGTTTTACAATAGAGTTGTCTTTAATTTGTTGAAAGATGTGAAGAAATACAAAAGAAGAGCAGCATTTTATAAAAATAAGAAAGAAATTGAAACTATTGTTGAGAAGGCTTTTGAATTAAAAAGGAAATTAGTTTTAAATAGAATACAATCACTAGATAAACCAGTACATTTTATGAAGGCCAAAAGTAAGAAGAAGAGACAAATTAACAGAAGTAACTTTTGTGATTTTTTTGGGGTGAATGGAAACACAGTTTAATTCAGAGCCATTTTTCAATGAAGAGAGTTATTATCAAACCAATACATTATTGCTTGCAGTTGATACAAGTGGTTGAGCTTATGAGGTTTAGAAATGGTTGTCCAATTGAGAAAGAGAAGATGGATCCTAGAAATGTAGAAGAATGAATAGCTGATGAAGTTCTATGGAAATGTGCTAAAACTCCTGTGTATACTTTGTATTGTAGTAATATTTCTAGTATACGTCAGGAATCTATTGATATTTTACGCACTTTTTTACGAGAGTATAGTAAAAAAAAGTGTTAAACAAAAGTTCAAGATGTTGCAAGGAGTAGATCCTTGCAGAGTGAGAGTAAATACTGGTTAGCAAGGCCATTCTCTGGCTTGTCTTTCTAGAAAAGTATGTCAAATTGTTTTTCATCATTTTAGAATGTTAGCAGTACATCATTTTCAAATGTGGAAGTTAGTCAGAAGATTGTATTACGCAAAAAGTCCAGCAATCATTTTAAATGAGTAAAACAGTACTCTTTTGTGTGGGTCAGTATCAGATGGTAAAAAGGTTTGGATGAAATAGAGTTTTGTTACTTTGGTCCTGAAAAAGAGAGTGGAGAAAGTGAGACATTAATAGACGTAGATGTTGAAGAAAATGTGGAACATACTACTGCAGAAAAGTTTGAAGAACAAATTAAAAAGTTTAAGTTGATTTCATGTGAAAGGCCAAATTATTCTTGTATTTGTTGCCGACGAGCTAACTATAGAAAATCTATATTTAAACATTGAAAGCGAAAAATTATAAGTGGAAGGAATTTTCAACTTATTTGTTGGTAGAGGATTGCTTTGATTTGGGTTCTGATCAGCTTATTTGAAAATATTGTTATAACAAATTAGATGATAATAAAATGCCTGCTAGAGCTGTCCATAATAATCTAGAGTTGATAACTATTCCTTTAAAACTGATAGATTTAAACATGCATGAGTCTATTCTGATTCAATGTGTGCACCCGTTTCAAGCTATTGTTGGTATGGAGCCTAAAATAGGTAAATTTCTTCCTACAGATTTACAGAGAGGATTGAAAAGAAGAGTTGTATATTTACCTCTAGATTTAAAGAAAAATATTGAAACTTTTGGTGTAGAGAATCTAGAAAATCAACCACTAGTGATTCTAGTTAATGGTGTTCCTAAACAGAGTAGGACAATCTGGCAGGAATTAGTGGATGTCAGAAAAGTGCAAAAGGCAACATTATATCTCATGAAAAATAATGATTACTACAAAAGTGTGTTTTTGGAAGAAGAAGAAATACATTTAGGAGATGATAGTGAAACGTCAAGTGGTCAAATTGAAAAATGGACATGTCCAAAAGTGAAGAAATGTATGAACATTATAGTGTACATCCACTTCATTTGAAAGAAGTGATGGGGAATTCTGTTGAATTATTCCAAATGAAGAAAGCCAAGGGGGCTCCCATGAGTGTATGGGAAAAAAGTTTGGAAGCTCGTTGTTTTCCGCAGCTCTTCCCAACTAGAAAACGTGGTCGATATGATGAACGATCAGTGCAGATTCCTGGATCAGAATATTGGACTACAAGATCCAAGATTTTGACAATGTATCCCATATATATTTAATCTTTTGTTTGAGAGTGACTTGTCTGGACCTTCATATGCAGTCAACCACAAATTAAAAACAGGAGTACATCTTCAAAATATTTCTGAAAAGAAATTTATGGATAAAGTACATCAGAGAGACGATCATTTAGAATATCAACTGATTAATTTGATGGCATGTCAGCGTGATACAAATGAGTATTGGTATTGTTGTCATGGAGAACTTAAATGCATGCTAAGGAACTTAGGAACTTCTCCATGGTTTGTTACCCTAAGCTGTGCTGAATATGCTTGGGATGAGTTACTTGAATTTCTTCGAGAAGCAAATTCAAATATAAAAAATATTGAATACAAGACACCTGGAGAATTGTGCTCTTTGGATCCTGTAAATGTATGCAGATATTTCAGTCATAGGTTTGAGCTATGATGTCTTTTATCTGCAATAATAAGAATCCTCCTCTTGGAGAAGTTATTGATTTCTTTTGGAGAAAGGAGTATAAAGCTAGAGGTGCTCCTCATATACATATGCTGTTATGGATCAAGGATATACCCAAATTTTGAACTGATTCGGATGAAACTGTTTTATCCTTTATTGAAGATTATGTTACACATGCTATACCAAAAATAACAGACGAAAACACACAAAGGCAACAAGTGTCATGATTCCAAAGTCATCGATGTGGCAAATACTGTCGACAGAAGTACTGTCATATAGCTAATTCTTTTTTATATAATGTGTTAAGTTAGCATGAGCTTAATAAATGTTTAAACACCATTTTACCTTTCTGCCTCATTTTGCACACAACACATAATGGTTGTTTTAGCTTTCAACCCAGAAGAGCTTTGTGATTTTCTTGAGAAATAATATGTTATTGCTCTGATATCAGTTTTGCTAGGTACACTGTCTGCACAGTGAGTGCTGAAGGCTGCAAGGATAACTCGACACAATGTTGTTGTGAGGTCTGATCTTCGCACCTCCATAGACATAACACACTTGCTGCTGCCAAAATCTGGCTCTAGGCGGGTTTTATATTGTTGTGCTGAACACACACGTAACACACTTGATGGTGCTTCGCATGCAGAGAGCTGGTGGAAGATGATGTGATCCTCTGCCACTGAGATTTTGAGGTATGGGCCTGCCCTGCTAAAACCCAAATGAGACCTTCATAGATATAAAAGACTATGCTAAATAGGGAGGGTGTGAATTAGGGGTTGTTAATTCCTATTCATTTCAGCATCTTAGTATGCTGTCACTATTCGCCTTTTATGGACTAATAACTATGCTGATAACTTTGTAGCTTAAAATATGTTTGCTAGTATTGTACAAGATACTCCGTTTGAGAACCATGCATTAGTAAATAAATATTTCAAACACGCATGTGTCCTCATTCACTCCATGTTCTGATTTGCAATGATTATATAACCAAAGAGTGTTCTTGTGTTCCACGATACCTGAGGTAATCTAAGTTCATGTTCTGGTCTGTCTAAGCATTGGGAGTTTGTTATGACCAATGAGACACTGTAGCTAGCTCGGTAAGGGTATTTTGGGTAGTGAGGTGAGTTTTAGGTCATCTTAATTCATTGAGTTTCCAGGTCTCTATGGACAGTTCTGTAGGAGAACGGAATTCCTGCTACATGGCGCCCATACGTTGTTGGCCTTATATCATGACACTCGAGTAGTATATCATTCAATCCTTAACCCCTTCACTGTTGTTTCCGGAAAACGGTGGTGTCGGAACAAACCTACCTATTTTTGGAATAGGTCTTTTCAAGCTTGAATCTTAACTAAACGGTTTCCTTGAATTACTACCCAGTTGTGCTACAAAGTTTACTTTGCTTTTCATATTTCCTGTGCTGTCATGGCTGCCGTGGACATTCTGCAGCATAGTCGTATTGCGGTGCAAGATCATTTGGGGATGTACAATGTGCCTTTGGAAGGCTTGGCTGTGATAATGGTGGTAAGTGCGGATGCTGCTTACCCTTACGAACTGTTTTATTCGTGGGTGACATTTCCGGCGGTGGACGCGAATTCTGGTGTGTTCCACACATACATTCTCACGGCTGTACCTAATGAGTATACTCCGTACAGGGCACAGGAAGTTCCTATTGACGTTTGGCAGCATCGAGTTTGGTTTGGTGGCGCCCTACCCCATTCTTTGAACGCTCCGAGGTTAGGTCCTTTGTCTATTCCAGGCGCTAGTTGGCCTGTTTTGGCTGGATTTACTCCTCATCCTCTACACGGCAATCGAAACGTGGCTGAACTTCAAAGACTACAATTAGAGCATTAGTGCATTACATGGGCCGTAATCTTCCGGGTGGAGCCCCGGGGGGTGCGGCACTTCCGGCCGGACAGGGTGGTTTGAAACTCAGTCCCGTCATGGTCAATGCTGTAATGGGCAAGAAGCCCTAGGATAAGGATGATTTTCCTTTCTGGCTTGCTGAAAAATTTGACCAACTGGAAGCTGTATTTCCTAATACTACTCCTGGTGAAAAACACTGGATTCTTACGCTAAGTTTGCTGAAGGATTTGACCCCTGAGCTTGTTGACTGTGGGACCTGGTGTAAGACTTTATCAGCGGTCTACGCTAGGTACTACGGCACCTCGTCTATGTCCTTGCTGTCTACGGTCCTTAAACGTGTTCAAGATGATCACGGACCGGAGTCTGCAGTAGAATTGGGTATGCGCCTGTGTCGCACCTTTGATGTAGTTTGCGATCTGATCCTTGCTAATGTCAAGGGGGATGCAGTGAACTTTCAGGTTGCTAACGCGTTGGTGGCGCTTCCGGATGCCGAGAAACCCCGACAGGTAGCGAAAATTATTGTGGCAGCTTATAAAACCGTGGGTCGCAATAGTAAGGGTCTTAAGCAGTCTTCTGTTAAGGAGAAATAGCAGCCCCTGGGACAAACTTCAGAAACAGAGGTTCAGCCTAAGTCCAAAAAACAAAATTGGCCTTAAAAACAGAAACAGGGAAAGCAACAGCAACAACAACAAACCCAAGCTTCTCGTCCTGCGTCTCCGTTGCCTGCGCAGTCCGAACGTGTTTATGACTTGTGCGATCGCGCGACGATTAAAACTCCTGATAGATTTCAGGCTTCTGACCAACGCTCTCCTCGTTCCTTTCAGGACTCATCAGCCACGACAACCGGTGGTGGAGGGGGTGGCAGGGGTTGGGGTGGCCAGCAAGGACGTGACCAGCCCCGCCCAAGAAACGGTGCAGAAAAGCAGGAAGGCTCTACGCCTAAGAGACCGCAGTTTGCCAAGAAGAAAGTCGCAGCCTTAACAGCGCATCGATATGCCACAGATAGTGAGAACGCGGCTTCGGAATCTGACGTGGGCTCTGACCTTGCTGGACAGCGCAGCGGAGATTACCATAGTGAGAGAGGCCCTCCATCCACTACTGAAGGTGACAGCGACTGATACTTATGTTGTGATTTAAACAGCTGATACAAGAGTTGCTCCCCCTGATAGACTTTTTGAAATTGTCCTGTTAATCGAGGGTGACATACAGTGAACCATAAAAGGGGTGTTTTGGGAAAATCTTTCATCTACATATGACATTTTGCTTGCGGAGGCTGACTGGCCCCCACCTTTTGTGCTCGCTGCTCCGCGAGGGGAGGAGGTAATCCTCCCCAGTTTCGCGAACACAGTCTCGAAAGATGATGCGCTGCATTTTGCAGAAGAGTGGGCTCTGGCTCTAGCACCAGCTGTGTACCGCAATCAATGTGGTTGAGATAAATTGTCAATACACTCAAGAGTACCTAGGAGTCCAGCAACAAGTAGGTTATTCACTATGGACAACAGACTTAACACCATAGAGAAAACACAAGTGGGAACACACCATGCAGATTTCAGTGTGATAGTCGCCGGGTTAAGACTCAAGGGCATACGGAAAAGATTTCCATCAGACGCCACACTGTACTGCCCTCTTTTTCATCATTTGGATCCTCCTTGCCCAGGAGACATAACAAAATGGCCGGTCAGTTAGTACCATGACCGTTTGTAAAAGAAAGAGAAATGTTGTTGGAGGGAAGTATATTCTAGTATTGATATGGCGACAGAAAAAAAGCAGTGTAAGGTAAGAAAAGTGAATAGTGAGAGGTATTAAAATTAGGTGCACTGGGTAGAAGCAGGTCATTTTATTAGTATCTCCCAGTCCCCCAAAGCTAAAAGACAAGTGCAAACACGGATTTGAAATAATATCCGTTGTCAGTAGTGGTCAACATGTTTCTGCATATAAGAAAAAAAGGTTTCATGCATTCTTCAGGACCCGTTGTTCATAGACTACTGCTTTTTGTGAAATGGTGAATAAAAATAAATATCACCTGATGTATCCAGGTCGTATGCTCAACCACATACTGTTGCCGCACCGTGTCAATGAGATAATGTCCACAGGAAAAACACAAACAAACAACAGAAAAACACAAGTGTGTTACATTCCTAAGGAATATTCATTATTATTTATGATATAACCTTTCATTCTCAGCGTACCAATCGCACAGTTTGAGGGTTCAATTCACTCCAAATCACTCACCCATTTGTGGTGGTTGAGGCGCTTCACCCCACCTGGCTGCGGCTCAGGTATAAGGAGCACCGCTCTAAATCAGGAAAGTTAAAAAAGTGAGGAAGGTAATCAGGGCTTAGTTGTTATTATCCATACAGCGGTCAAAACTTAATACCAATATTCTGTTGATGCTGAGTGGATTGTATCTTAAAAATTATTTAAGTCGTTCCATGTTCATATTGATCTAAAAATACCAATTTGCACAGCCTTTGGTTATGCAGCGCTAGCCTCCATAATTCCAAAGCGGACAACATAGTTCTACTCAGTTCTCTTTTTTTTTTTTTTAAACATTTTTATTATTGCAAGAAGTGACAAAATTCATTGCATTTCAATTCCATACTAAACATGCATATACACTTGATACAGACAAAAAATAGATCAGTGGAAACAATACAAAATAAACTGTAAACAAAACTTCATGTTAGCTCTACCGTTAACATAATGAACTGCTAAAACAAAAAGACCAGAATAAGTATAGGCCTAATCACATTTCTTGGCCTTCAAAGAAATGCTTCCATATCCTTTCTTTTCTCAGAAGAGCTTTTGGACCTCTAAGTTTAGCTAAAGAGAACTCCATAGTTCTAATTTCGAAACCAATGATAACCAATCCGCAACCTTAGGGGGTTCTTTAGATATCCAAACCCTAGCTACTGTTAATCTAGCACATGCTAACAAAATCGTTAAAAGATCCTTATTGGGGCAGTTCCTGTCTTGGATATCTAATAAAACCATTTGTACTGTAAGATCCAGTGGATTTATCTGATTAAATCGAAGATGATAAGATATTCGATTCCAAAAATTGGAGAGTGCAGGACAAGAGAATAACATATGTTCAATTCCAGCTGCAGCAGTGTTACATTTAACACACATGGATTTATCTGATATCGAGTTACCTTGCGCCCAGCTAGATATTTTTTGTGGCGTATAGTACAATTCAGTAATTGTCCTATATAGTTGCATTTTGAGATTAGAAGAATGAACTATATCGCTTAGATGGGTTAAGGCACTTCCGATCTGTATTGAATTTATATTTTGATTTAATCTACGGGACCATTTGGCTGCAATTTGAGTTGTGTTTTCTCCCTTATCCTTGATGAGCCATTGATATCCCAATTTGATTAATGATTTAGTTTTATCAGAGTAAATACCCTCAAGAATATCAGAATGTTTGACTTCCGTTATTCTCAATTTATTACAGAAAAAATCTCTCAGTTGTCTATACTTAAAGTGCATATCATCCGTAAGCCCGTTTGTAATTTTTAAGTTCTCAAAATCAATCAAACCATTAGTACCGTAGAGGTCTCCTAGTGTATTTATATCCTGTCTTATCCACCGATTACCCAAACCGTCCGAAAATATACCCGGAAGGCCAGGATTATTCCATAGTCTAAGCTCTGCGTTGTAAAATGAGCTGTTACTAATGTGCAGAATTTTGTCCCAGATTCTTATAGCATGCTTAGCAGTCTTAAATTTTACTCTTTTAAAGTAGTTTGGATCGTGGACCCGTAATAGAAATTGATTGGCATCAGCCCCCAACATATACTGATGGAAAAATAAAGAAGGAGTATTTTTTAATAAGCTCCTAATACGTATAAGAAAAGTAGCTAGAAAGTAAAGATTAAAGTCCGGAAAAGTGAGTCCCCCTTTGGAAATTGGTAGTGTCAAATATTTAGCCGCCCTTCGTGCCTTTTTATACCCCCAGATAAAGCTACTACAGATGCCATCCAACTTTCTAAAAAAAAGCTTCTTTGGTTGTAACGGTATGGCTCTACACAAATAAAGCAGCTTAGGTAAGATTTTCATCTTGATCAGATTGAGTCTCCCTAGCAGACTCAGGGGTATCTTATGCCAATTTTTTAAAACTCGCAGCGGTTTCTTTAAGGAATGACCCATAGTTTATTTCCACAATTTTCCCCACTTTAGCAGTAAGTTTAATACCTAAGTATGCGGCTTCTTTGCAGGTTTCGTAAGTACGTATAGCCGGAGTATAATTGAGTATAATTTGGGTTTTGTTGACATTTAATTTATATCCAGAGATTTTCCCATACTTTTGTGCTTCTTCTACAATTGCTGGCATAGCTTTACAGACATCTGATGTATATATTGCTATATCATCCGCGAAGGCGGTTAATTTGAGAGTTGTATCCCCATGGTGAGCTGGTATTATATTGATTTGGTCGTTTAAAGCATTTAAAAAAGGTTCTAAAGATAGGGCAAACAATAGTGGGGAGAGGGGGCATCCCTGTATTGTACCTCTTGCAATCTTAAAATTATCAGAATCTATGCCTCCATAGCTAATCACGGCCCGTGGCTCATCGTAAATTGACCTAACCCAATCTAAGTAGGAGCCATTTACACCCATTTTGCTTAATACTGTCCACAGATATTCCCACCCCACTCGGTCGAATGCTTTTTCAGCATCTAACATTATCATACCGAGTGGGGTGTCTGTGGTTTCTGCTACATCAAAAGCTGTTATTGAGGTATTGACATGCAAAGTGGTATCTCTACCAACTACAAAGCCGTGCTGTTGAGGTGTTGAGGATTGACAATGTCAGGCATATAGGGAGCTAACAGATTAGCTAAGATTTTAGCAAAAATTTTTACGTCAGAGTTGAGTAGAGATATGGGCCGATACGAACCACACTCTTTTTCCGGTTTTCCCTTTTTCAAGAAAAATATAATTTTGGCTATTTTCCATGAGGAAGGTGCTTGTTTAGAAATAATAATCGAATGAATTACTTTTTGTAGTAGTGGTGCCAGCTCTTGATAGCAAAGTTTATAAAGTTCACCTGGTATACAATCTTCACCGACCGCCTTACCTGCTGGTAGATGGTAGATAGCAAGTTTTATCTCTTCAGTAGTAATATCAGCGTTTAATTGTTGGATTACTTCAAAATTTAACGCTCGCAGCGGTCCTAGATTTTGATCAAGATATTTTACAATCTCTATTTTATTTGATGACTCCTCTGGAGTGTATAGATGTTGATAAAATTTGACAAATTGATTTAGTATTTGATCCTCTTGTCCATATATCACTGAATCTGAGCCAATTATTTCCTTAATTTTGGTTTTCGCTTTTCTATCCGCAGTTTTAAAGGCCAATATTTTTCCAATACAATCGCCGCCTTCGTATTGATCTAATTTGTATTTTTGTAGTTTTACTACATACCTTTCTCTCAGCGTTTTTTTAAGTCCGGCTTGTAATTCCGCCAATAGTGCTCTAAGCAACTCAATATTATTTTTTGAGTGCAAAGTTGCTTCAGCCAATTGCGCTTCCAGGTCTGATAATTTAGATGTCATATTTTTATTCTTATTGCGGTTTTCTGCATTGAGCCTATATACATACTGCTGGACAAACCCTCTAATACTACACTTACAAGTATCCCATACAGTATTAAGACTAGCAGAATTAACATTTAGTAAAATAAATTCCTGTATATGTTTTTTAATTAATGAAATGAATGTTAGATCAACTAATAGGTGTCTAGGAAAAGTGAACTTTCGTGGTTTTTCATTTTGATTTTCAATATTAACTTCCAAAAGCAGAGGGTTATGATCCGATGTAACTTTGGGGCAGATTTCAATCACACAATTTTCTAAAATTTGTTCAGAAGCCCATACCATATCTATCCTAGAGCAGGATCTATGTGGGGCCGAATAGTAAGTAAAGCCTGCCAACCTAGGATGCTTAGACCGCCATAGATCTCTAATATTGTTTAATCTTGCAAGTTCTAAAATTGCTGCTCTTACTTTATACATTCTTCTGAAGTTCATTGGCCCCGTAGAGTCTATTTTGTAGTTCATAACACAATTGAAGTCCCCAGCAATGATAGTTTCCCCTTCCCATTCAAGTAGTTCTAAACTTAAATCTTCAAAAACTTTGGGTTTATCAATATTTGGACCATATACCACACAAAATACCAGTTTAACCTTAGCCCCTTGCATCTGTGCTATTGCCCACCTTCCTCTAGTATCTGAGGCAGTTTTAATTATCTCTAATGGGAGTGTTCTTTGTTTTAAAATAGCAACCCCCCTTATAGTCTCATTTAAAGAGGTACAAGCAACCAAATCGTAGCCTAGTTGGGTTAACAACTTTCTGTCTTGATATTTTATATGAGTTTCTGAGAGCAGCACTATATTAGGGTTGTACATTTTAAGCTCTTCTTGTACTAAGTTTCTTTTAATTTTACTGTTTAGGCCATCTACATTCCAACATAAAATTCTTAACTTAAGCATTTAATTGATATACAATTGATCTTATACGTATTGTTCCCCTCTTCCTCCATGCGTTTCCCCTTCGTTAAATTTTCATTCCTACTTCTCTTAGAAAAAAAAAAGTCACATCTTGCAATCGCTTTTTTCACTTTTATCTCCACCCACCACCCTCGACACCAGTTGTCACCCTTACCCCTGTGACAACCCCACCCCCTCCCTTGCTGCGACCCGTTCCTTGGGGGGGAGCTCCCCTCTAGCATGTGCTGCCGCTGAAGTGGCAGCATAGTGAAGAAGCATGCATGAGTGGCTGCTCAAACCTTGTTTTAATTCATGCCTTATTATAGCTATATTTAACTCAGACTCAGAAAGACACACAAAACAAAAGAGAGAAAGAGAAGAAGAAAAAAAAAAGAATGTGCAAAAAAAATATATATATAAACCTGCCCCTATATACCCTAAAAAGAGAGTATAGCACTAGTTTTCTTTTTCTTTTTGGTTTCTTTTTTCATTATCGCGGGAAAATTTTTCCAAACATTGTTCCGCAGATAAAGGATCAGTGAAAAAGACCACTTGCCCATCACGAATAACCTTAAGGCGAGCAGGTTCTTGAAGATAGGCCAGGCATCCTAAATTTTTAAAGGCATCAATCAATTTCCGAAGTTCCCACCGTTTATCCATTGTAGCCTTAGTTAAGTCAGACTTCACAAAAAAAGTGAAATTATCAACAATGACAGGATTGTTAGGTTTAGCTTTTGGTGCTACTGCTTGTCGCAAAAGAAAGTTACCAAAGTAAATCAAAAAAGGTCTCGGAAATTTACTATTTGTATTTCTTTGGACTAAAGGAAGTCTATGTACTCTCTGGAGCTGGGAGTCCCAATCCCAATCCGCAAGGTCCAAAAAGGCCCTTTGGAAAAGTTTAACCATAAAGGCTCTCGGATCCGACCCCTCAATACCTTCTGGTATACTGAATAGTCTAAGTTTTTGTCTTCGGGCCCGGTTTTCCAAGTCCTCCACTTTAGCTTCCAGCAGGGACACTCTTGAAGTATTTTGTTTGACGGTGGATGTAGTTTGACTTCCATCTTCTTCCACCTCCACTATTCGTGATTTGATGTCTTCTATCTCTTTTGTTACTCCTCCCAAATTTTGGCAGATATCTCTCATAGTTCCTTGTATCTTAGTATTATCCTCTCTTAGTTGAAGATATTGCTGTTGTATCTCCACTCTCTGTTGTATGAGAGTCTGCATAATTGCCTCCATTGATATGTTTTTTGAAGATGTAGGATTTGAGTTGTCAGATGCATTCGATTGAGAGGATTTTCGAGCTTGTGCGGGAAACAAATCGGGTGCTGTTTTTTGAGAATTGAGATTAGTATCGTCCAACACAACCTCCAAAGAATCATGTTCCAAAGTTTCTCCTGGATTAGCATCAGAGTTGTGATCTAGTTGTGTTTGGATTTTCCTCAAGCTGGATACTATGGTTTCATTGGTTTCAATCATCTGATCAGTATTAAGAGTTGAAAGCTCAAGATCTTGTTCCTCACTGGCTTTCACAGCATCATTTAGTGTGGTGTGGAACAAAGAGGTATCTGAACTACTAATAGAAGAAATTCTAGAAACTCCTGGGTAAATCCCAATGCTTGAGTCACCATTCACTTCTGCAGAAGCTGTGGCCATATTACTAGGTACCTCTTGGTTCGAGGAAAGTGCGCTTGAGCTAGAATCTATTAGTGGGTCAGTTGGTGGGTCCATGGGCCTGTTCAAATTTAAGCTTATATCATTACTTAAATTGCCCTCTTGGATTTTATTAAACTGACCGTTCAGCTCATCGGGACTGGCCCCCGAAAGTCTTAGGGCCATATTCTTAACTCCACCTTTAGCCTCTATCCACCTTCTCAGAGGGCTATCATCAATTAATCGACTTTTTTTGCTTCCTGCCAATTCTTTACCTGTTGTTTTTAGTAAAAGGATTTTTTGCTTAGTCTTGACCTTCCTCTTGGCTTTCCTTGACACCAATTTTTTGTTAGTTGTCACTTTGGGTACCTCATTAAGCCCTTCTTCTTCTGCTTCGGAAAGTTCCTTGTAGTCGACATTTGAATCTTCGTCTGATTTACCCCCAGATTCCTGAGATAAATCAACCACACCTTCTTTCTCCTTCTCTCTCACCTTTGTTTTAAGCATATCAGTCTGTACAAATGCCTTAGTGTTGGTCTTAAGGTTTACAGAGCCTTCCGGTTGATCTTGTACCATCTGCAGTGGTCTATTTGTTAAGTCTCTCTCTGTTGGAACCTCCAAACTATTAGCGATCACACTTGTCTTGGCCAATTTTGTCTCGCTGGTTTCTTTAATTACAGTGCCTGTTAGCCCCTTATCCATGGGTAGTTTATCAGAGCCTTTTTTACCACAGCGCGTCTCAGTAACAAGGCCAATATCTTGTACTACCTCCTGAGTACTCTTATCTGCCAAAGTCTCCACAGATTTGTTGTATGGCACTATGGGTACAGCAAGCTCTTTATCGGCCTGTATCTCATCGGTTTTATCCCCAGTTTTATCAGTTTTGTCATTCTCTTTCCTCTTTTGTTTGCCGGTTGGCAGTATCTCTGTTATCCTTGATTCAACACTTAATTCACTACTAACACCTCCTTTAGTAACTGTAGCAGAATCATGTTTCGCCCCCTGACTCTGAATCTGGCTCTTATCAACATCAACATCAACTTTGCTTATACCATTAGTATTTGGAGTCTTTAAATAGTCAGAGTTAGGTTTAGGTTTAGCAGTATTATTTGATTCTTTACATGTTAATGTTTGATGTGACTCGATTTTATCTCCAAAAGACCCTGTCACAGTTACCCCTAGACCCGCTGCAGTCATGGTACCTGAAGGCGTTTTTTTTTATGTCTGAGCGGTCTTCCTGGATCTAGTCTGACGTGAGGACATTGATTCACACCCCGCCGCCGATTCCGCCGTCTCTGTCTCCGTCTCCGTTGGCCGTTGCAGCCTAAGCCGTGTACCCGGGAAAATCCTCAGGTGTGCGCGCAGCTGAAGCAAGGCTGGGAACGCCCAGCCGGCTGTGATTGTAGAGGGCGGTGGTGAGCGAGCGAAGCTCGCTGCGCGGTTCCAAGAGCGAAGCAGGCTCCAACCGCAATGCTGCAACAACCGCCAGTACATTGATCCCGTTGAGCTCCGGTGCCCAAACGTTCCTCTCGGGAAATGTGAGAAATGCGGTAAGCGTTCTTTCTCTCCTCTCCTCTCCTCTGATTGCAGATGTGAGAGTTCTTTTTATTTTCCGTCAGTAAACCTCCTCTTTGTCCTCATCCATTCTTCATTTTTAGCATTGAGGCATTGAGCGTTAAGGCAGCATAGTAAATTTTGAGAGAGCAGACCAACACATACAGCGTCTTCACTCGGCGGCGTTCAACCCGCCATCTTGACTCCTCCCCGTTCTACTCAGTTCTCACTCATCGCCCTGCACTGTTTAATCAGTAGCTGTTCAGGACTTTACTTGCACTGTGTGTAACTGGGCTTGGGCAGCAGGATCAAAGCCCGAGGTCATTATAACATTAGCAAAGCTTAACAGCTACCTTTAGTAAGTTCATCCGTATATGGCATTGAGAATAATGACCTCCGTATATTGGCATTGTATGTAATTTGCTTACATGTTCAACAAGATCTAAGCCTGTGGAAATTCCGATATGGCAACTCGCAGCAACGTGCGGTTATCTTTAGTGAGCTCGCTTGTATGCGGCAATGAAAATAATGGCATCTTTGTGTTGGCGGTATAAACATTACTGCAGAGAGCGCCGTCTCTCATGAGCAATATCGCCCGTGTACAACATTCTGCACAATGCCCTCGAAGAGTTGGAGGGCATAAACATTATGGATAGTTTTCTTTGGGCTCACCTGTCCGTCGGTGTCTCCCGGCAGTCGTCCGAACTGTCTGGGGGGGCACCGACGGCGAGGAGTGGAACTTTCCGCCCGTACAAGGCCACCATCCATGCGGGGCTTGTTCAGTTTGCCCGCAAACGTGCAGGTCCACAAGCATAGACATAGGTACAAACAGACCGTGGACACAAACCAAATTCACAAACTGTAACAGTAGTAACCTCATTTACTTGATCACATGCCCCTGTCAGCTACAATATGTAGGTATGACGACAAGGAAAGAAAGGACGAGGATACAAGAACATAAGAGCACTGTGCGTTGCCGCAAACAAGCGACCCGCCTTACAACACATTTTTTGGAGATTGGACACGGTCCCAATGATTTTCATTGGACTGTTCTGGAACAGTCACGCATACCTGAATTCTGTCCTGACACTGGCCGTTTCTTGTTCAAAATTGAACAGAAATGGGTTTACAGACTAAACAGTGATAAGGCTGGGCTCAACGAGCCAATACCATGGATGTCCCTCTAAAAATGAAGCTACACTACTGACCACAATATACTTACCGGACGGTAATGATTAAATAACTTTCTGCACGTGGCAATCACATTTGATCTTATCTGAATTTCTACATCATTTTACCCCGACTAGAGATAGCCATCAACATCACAAAATATTCGAACTATACAGAATATATAGACACTTGGCACTCTTCACAGTGGGAGTACTCTGAAAGAGTAGGTATCTTGGCGAGACTACTATCTTTATACCTTAATGATACACTTGAGGTAATCTCAATTAACAATTGTGCTTCCCAACGATTGAAACATTATAGATTATGACCTATTGCTATAGAATAAGTGGCCCCCTTCTTTCATCTAGACTCACATCTTGAGAACAGGTCATGACTGCATATACATCCAGACCGGTATGAGGCTTACACACTTGTTGTATGGAGTCCGACCTGAGTAGGTGTTTAATAATTGTACACGGCACTAAACAAATAAATGTGGAGACATGGAATTAAAATGTATACATAGTAGCATAACTGTTATCTCATAAGTTGGTTACTGCTTTTATTAATTCTTATATGTAAACAAGTGACTCTTCAAATAACCAATAAAACAAATAAGAAACTAATGGTAACTAGTGACTCGTAAAAATAACCATCAAAACAAATAAAAAACGAAGAGACAGTTTCTTCGCTCTTTGCTAAAATCGGCTAATCGGTATCAACAATGACAACATGGGGCTTCAGCAAATTAGAACTACAATATAGCGGGGTTTTAACCACTAATCCCGACATGCACTCTGATCACGTGGCCGGCGTCATGACGACCATGCCGGTCACGTGAACGCAACCTTCCACAATCGGCATAAACAATGCTCGTTCCTCGCCGACGGTGCCCCCCCAGACAGTTCGGACGACTGCCGGGAGACACCGACGGACAGGTGAGCCCAAAGAAAACTATCCATAATGTTTATGCCCTCCAACTCTTCGAGGGCATTGTGCAGAATGTTGTACACGTGCGATATTGCTCATGAGAGACGGCGCGCTCTGCCGTAATGTTTATACCGCCAACACAAAGATGCCATTATTTTCATTGCCGCATACAAGCGAGCTCACTAAAGATAACCGCGCGTTGCTGCGCGTTGCCATATCGGAATTTCCACAGGCTTAGATCTTGTTGAACATGTAAGCAAATTACATACAATGCCAATATACGGAGGTCATTATTCACAATGCCATATACGGATGAACTTACTAAAGGAAGCTGTTAAGCTTTGCTAATGTTATAATGACCCCGGGCTTTGATCCTGCTGCCCAAGCCCAGTTACACACAGTGCAAGTAAAGTCCTGAACAGCTATTGATTAAACAGTGCAGGGCGATGAGTGAGAACTGAGTAGAACTATGCTGTCCGCTTTGGAATTATGGAGGCTAGTGCTGCATGACCAAAGACCGTGCAAATTGGTATTTTTAGATCAATATGAACATGGAACGACTTAAATAATTTTTAAGATACAATCCACTCAGCATCAACAGAATATTGGTATTAAGTTTTGACCGCTGTATGGATAATAACAACTAAGCCCTGATTACCTTCCTCACTTTTTTAACTTTCCTGATTTAGAGCGGTGCTCCTTATACCTGAGCCGCAGCCAGGTGGGGTGAAGCGCCTCAACCACCACAAATGGGTGAGTGAGTTGGAGTGAAATGAACCCTCAAATTGTGCGATTGGTATGCTGAGAATGAAAGGTTATATCATAAATAATAATGACTAAGCCTTAGGAATATAATACGCTTGTGTTTTTCTGTTGTTTGTTTGTGTTTTTCCTGTGGACATCATCTCATTGACACGGTGCGGCAACAGTATGTTGTTGAGCATACGACCTGGATACATCAGGTGATATTTATTTTTATTCACCATTTCACAAAAAGCAGTAGTCTATGAACAATGGGTCCTGAAGAATGCATGAAACCTTTTTTTCTTATATGCAGAAACATGTTGACCACTACTGACAACGGATATTATTTCAAATCCGTGTTTGCACTTGTCTTTTAGCTTTGGGGGACTGGGAGATACTAATAAAATGACCTGCTTCTACCCAGTGCACCTAATTTTAATACCTCTCACTATTCACTTTTCTTACCTTACACTGCTTTTTTTCAGTTGCCTTATCAATACTAGAATATACTTCCCTCCAACAACATTTCTCTTTCTTTTACAAACGGTCATGGTACTAACTGACCGGCCATTTTGTTATGTCTCCTGGGCAAGGAGGATCCAAATGATGAAAAAGAAGGCAGTACAGTGTGGCGTCTGATGGAAATCTTTTCCGTATGCCCTTGAGTCTTAACCCGGCGACTATCACACTGAAATCTGCATGGTGTGTTCCCACTTGTGTTTTCTGTATGGTGTTAAGTCTGTTGTCCATAGTGAATGACCTACTTGTTGCTGGACTCCTAGGTACTCTTGAGTGTATTGATATATGATTTGGGGCGTGTACCTAGCCAGTCGTTAAATTTGCCCTTGGACCCTCTTTTCCTATCGTTTTGTCTATGGGATAAATTGTCCCCATGCGACGAGATTCCTTTATGGTCTCAGCCACAACCTCAACCTCAATATCCCATACGGCGTGAAGCAAAGGCTTCCGTCGCGGCTATCCTTGAACAATTAGAATATCAAGGTGTAATTGAAACATGTGTGTCACCAATGAATAACCCACTTTTTACTGTAAACAAGCCAGACGGTTCATATTGTTTGGTATTGGATTACTGACATTTAAACTCGCATTACTGTAACTGTGCAGCACAGAATACCCACGGCTCTGCTCTAGTGAATGGTTTTGTGCATAAGCGGTTTAAAACCACGCTTGACATTTCCAACGGTTTTTATGCCCTTCGATTGAATGGTCTAAGTTCCCAATGGACCTCCTTTACTTGCGGCGGTGTTCATGATCCTTGTTCATATGTGGATGATATATATCTCACAGACGACGAACTTTGTGAGCATCTGTGTCGAGTCAACGGGATTATTTGTACCTTTGCCAAATTAGGTTACAAATTCAACTTTGCAAAATCGCACATTGCAGAGTACACAGTGTTGTTTCTGGGCTACGAGCTCAACAATGAGGGAAAGGGATTGGCTCCTCACTTCCTGGAGAAATGCGCACAATTGCGTGCTCCAACAACACTGAAAAAATTACAATCTTTACTGGGCTTCTTGAATTTCGGGAGAACATATATTCCGGAATATGGCCAGCGTATCAAGCCTTTGTATGCTTTGATACAACCATCTTTTTACAAATCATGCTGGCTGCCTGAGCATTCAGCTATTCTGCAGTCTTTGCAAGATGATCTGCTCTCTTCTAAATTCTTACTGACTCGTGATAACCAGACCAACCTGGTGATAAGAATTATACCTGGGACAGTGGGTTTCACGTACCTGACTTTTAATGAAGGAGACACAGTACCTATTGCTTACAAGTCACACTTGTACACTTCGGCTGAGTTGAGCTTTTCCACTGTGGAGAAAGTTTTGACGGCTGTGCAGATGGCAATTCTTAAGGAATGTGCCCTGTCACAGGGAAAGCGCAAGTTGGTTGTTACCCCGTGTCCTGCCTTGGAGGCAGTCACAAAAGCCAGTGTACCAAATTCTAGAGCTTTGCAACCTCGGTGGGTTCAATGGGCTGCGTCCTTGACATCCCAGGATGTCACGTTTATTTTTGACGCCTCATAACGGTCGCAGGAGTACTTACAGTATGAATTTGTTCATCCAGCTCCTTTAGCAATGTGACCCCTGGAGGATTTCCATAGCATCATTTACACTGATGGTTCGGCGCAGGTTGCGCATGGCTCTAAACATGCCTACGTTTCCGCATGCGCCATTGTGGTCGGTGCCATGGTGAACGATGAGTTCAAGTCCAGTGTCGTGCACACGCAGACACTAGGGGACTGCACTCCACAATTAGCAGAGCTTCGTGCTCTGATGCTTGCGTTGGAGTACGCAGATCCTAGTATGGCAACTCTAATCGTAAGTGATTCTTACTACTGTGTCCAGTCTTACAATGAGAACGTGTTCTTTTGGATTCAGAATGACTTTCGTGATCCCAAGGGTAGCACAATGAAAAACATAAAATGATCTGGGTCCGAGTGGCTGACCTTAAAGGTCAGTTGCCACTTGTGTTTGTGATTCATACTCTCGGCCATCAGCGTGTAGGAGTCCACGCTGTCAGTAACTCGCCTGCTGATAAGGCAGCGAAATCAGCAGTATCAAAATATTTTGTTGCAGCTGTTACACGGTCCAAAAGTAAAATAGATGATGACATCTTGGCGGCAGTTGCTGCCACTGAGAAGGGAGGTAAATATCCTGCGGGGTTCCCTTCGCAGTACACATACCACTTAAGTCCCGATAAGGATCCTTATGTGAAAATTCTTGATGTTGGCGAACGTTTAATTCCCAACTCGGATCGCAGGGTTACGTTGATTACAGCGGCGCATGAAGGTGTGGCGTCTGCGCATGCGGGCGTCTCTGCCACTGTAACTCAGCTACAACAAAGGTTCTGGTGGCGGGGACTGTACAAACAGACGTGTGATTATGTCCTTCAATGTGACATTTGCCAGCAGATCAAGCCTTCGACTGCTGCGCGTCCACCTCAGACACGGTTGTACATATCTAATAAACCACTGGGTTGTATTTATTTGCATCACTGCGGTCCTTTTTCTTCTGATACTGCATATAAGTACATCTTAGTAGCAGTTGATTCACGCACACGCTTTCTGTGGGTATGGCCCCATCGCAGCGCTGATTCACGGACTGTCATGTAGAGATTTTTGCCAGTGGTACGTTCCATTCGGATCAGGGTCCGGCTTTTGCCTCTAAGGCGCATAAGGATGCTATGATTTCGTTGGGGGTCCAAGTCAAGTTTTTGTCTCTATACAGACCTGAGGGTAATAATGTAGTGGAACGAATGAACCGTGACTTAAAGCAATCTTTGACAGCTCGAGTTATAGGTACTGACAGAAACTGGTTGGCCCACCTTAATGGCATGCAGTGTGCTCTAAACAATCTCCCTAGAAGGTCTCTGGGTGGGCGGACCCCATACGAAATGCTCTTTGGTATTCAGATGTATGTCCCTGACCTCAACGGTCTAGACTGCGTGGCTCAAGCCACAGCCTTTGACATAGATGAACATTGCAATGTTTTACAGGATCTACAAAAGACCAGAGACAGTCTTGCCAAGGAACATTTGCCCTCCACATCGGATGATGCGTTGCAGATCCCGGTAGTTGGCTGGCTACCCAAAGTTGAAGAACTGGTTCGAGAGAAGATCGATAACAAGAAAGAATTTGGTCCTTCCTATCGAGCACCGGTTCCCGTTCTTGGAATGAAGGGCACAAGAACAGTAATTTTACCACCACTTCCATGTCGTACGGAAAACAGGTTTATCTCAATTGACAATGTCAAGATACACAGGGTGGCTGATTCTTCATAGTATGACACCGGCGGTCTCCTGTCCTTCGATTGTGAGAAATTCTGTGTTGGCCACCACTTCTAATGCTGAACCAGAAGTGACCCTCGGGATGCCTTCCATTTCCAATCCTTTATTAAATACTTATCACGTTAATAATATTGATGACATAGACTATGCCTATCCTGCTGACTTGTCGATGCCTGATTTACAGACACGTTTGACCACAGAATCCCGATTCTCATTTGACTCTGTTTCAGTGAATTCGAAAAAACCCTCACGTCTAGCAACTTATGCCACATTATTTAAAAAACATTTTTTGGTCCCTCCATGGACGAATATTTGTCTGGTGCTTTTTTCAGTATATCTTTTTATGTCAATTGGTTTTGTGTTTTATTTTTTCCGTCTGATCGATGGACACTATGTTGAGGAGAGAACATGCATTCAGCATCTTAATGGAACTTTGGTCCCCCTTTCCTCGTCCCATTCTGCACACAGACTGAAGAGAGACTTGAATTTTGTAAACATGACTGCTTGGCCAGTTCTTGATGGGATTGTGTGGGATGCTGTTAAATTTCAAATACATGGCCCAACTGAAGTGGTTAATGTCCCTAATGTACTCAGAGTGAACATGGGGGATGTGGTGAAACAAAACATAATTTCTGATGATTGGGATGTTCAGGCGTGGAATCATTGTTTTCTGATTTGAAATATTATGCTTCCTTTGATGCTGAAGATTTGTATTTAGAATCTGCTAATTATGGTGATTTATTTTGCTTTCAACATTTTGGTAACCATTTCCTGCATAAAACGAGTTCCAGAAGGGGTACTGTAAATTACACACAGTGGGAACATTGCCCAGCACCATTGCAAGGCAGCTCCAGTACATTTTTGAAAAAGTACACTTATTTTACCGACTTTAATCAATCAAGTCCTGAGTTCTTTTATTTTAAGATGACACAAAAGCCCATGTTCAAAGTTAGACTTACCGATACTAAATGGTTGTATTCGAAGTCCTTTCGAGACAAATTAGCTGCAGAGGGCTACGAGCTATGGAAGGAAACTATTGACCTTAAATCGGTTTGGGGTTCTAAAAGTTGGCAGGTACAAGGCACTGAGGCTTTGCACTGTGCATGTCTCATCCCAAATCATATGTTGTTTTTAAATTCTACCATTTTCCAGACAACATGCTTTGGATTGGCTACTTCAAAAAAATTAAACACCCCTTCTATTCCTGATTTAGAAGAATATTCCGGTTGGAATAATTTCATACAGTTTTCCACTAGAGAATTGCAAACGTTAATGCACAATTCATCCTTCAATGTATCCAGTTTGGATCCGAAGGGTTGGCTGATGTAGCACAGAAGCTCTGATTCTTGCCAACGTCGCTTTTTGGGTTTAACTGAAGGTTTTACACAAGTCAGGCCTGATCCACGTTTGATACTGACCATACTGTCACCACTTACTCAGTTGGCAACTTATATCAGAATTGGCTACAACATTCTATATTAGCTG